>NW_021940379.1:1133751-1289749 GCF_001715985.3 Manacus vitellinus
CCCATCCCTCCTCCATGCCTAGGCCCCTCAGGAGCCAGGAGATGAGCCAGCCCAGCTGGGTCATTCCAGGTACTGTCACCAGCAGGGCTCATCTCCCTTGATTTATCACACCAAGTTCCTGGAAGAAGAGGACAACCAACCCAACCCAACCTGGAGCAGCCCAACAATGCCTGGAGCCTTTTGGGCAGGAGGGAATCAGCCAGCATGACACGGGGCTGGGGCAGAGCAGCAGGATGAGCCCTGGTCTTGTGGCAGATGGGCTGGCAGGGGCTGCTGCTCCTCCCTGGACCCTTGGCAGCTCAAGAGCCAGCAGAGGCACAGGAGAGGATCCTTCCTACAGAGAGCCCAGGAGCACCTTTCTCCCTTTTCCAGCAAAGGCTGGAGGCACTGGAGTGCTGGTCCTGCAGCCACGTGTGTGCCCAGCAGTGGAACAGCCAGCCTGGCTCTCATGCGCAAACTGCCACGGGCATAATTGTTTGCAGAATCAGAACCTTCATTTGCTTTGAGTTCTTCCCAACTTGCCCAGTCCCCCAGTATCTCTCTTCTCTGTCAGACGCTCTCTGTTCCAACACAAATACAGATTTTTCTGGAAATGTGATTTATTTCCCCTAATTTTGATCTCTTCTTGCATTCTTCAGTTGAAGAAGCAGAACCCGTGAAGAGTTTGGCTGACAGGAGTATTTGTGCAAACGTTTCTTTTTATTCCCTCTTCCATATTTTTCTCAAAAACAGCTACCTAAATCCAAATAAGATTAAGAGAAAAACCTCTCAAATGGGTTACATTAATTTAGTAACCAGAACCTTTGCAACGATGAAAGAAGCACAATATTCTTATGTAATAAGTCCTGCTTTATAAATGCATTAATTCTTAAACTATATTGTTTTAATAAACAAGGCTCTAGACATGCCCAAGGGCACTGGTATTCTCAGAAGAGTTTTCCAAGAAGGCTTGTGTTGTTGGATTATTATTCCATTACTTCCAAGTTCACTGAGTGGAGCTATTTTTTTTATACTCATATTGCAGTAAAAACAACAACTTTCAAATACTTTGTTGAGGAGATTGGGAATCAAAATGGAAACTATTTGTGTAGGATGAGAAGTGCTGAAAGCCTCTCGGTTCATGCAATTACATCGGGAATCTGAGGCCTGGCTTGTTAATAGGGGGTGGAGGGGTGGGGAATTTAGGTCACTGCGGTGCTTCCCGGGCTAATCCCACTCCTGGGGATACACTGGAGGAGCCGTGGCCAAGCTGGAGGGGCACCAAGTCAGTGTTGTGGGGCACAGGCAGGACCCCGCTGCTGGCCATGCCCAGAGGGACCACTTTGGGCAGAGTTGGTCCCACGGTGCCCCCCAGCCCCTCCAGCAGCCCCTGTGCTCATGGGATCTCAGGGATGTTGGTGTCTGGATGCCGAGTGCTGAGCTTGGAGCTGCTCCAGCACTGCATATCCCTCAGCCCTCTCCCAGTGCCTTCAAGCCCTGCTTCCCCACAGCTCCCCCGGATCCACGACCAGATGGGTGACCCACACTCCCACGGGCTAAGACTTTAAAGACAGAGGCTGAGATCCCATCACTTGCAATATTCCCCCCTCGCTGCTAGACTGGGAAGCATCAACCTGGAGCAATGGCTTGGGCAGAGCAGTGTGGGCAGCAAGCTCAGGGGGGCTATGGGATGCCCCTACCTTCCACCAGCTGCAGGATGTTTTCCCAGGTGATCCCACTGAGGGACGGCTGATTAAAGAGGCACCAACAAAAATTATAATAATGAGATAACTCACATATGCCCCCAAAATCAGCTTCTTGGTGATGCTGCAGAAAGCCAGGAAAGGCTTGGGAGACCCGCTGTGATGGGCCTGCTTGTGCTATATTTAAAGGATAAAACATTAATGGTGTATTCACCCCATTTATCCCTGGTCACATGTCAATGTGCAGTTTCCACATATCACAGGGGACGAGCAGCTCCCAGAGGAGCCAGCACAGAGCTGCTCTCCTCCCTCATCCTTCTGTCGGCACTGGCCACTCTTTCCAACTGGATGCAAACAAAGGGAAATCTCACCCATTTGTGCCTCTGTTGAGTATCTTCTGCCTTATTCCCTTGAATTATTAGCTCACTTTTATTGGGTTTGGCTTGCAGGAGGATGACTATTTCATCCATCAAATCAGAATCTTTTTAACACTAATACTGAATTTATAGAAGTGGTTAAACGAAGTGTTGACAATATGGACAATGTGTTTCTGATTAACGCTGCAATTTAATGGGGAGCTGCCAGCGACCAGGAGTTACTAAACCGGAGCAGCGTTTTTCCAGACCCAGCAGGCTGGAGCTCGGCAGTGCAGATGTCAGGCACAGCTCTGTGGAGGGCTGGCTGCAGCCAGGCTGCTCCCCGGGAGCTTTGCACACCTGTACTGTGCTCTTCCCCCTGTGATCATACCTGTACTGTGCTCTTCCCCTTTCCCTGGTGGGTGCATTTACCTGTGCAGGTTACTGGTAGTTCAGTCTCTTCCAGGGAAAGTGATGGTGCCCCGGAGGAGTTCTTTCCTATCGACTTGGGAGAGTGGGCTGACAGCACCCACCCTGCACGGACTCCATGGGCTCTGTGACCACGGATCTGCTGTGGGTTCTCTGGGCCGAGCTGCACCCTCGGGCACAAGCACCCAGTGAGTGTGGGTGGGTGTGTGTGATGGGACCGAACAGCCGGTCCCTGTGGCCTTGAAGAACAGCAAAACAGATTAAAATATCTTTTTTCCTTTTTCCTTTTTTTTTTTTTCTTTCTTAGTCTGTGACACAAAAAAAAAAAAAAAGGAGGAGTTGTACAAAGGAAATGGCATCTGGAACAAAAGGGAGAGGGAGAGAGGGGAGTGTGTGCCGAGCCGAGCCTTCGCTGCAGTGATCACAGCAGACATGAGAGGGATCCCTGCTACCTGGAACCTCCTCCGAGAGCACTCGCAGGGCCGGGAGCTTTGATCCCTCCTTGCCTCTCCTCGCTAATCGCCTTCATGGCAACACTGAACTTCTGAAATTCAACAGCTACTAAAATATCAAGTATCTAGGGCTGAGAAAACCTTGTGGAGTGGGAGGTTTTGTGAGGTGTTTTGGCTTCTCTCAAGTTCAGAGCAGCAGTTGGAGTTTGGAAGTTTCCTTCCTCTGGTTTTGCATCTGCTGGGTTTGCTGCTTGTTCCAGGGGGATTTGGTTCTGGAAAAAATGATGTGTCTTCCTTATATGCAGCTTAGGGTTAGAAGAGACAGGTAACACCAGACAGGATAGAAGATCTAGGTAACCCCAGGCAGGGATAAAGGAACTTATGGAATTTCCCTGTGGCACAGGGAGTGCTGCCCAGCCCACCAGCATGGTATGACCTGCCTCAGATTCATCCCTCTGCTGATGTCCAGTACAGGCTCCTACCAGTCTAAATTCCACTAGTGATGATGGGGCCATGGTCCCCATAAAATTTTGGATGCCTTGGCTTTTTGGGACTTGCTAAAACCAGGTTCATCCTTGGTAACACTGGGGAAGGGGATGAGTTCCAGGTGTGTGACAAAATAAAATCGCTTCGAATCCTCACTCAAAGTTTGAGCTAAAGCCAGGCTGACCCTTCAGTAAGTTCCTGTTACCTCAACACACCCATCTCTTGCAGCCCTCCTCCCCCACCCATCCCCAAAATATCCCAACCCCTGTCTGGTCTTGTTTAAGAGTCAGCTTCAATAGTACCTTTGTTGAGGGAGAAATCTCATTAAATGTGAGGTAAGAGGGAAGGAAAAAGTGTAAAATATCCAGATTTATTACCTGTTGTCTTCTGAGCATTTGAGAACGGGGAGCTGGGGGCAAGGGGCCACATAGAATCAGAGCTGGGAGCCGTGAGTCTTCCCCGCTGCCTGTGCTGCTTCCTGCTCCCAGGGCACTGCCTGCTCCTGGCACCGGCTTATCAAAAGAAAAACAATAAACTTTGTGCTTTTTGAGATAAAAAAGGTGAATTGATCTTACTGCATCAGACTGGTCCTAAGCTCCAGCACCCTGTGCACGTGCAGGTGGGGATGTTTATTTACTGAACTCAGAAATATTTCTCTGCTCAAAATGAAGGTTTGCCAGGAGCAGTGACTCCTGCTTTTCTTCCTGTTACAGAGGTGAAAGGAAAAGCAAACCCAGTAAATTATAGTGTCGGGTTTATTAACTCTGCTAATGAGGGAGCAGCGTGCGGGGTCAGGGGTGAGAGAGCGAGACCTTCTGCTCTGGGGCATTGCAGGCTGGGTGCCCTGAGCTGCTTCCCCCTTTCAGGATGGAGAAAGGTGCCAGGGCTAAAAACAGGCAGATTAGAGAAACCGTAACACCTGATAACATGGTTCAGCTGCCTGAACAGCCACAGCAAGCCTCGAGCACTGGATGGAGTGGTGCAGCGGTGGGGCTGTGCCCATTGCAGGATGGTGCTCCAAGGTGTCTCATGCCCGGTGCTCTCCCAGCATGGGTCCTGGGGAGTGATGTGAACATACCTGGGTTCTGGGGTGAGATTTCTATGTGAATGCAGGGACCAGGCTGCCTCTCACCTTCACCTTGCCCAGAGGGATGTGCTGCTTGCTTTGTCCTTTAAATGAATTCATTGTTGGGAAGTAATGAGATAATGTGTCCTCTCTACCCGAACATGGAGGGGGGGCCACCCACCAGGCCGAGGGGTGGGAGAAGCTGAGGCTGCCGTGGGCTACAAACAAGTAGCACTTCTGAGCTTGTTGTTGGGTGGTTTCCATGGAAAACATCACTCGGCAGCCCAGGAGTGACTTGCCAGCGCAACAGTTGCCCCCTGCACTGTGCACCTCACCCGCTCCCCCAGCCTCCCTGCCAGGCCACCACTAAACCATGCCTCTGAGTGCCACATCTACACGGCTGTTAAATCCAGAGGCTTTAAAAGCACGCAGGGGGTGCATGTCTCCCTGCTTTGGTGGTGCCAGTGTGCAAGTGCTGTGGTGTAGAGCCACAATAAAATCCTCATCCCACTCCTTTCTTGGTGAGTATGTGGAAGAGAGCTCTGATGGAGCGGGGACCCTATCCCGGGGTGATGCCCACCCTACCTGGCCTGTTTGCTGTGGGACAACTTGGGCACATCCTGCTGAGTGACACCAAGCAGTGCAGAGCTCCAGGGCTTGGCCATGGCCATTGGACTTTGTGTGGTGGTAGATGCAGGAGTGGGTTCACAGTGTCCCCGCAGAGGCAGCTTTAACTGGTGACATTAGCAAGTGGAGGGGCCCCGGGTGCCTGCTGGTCCTCCCTCCATCCACTCTGTATTCTAACCCTAATTGTCTGCAGCAACCTGTTATTACGGTGCCTTTAACATGATAGACACAAATAGGACGCACTAATCCACTACTCTTTGGTTTAAGAGTCATTACAAAGTGCTTAATTAAGTAAGCCTCACTTAATCACAAAATGTTTGCATGCTAAACGAGTTCTTGTGAAGCACGACACTTGACATATTCTGTACAAAAATAATTACAAGCGGGAGGCCTGGTACATTGAGCCTCCGAACATTTCATTTCAGGCCTTGCCCATTCATCACCAGGCTGGAATTAAAAGGCTTTCAGAGTAGAACTCCCACATTCCTGCCGGCTGAGTCACCGCGCTGCGCCGGTGCCGAAGATGCCGGTGCTGCTGCCAGTGCTGTGCCGCTGCTGTGCCTGGGTGGCTGCCACGGAGCCGCTGCCCTGCCGGCTCTCCAGGCATGTGCCGGAGCCCTGGCACGGCTCTGTCGACACCAGGTTGGTGTGGGCTGCACTGATGGGGTGGCGGCCGGCACCAGGTTGGGGAGGGGGACCACGGGAGAAGAATCCTGGGAAAGGCTGGCAGAGCATCCATAGCCCCGTGGAAGCAGCGTGATGGTGGGCACTTCATTAGTGTTAAGGTCTCCAAGCATTGTGTTCCCTTGGGATGCAGCATCTGGAAAAGGCAGGGGGAAATTCAGTGCCTCCCTGCCCCAGAGCCTCCTCTAAAGGCAAAGCCACCCTCCACCCCAAGGGGCAGTGGCTTTCTCAGACTCCATGGCCCTCAGCTGCACAAAGGCTGCCTGAATGGCATTGTGTCAGGAGCAGCCTGTAGACCGTTGTTGGATGTGCTGGTGCCCATTAAAATCCCTGTCCCTATTGGGATAATTGGGATCCTCACCCAAGCCTGCCTTTTGAAGGAAACACTTTAATTAGCGTTCTCCAGGCACAGGAATGCCCTCAGCGCCCCGTTTGTTTTCTCACACGCTGCTGTTCAGGCCAGGGTATTTTGAGCTCCAAACTGCACTGTGGAAAGTGCACAAGAGCTTCCATCCGTCCATATATCCATCCATCTTCCATCCCACAGGAGCCACAGGCACTGATGGTGGGAGAGGGAGGGAAACAGAGGGATGCATAGCTCCATCCCACTCCCAGGCAGGGCAGGATGGGCCTGATTGCAGCAGAGTTTTGTTTTGGAGGAAAGCTGGAAAAGAAATTCAACAAGGCTACAGCATCCTGTGTGACATTTTCATATCAAATCATTTCAATTTTTAATTCTGACCCAGCCTGTGTTTCAATAGTTTCATTATTTATCACGTTATGTTTTGTATTTTGCATTGTAACTCGTCTTCTGTATTAATTTTGCATGATGAATTATTTTGCTTGCTGTCAAAATCAAAATGAAATCCACGCAATTTTGTCAAAAGTAAAAGGTTTTAGTTAAGCTACAGTGAGGGTTTCCAGCTTCTTCCTCTGCACACAAGTTAAAAATCTCTGTTTCTGCTCTCCTTCCAAAAAACTGTTTGAAACCTGGAATTTGTGCAGCAGCTCCGCCGGGTGCCATTGATTTCCAGCTCCCAGGGATGCTTTTCAGCCCTGTGTGGTGAGTGAAGAAGAGGATTGGAGGGGGGGAGGGCCGAGGGGGTCAGGGGCACCAGGCCATGCTGGGGGCTGCGGCTGGCGTGGGGGTCCCAGAAGGAGCTGAGCCCCAGCCAACCTGAGCCTGCCTGGGGCTTGGACGCCGCCACTGACCCAGCAACAGGGAACACATATGGTAAAAGTTATAGAGCAACATTCCCAAACTTGGTCATCTTTGCTCCGACACAGGCGCAGGGTGCCAAGGCACGCCGGGGCTGCTGCCCACTGTGGCGGGGCCAGGGCAGGGCGAGCGCTGGGTGACCTGGTGAGTCCTGGTGAGTGAGTGAAAGCTGCCTTGTAGGGACGGACATTCACTCCTGTGAGGAAACAAAGTTATCTGCGAACTCCATCTTGAGTTAGACTGATACTTCGGCCCAAAAAGGGAGGGGTGATTGTTTTTTTCCCAAAACCTCAAAGCGTCTCATATTGCCATTTTCAAACCCAGATTTTTCATCACAAAGTGGCTTTTATCAGTTAAGCCCAATTTGGGGTTCTGCCTTTGTTTTTGGAGGAAAGGTTTAAGGAAAGAGTTTCCACAGTTCCCCATGAAACACAGTATTTCAGTGGAGTTTTAGGCTTGTCCCCAAACAGCCTTTCAATTATTCGTGGCCCTAAAACTCCACATGTTTATTTTTGGGTTGATTTTCTGCCACTGAAACAAAAGCAAATTGTTGATTATCCTGGTGTCAGCTGCTGGATGAGCCTGGGAAGGGAGCGGGACACCTTCATGCCCTGTGCCCATCCCCACATCACTGTGGTGGGAGGCTTGTGGTAGCAGAGACCTGCAGGACCTTCAGGGACTCTTCTCCCTTCCCCTCCCACTGCCCACATTCCCCTCTCAGATTTTGGTTTTCTTTTGCTTTTTATCGGGTGACTTCTCCTTTTTGCACTCTTTTGTTCCCAGCCCAGGTGTGATGAGGGGCTTCAATGCTCCAGTTGCTACCGGCTGGGTTGGTCCAGTGTCTGACGCAGCATCCTCTGCTCCCCAGCCTCGGGCACTGCATGAGCATCCTTGGGATGTGCAGGCAGCTGGGGGTCCCCAACCCTTGCCCCAGGGGGTACCAGTGGCATATGCCCCTGTAGGGCCAAGGGTGGCTGCTGCCAAGGGGCACTGGGCTCTGTCCCATTGCTGGCCAGTCGTGCGTTAGCCCACGATGGCTCCGGGCCGGATTAGCCGGGTTAAACCGCTAATGCTGCCGCTGCGTGGAAGGCTGCTTTCAGTAAGTGGCTCCCTGTAGCTTATTTGACTCCAGGCCCAACTCTAATGTCTCAGTGGGCCTGTTACATTAAGCAGGCCCAAGTGGTAGGAGATTTAAAGCATCAAAATGAAGTGCTTTATCACTCCGTACTGTGTTCTTGGCTGCTTTCGTTGGCCTCACTTCACAGGCACCGCAGCCTGCGAGCCGAGCCCTCTCGGCAGGCCCATTACAAATTCCACTTGTTGACGGTTGCCTTGTTGCAGGATTTAATGGTAGAATAATATTTACACAGTAAACTCCTCTGGAGGTGTTATAAACACCATAAAAAGGATTTTAGAAGCTTAATGAGCGTTAGTGAAGTCGAGACAGGATAATGTGGCAACTGTGCACTGTAATCTGATTTGGCACCTTCTGCACAGCAGGAGTTAGTGGGTGGAAGAGCTTTCTACTTTTTTTTTTTTTTTTTTAGCGTGTAATATTGTTTGTTTAGCACAGTGCTGAATGGGGGATGTGGAGTGAGGTGCCCACAAACTGACTGACTCGATTGCCCTCCAGTGTGGGGAGTGCAGGCTCTGGCACTGCTGGTACCTTTGATCAGGACATCGTGGTCACTTTGTGTCAGATGTGAAAGGATCAGTGTGTGGGCCAGTTTACTGCTCGGTGACACAGCCCCATGGCCATGATGGTCACAGCAATAATTCTGGGACATCAAACTGACAGAGAGTAGGTTTAGTTTAATTTTTAGGAAGACATTCTTCCCTGGGAGGGTGATGAGGCCCTGGCAGAGGTTGCCCAGAGAAGCCATGGCTGCCCCATCCTTGGAAGTGTTCAAGGCCAGCTTGGATGGGGCTTGGAGCAACCTGGTCCAGTGGAAGGTGTCCCTGCCCATGGTATGGGGGTGGAGCTGGATGATTTTTAAGGTCCCTTCTAACCCACACCATTCTGCTATTCTACGATTCTGTGCTTTTGGGTGCAGGGAGCCAGGCAGGCAGCAGCAATGGAACAGTGGCTCTCCTAAGGCAGGAAATGCAAGGCAGGGGGTGGATGAGGATTTGGGGGCTGGGATCTCCTCTGAGCAGCACTGCGAACAGCCCAGCGTGGGAACAAGGGGCTGTGCCGGGGGGCGGGGGGGTGAGAGACTCCTGCCATCCCTAGGCTGGCCCAGATCCCTGGCACGGGGAGGGATGCAGGAGGGGCAGGCCTGAGAGCAGCAGGCACCACTGTCGTCCTGGCAGCCTGCTGCAGCCCTGTGTTTTCCTATATCTTTTTAATGTTAAATTCATGTTTCCTCCTTTAGCTGAGCTGAAAATACCCCCGTTATCTCTGTGCATACACATATGGACATGCACACAGATGCATCCGGGTATTCTGGGAGCAATTGTGAATCAGCCCCAGGGTTGGTTATTCACGTACAGATATTTTGAGGTTCTGTTTCGAGGAGGCAGTGAGGGAGCAGGTTTTCTGTGTGGGGTTCCTGTGTTTCTTCATGGACTGTGGACATCTCCCAGGGGAGGGAGGACGGAGACCATCCCCTGTGCATGGCGATGCCGAGCTCCCGTCTGTGCCCAGTGCTGGCAGAAGAAAATTGTTGCTGGGAACATTCACATTTCTGCAGAGGGCTTTTTGGGCATCTGCTGAAATGATTTTTCAGAATTTAGATTATTTTTCACTTTTAATTTTGAATGTTTTTATATATTATATTTTGTTGTTACATAAACATATGAAAGATCTTTTAAAAAAACCCTTTTTAATGCATATTGTCAAAAATTGGTGTTATTTTCAACTCGAGAACCCACCCCAAAGGTGAGGTGCAGTGTTTCAGCCGTGAAGCGACCGTATGCCTCTCCCACAGCCCCTCTCCCATATTTGGCCCTGCCCCTACAGCACAGAGCCCTCTATCCACCCACTCGGGGCCAGACCCATCCCCTCCCAGACCAGATGCTGCGTAGGGGCTGGTGAATTTTGAGGACTTTGATTTTGACACTCGAGGAACTACCCTTGGCCTTTCCAATTTCCGAGGGACGTGAGCAGCCGTGAATCTGGAGGCTGACTTGCCAGCAGCAAAAAGCTGCCTTTTGTAAATAAGCCAATATTTTCTTTCTTTCAAGGGGAAGCTGACAAAGATCAATACCGGCCTGCAAAAGACATTGCCCTCTTAAGAATTAGCCCTTTGCAGAATCATTAATCCAGGAAGCTGTTACAGGGTGACAAGAGCACGGAGGCTCTGCCAGCTCCTGGAGGGATGGCAGCAACATCCCCTTATGCACAGAAAAACAAACCAAATGAGCTCGCCGAGAAAATCGTGGCCATGCAATGGGCCCGAGGAGCCCATTGGACTTTAATTAAGGAAGGCTGGCTGCGCTCTTAATCAGTGTCGATAAAGTTTCCTGGTGTTTTGACTCCCACCAGGTCTGTGCAGGGCTGAACTGGTGGCATGTTGCGGCTGTTCCATCCCTGCAAATGTTCAAGGCCAGGCTGGATGGGACTTGGAGCAACCTGGTCCAGTGGAAGGTGTCCCTGCCCATGGCAGGGGGTTGGAACAAGGTGGTCATTAAGATCCCTTCCAATCCAAACCACCCTGTGATTCCATGTCCCCTGTACCAACTCCATCCCTGTGCAGGGGACATGATGAGAGGGCCCCTATCTGAGCCCTCCCAGCTTCTCTTCTGGCAGCACCATTCACCTCTCCCAAACACCCAAGAAGAGGCAGGGTTTGGGGAACACCTCTGCTCCCACACTCAGGGCAGATTCACCTCCCCGGACACAAGGCAGGGCCATGAGAAGTTGAACTCAGGTGTTTGAGGGGAGCAGGGCTGACCAGATGTGGTTTATCAAATTATGTGAATCACAGTTGACCAATAGGGCCATGGAATTAGTTTACAGAAATGAAGATCATCAGGGGCTGAATTAGTCAGTGCCATGACTAAGAAGGAGCCTGTCCTGTCTGCATATCCAGTGGGTGACCCACAGAGCACAGAAGGGGCCACTAGGGAGGGTGCAGGGAATGGAATTGGTGAGACCCATTCTGTAAATACCTGTTGCCATCATCAGCAGTAAAACTATTTCCCTGTTGTTTTGTGGAAGCTGTTCACCTTCCCCTGGTCTCCGTAGCTCTGCTCTTTCCCTCTAGTTTGCACCAGGATCATAAAAATATAGTTGAATGGGAACCAGCTCAGTTGAGCTGAATACAAGGCTCTGTGGAATTCAGGAAGCTCACATGTGCTCCTGAAAACTGGCATCCAATCCCTCTCGGATCAAAGGACAGTTTTCTCTCTTGAAACAAACCACTGTTGGGCCACCAGCTAGCACAGTGACATGGTGGTGGCATGGTGCTGGAGGAACCCTGCTGCACCACCAGGGGAAGGTGCCCATGTGGCACCGGGGCAGACCTCAACCCACAGCAGGCACACGAAGTGCACAGGGTGAACTGTGGACGTGTGGCTGTGAGATAATGCCTATAATCTGATTTAACCAAGAAGAAAAAATCAGCCAGAAGCTGAGCCAGTGGCGTGTCTGATGAAGAGCTAGAAATGGAAAAATAATTCCAAGCAAGGCATTTGTCACAACATTGCAGGGTCACCTGATAAGCAAGGGATGCCGAAGAAGGAAACAGTTCTCGGGGTAATTACAATTTCTAAGAAGTTTTGCACTGGCTCTGTTATTTTTGGGGGGGTGGTGATTGGCACCGCAGTGCTGTGGCAGCACCAGGAAGGCACCACAATAGAGCTGTAATTTACAGGGCTGGAACAGTGGAGCCAGAAATGTGTTGGGAATTACTGCTAATCTTTACAGATTCAGTAGTTCCTATGCCAGCCAAGGTGGTTTGGGTTACAGGTTCAGGAGGAAACCTGGGTGGTGATCTCATGCTGCCTGAGCATCTCCTGCCTGAGACCCAGTGGTTCCGAGGGAACTGGAGCAAACATTGCCTGAGTGAAGAGCTCTCACTTCTGCCTGAATGAAGAGCTCTTGGCTCCTCGAGGCTCCCATGAGAGCAGTTATAAAGAGGAAAAAAGAGGAAGAAAGTTGCCTTTATCACGTTTCCTTAATGAAAGGGGCTCTAAGAGAGCTGAAGAGGGACTTTGGAAAAGGGCCAGGAGTGACAGGACAGGGAGGAATGGCTTCCAGCTGCCAGAGGGCAGTGTTAGATGGGATACTGGGAAGAAATTCTTGTCTGTGAAGGTGGTGAGGCCCTGGCACAGGTTGCCCAGAGAAGCTGTGGATGCCCCATCTCTGGAAGTGTCCAGGGCCAGGTTGGATGGGGCTTGAAGCAACCTGGTCTAGTGGAAGGTGTCCCTACCTGTGGCAGGGGGTAGAACTGGGTTGTCTTTAATGTCCCTTCCAGCTGAAACCATTCTGTGATTCTATAATTAAAAGTGCTCTAAAGCCAAGAGCAGTAGGCACAAGGCAGTCACTGTGCAGGCACGATTTGGGATAACACTATTTTTTTAAGGAGTTTTTTTTCTAGGTTGTTCCATTCCTGTTTAACACATGGCTGAGCGAGGGCTGAGAAGGGAATTTCTGCCATGAAAGCCCCTCTTTGCTCTTGGGCCCTCCGTCCCCTGCCAGCACAGAGCGGTGCAGCTCTGTCACATCAGGCAGCTGCCTGTGTTCAGCAGAGTTAAAAAAAAAAAAAAATCACACTTTTTTCATTTGTGCTGATTTGCATATTAATAGTTTGCATATTAAACAACTACTTCAGAGGGTGGGCGGGCTAATGAATGCAGCAGTCTCTTCTATTTTAACTCAATTTGCCTCATCCATATTCCAATGACTTTGGGGATTGGTATTCAGTTTTCATTGAAATTATCCAAGCCAGACCTAATTTGTGCTGCCCTTCCATTAATCCAATTAATTAGCACCATTGATGTGTGCTGCCTTTGTAACGGCGCTTTGTGCGGTGCCGGTGCCGCTGCTGCTAATGACAGCCTGGGATCAGAGCAAGTAACGAGCAAACCAAAGGAGCGTTTGACCCTTCATGTACCCTCACACAATGCAGCAGTTTGGAGTCTGGAGGCCCTAATTTAGGTTCGATAGCCCAAATTATAGACAATAATTCAATATTCTTTGTGGGGAGCTGAGCAAGTGTCACCCTGCCATTTGTTTAGCTTATCATTTTTTTCCTGCCTCTTTATTTATGTACTTTTTTCCCCTTTTCATTATTTTCCAACCTGGCCTCCCTACTCCACCTCCAGCATTGATTTCTGACCTTGTTCCACTGAGAGGGCTGAGGATCTCTTTACTCTGAAGGAATTCATTAACCTTTCCCCTGCCCAGAACTGGAGAGAAAATCTTTATATTTTTAAGTAAGGCAAATAAACACTGGCAGTGATTAGTGGACTCCCCTCGCTGGCTGCTCCCCAAGAACTCCTCTCCAAGAACTCCTCTGCCAGCTTAGGAACCATTTCTGCGTTGCACTTTTTGGGTAATTTTGCATTAGAAATCATCGTGTAAACACTGACTGAGTTTATCCAGAGCCTGGCTTCTCTGGTGCTGTCCGTGCTCTGTCATCCCTCTCTGCACTAGGAACCATCCTGGCTCTTCCTCTTGCCATGGCCTGGCTTCAGCATGAGGCCAGTGCCCAAGTGACCCAGGTGTCCCCTCAGTGGTCAAGTCAAACATACAATTAAATGTGACATAAGAGCAGTAAAAAGCCAATCCTATGGCCACACCTCTGGGCCAGGATATGTCCTCAAAGTGCCACCAAAGCCCCAGGGATAGGGGATGTGGGGGAGCTATAGATGTGTCCAGATGCTGAGGAAGCAGCCACTGCACCTGGCATGCCTAGTCTCCCTCATCCTTCCATCCCTGGCTCACTGGAGGAGGAGAATCTATTAAAGGAAGCGTTTAGCTGTGGTTATCCACAGGTAGGTCACTAAACTCATTAAGGTAATTAATTACACGCAGCACATTCACTCGGTCCATAAGTGTTTGAACTGTAAGGAGACAGGAATTGTCAGCTCCGGGGGGAGGATAGAGAGTTAATTTGCAAAGGGATATGGAGATTTGGGTGCTCAGCTTCCTTTTAACTGGAACTAAAGCTGAATGGTTTTTCAGGAAAATTCTCAAGAAGGCAGGAAAGCCCTATTCCAGGAAGGCTGGTGGTAATTTGTCAGAAGCGGTGTTTGGGCTGAAACAAATCTGTTCATTTGAGACTTTTAGAATCTCACAACAGATAATTTTAAAATTGCTACAAGAGTAAAGACTGAACCTGGTTTTAACAGTACTTCGTTTCCCTCACTTCAACCAAAATTTCATTTTGCGACAATAGGCGTAGTTTGTGAGGTGTTTGTGCTGTGCAAGAACGAGGTTTTCCGGAGGTGTTCTGTGTCAGCCTGCTCACACCTCCCAGGCAGGCAGGGATGCACTCCTGTGGCTCTGAAGGGTCAAAGTGCTGCCAGGGATGGTCACTCCTTCCTGGGCTGGGACCATGGCACAGGGGACATGGTGCCCGTGCCGGTGCCCCCTGGGCCACAGGCATGGCTTTGACACTGCCAAATGGGGACTCTCCACAAGCCTGTCCTCCTGCGGCTCTCTGTGCTGTTCCCAATCACTCTCAGCATTATAAATCATGCCATCAGAATAGCAGCTTATACAGTCAGTTGCCTGCAAGATTTTACTGATTAACCTTAAAATCTGCTATAAATCTTATTCCCTTACTTTCTCGTGGAGCATCGGGAACCCAAACAGGCTCCTGTGCCGTTGGGGCTGACGTGCTGCACTGCAATGTGCCAAGTAACGTGGGCCATGTGGTTCTAAAAAAAATATTAAAAGCCTCCCTCCTCTTGGGGTCCTGTGCTCCCAGAGGCAGAGGGAGGGAGGACCATGTGCAGCTGCCTGCTGTTACCCTGAAGCTCCGGCTTTGCCAAGCTCTGGGGTCATCCAAAACTTTCAATCCCTCTGGATGATCTTTGGTAGTGGCAAGAATAGCGAGTGAAGCACCCAAAACCAGGTGGCATGGAATGGATATTTATTTCTTTTTCTGAGATGGGAGCCTTCTTACCAACCTGCACAATCCCGCTGCCTGTCTGGCACTGCTGCAGTAGGATCCCGTTTAGTGGCATCACTCAGGACTTGTCACATTACGGTATGTCACAACATGTCAGGCTCTGACAGGCTGGATACCTGCTATTAACTTGCAGACTAGTTGCAAATACAAAATAGAGGTGGTGAATGGAGGCAGTGCCAGAAGCAGAGCGGACGCCCGTGCTGGTACCTGGAGTGTGGCTCTGTCGGCCTGGCTTTGCAGAGTAGTCCTGGGCTTTGGCATGCTCAGCTCAGATATGGGAACATGGCCTCCAAAATGGTGCCAAAGAGCTGGACTGGTTTAAAATTCCTCCTGACACGGAAGTATCAGTTTAATCCTGATAGAGCATCCCAGCACTGAAGCTGTCAGCACCATCAGAAGCAGCAGCACATGCAGCCAGTGTCCCTGCTATACCTGTGACTGTACCTGATGCTCCAGGGAAAGGTGGAGAAGCAGGATAAGGCTGAAGGCTGAGGTGTGCATTGGGGAGGGATTCCTTCCTGTTCCTGCATCTGGCTCACAGAAATCCCTGAGGCTCATTTAATTAATTGGCTGCCTGTGAGTGCAGTACAGCTAACACAGTCGATCAGGTCTCCTTTTGCCCCTGTTGTGATATAACTCACCCTCAAATCAGAGGTTTAATTACAGGATCACTCTGCCTCCTCATGCTGTTCCTCCCAGGAACCGGACAAGCTCTGTCTTGAAGGCAGCTGCCATCTGGCCTCCAGGACCTCACCTGGGGGGTCTGGGAGGTGTGGACTCGCACAGATTGAGAGAGGGAGGGTCATGCTGCAGGAGATGGGACTGCAGGAGTGGAAACAGCTGGAACCTGGTGGCTGGGGGGGTCCTGCTGGGACCCCTCCTGCATAGCTACGGGGAGTGCACAGACGCTGTGATGCAGTGAACAGTGATAATCCTCAGGTTTTTTCTGCTCCTGGTACCCACAGGCACTCCATGGGAAGCCCCCCAGCTTGGGAGCAGGGGCAGCAACACTGTGGACCTGTTGGGGGGAGAGGAGAGCTGGTCCTGACTGTGCTGGAGGCCAAGGCAGAACACATGAGCCACTGTTGGAATCCTGGCACCTCAGCCTGGTGCTGCTGCTCTGCACATCTGGAGCTGTTGCAACCGCATCTTTCAACAGATCCTGGATGGATGACAGCTCTCTGTCCCTTCCTGTCCTGGGACAGCCCTGGCTTGCCAGCAGTGCCGATGGTTCCTCACCATCAAGCTGAGCTGGGGGCATCCGGGCAGAGCCCAGCACCCCCTGACACCCCAGACGGGCTGATCCTCTGCGTCTGGGCTTCCTGTGCAGCTACATAACCTCCTCGTCTTCCACAGGTCCCTCATACTGTAACAAGCCAAAAAACAGGCGGGTTTTTATTTGCTTTATTATTAAGCTGATGAGGTTATTTAGCCCGTTTTATGCCCCATTAAATTCTGTGTTTGAAATTCTGTGGAGAGCTGGAGCTTTGCAAACAAAAAGCACCGCCACCGGGGTTTGCCTTGGAGCACCCGAGCCCATGTTTACTCCCTGGGTATTCTCTACTTCCCCAGGCTGGTGTGGCTGAGAGAGATGAATGCTCTGTCTGTTATTGTCACCTCTTTTCACTTTTTTTTTTCCCATGTTCTCATCACTACTTTGAGTGCTTCTTATTTTCCTTGCCTCTGCAAGAAGCCATAAAATTCCCCAGCCCGTGTGTGGTGTGGTGTGCACTTACAAATTACCATTGAAAAATGAATTGCCTTGACAAAATCTAATGTTTTGTGACACAGCACAAATATGCATTTCATTCTTGAAGAGAAGGAAAAGGAGCTCATTGGAAATATTAAATTAAGCAGTGTAACAGCTGAGAATAATTTGGTTTTCTGCTCTGTTGCTCGTGATTTGGTACGGAGTTTGAGGTGGCAGGGCAGTGCCTGTTTAGAGTGTAAAGCACACAGATGCCTCAGATTTTATTTCTTGTTTTGGAGCAACTTTTTTTCTCTGGTGATGCCGGCTGGTGCAGCTTGGAACACGGGTTTTGGGAAAGGTCCTGGGGGCAGGGAGCTGAGGGGGAAAATACTGGCCAGTGTGTGGAAGTGTTTTCCATGGCACTGCAGTGAGTCACAGGGGACTGACGTGAGGCTGCAGCTCTGGCTTCTTCTCTGGGAGTTTAGAATAAAAATCGTTCCAGTGGAGAACAAAGCAGAGCAGGGATGGGTTTGGGAATTCCTGTGAACAGCCCTGGATCCCCGCTGCAGCCAGGCATAAATAAAGCCTTTTTTCTCTTCAGTCACCCAGCCCTTTAATTACCTGCAGGGTTCCACACAGTGACTCATTCCCAAACCTGGGGCCTGTGTGGCTCCTTGCAGAGCAGCCAGATGTGGGACTCCCTGGGATGTCACTTCCCCCTCATTCTGCCAACATCCCAATGTGTTTTTAATCCCTCTGCACCCACCTCTGATGCTCTGCCATGGGGAGTCCCTGTGGAGCACAGAGATCAGCTGGGCTGTAGCTCAGCAGTGGTGGAGCAGAGGTGTCTTGGGGGGGGGTCTGCATGGCTAGGAACAGAGCCTAGCTGTGACTTGGGAGGTGTCACAGGGTGAGGGCATCAGGAAAGTGCTGGTGTCATTGTGGTTGATAGCTGGGCAGCCAGGACCCGCTCACCCAGACCTTTCCCTTCCCAGTGTGCAGCCTCAAGGTGGGTGTCAGACCAAGGTGTGCCTCAGGGTGGATTTCTCATCACAGTTACTAGGGTTTATTCTCAGTATTAGCTATTTATTTGTCTTAAAGTAGTGTCTGGAAAGGGACCAGGCCTCCAGAGGGACAGACATCATGAAAGCACTTGGAAAACAGGAGCCCATATCCCAAACAGGCTGTGGGAGTGTGGCTGTCCCATAACAAGGCATGCTAACACACTCCAACACACCGGAGAGAGGCCACAGAACAGGGGCATCAAGTCATACAGTCCAGCAGTACCCAGAAGTCCAGCCTGATATCTGTCTCTTCCTTTTTTTATCATGGACAGCCCACCACCCCTCCAAGCCCCCTCCCAGCTGGGTGCCACAGGGCATGCACTGGAGGGAGGATGAATGCATGTAATGGATCAGGAATAGAGGTAGTGAAATCATAATGAATCCTGGCAGAAACCCCAGCATTTACAGCTCATCCGTGTGGCAGTTGAAACATGCCCTGGAGTATTTGTGTCTGGAAACACTTGCCTGTGCTGGGGAGGAGGTTCCTGCAGTGCCCATGAGCACAGCCCCTGAGGGTGTCACAGCTCAGTCTCCAAGCCTCGATTGTGGATGTGTCACCTGCTAAGGTCAGCTGTGGCCAAGGCAAGCGACCCAGCCCAGGTAGAGTCACACTCTTGACTTGCTTTAGGACAGGCAGGCTCTGACTCTTACACCCCTCACATTTTCCCCTGCCCAGCTATGCCCAGTACCCAGAGCCACTCGGGGCAACAAATGAGGCTTACGGAGATGGGAGTGCACTGCAGTCCCTGCCTGTCCCACGTTGGTGGCCAAGCCCAGGGCAGCTGCCAGCTCGGTCGAGGGGACCAGCCTGGCCTCGAGGTGTGCTGTGATCAGCTTCGCTTCTCTCTGGCAAAAGCCAAGTGCAACCTGCCACTCATGCCAAGGTATCTTTGGCACAGGGATGTGGGTAGAAAACCCACAGGAGTGTCAAAGCCATGGACAGTCTCCAAAGTGAGAGCAGTGTTTGACGGGGGAGAATATGCTTTGGAAAATTTACTTGATCCTTGTTTGGAAGCAGCACTGAGAAGCATGCTGAGCCCTCTGCAGACACACACATGCTGCCTTGAGGATCTCTGCACAAAGCAGAGCACTGGAAACATGTTGTCATCCACCTCCTCCCTCTCATTCCTGGCAATTGAGTAAATATCCAAGGAGCTGCTTAGATCCAAGTGCAGGAAAGCAGCCACCCAGCCCAGCACCACAGCAGGGACCCTCCGGCACTGGGTCCCACTGGAGTCACTGGGTTCCATCTCCTGCTTCCTGCCAAAGACCTGTTGGCAGTGCATCTCCTTGTCTGCTGGAGAAGGACTGGACTACGGAAGGGTGCCATGGGCGAGCTCTGCACTTTTCTGGATCATTCACTGCTTGCCAGGAATGTTGGTTTCTCCTCTCCCATAGCCAACACTGAGAGCCAAGGACTAGACATGGCACAGCTCGTGTTGTTTTAGCATCCCTCTTCCTTAAAAAAAAAAAAAAAGAAAATTAAAAAAAAAAAAAATTAAAAAAAAGAAAATCTGGACAACTTCCCAGATTGTACATCTGTCCATATAATTTACACCACGAGGATGAGGAAGTGAGGAGGGCTGTAAACTCTTTCCATCTGTGCAATGTGTGTGATGATTTTTCCATTCCTTCCTTGCTTCCCCCACCGAAAGCCCCAGGCTGGCGGCGGGTTTGCCAGCAGCGGGCAGCCTTGGTGTGCCAGGGCTGGCTCTGTGCTGTGGGGTCTGGCTGCCAGACCTCTGCCCCCCGCGCCCCTGCCCCGGTTCCTCCCAGGCCCCATCCCCCAGGAGCACCCAGCCACCTGCCGGGAAATGGAACTTACTGAAAATTTTCCTTTAGAACTATTTTGACTGAAAAGGGTGGTTTTTTCACCATTGGGTTCACAGAATCATGGAACCATTAAGGCTGGAAGAGATCTCCAAGAGCATCAGCCAAACCTTCAATCGCATACCTCCACAACCACTAAACCATATCCCAAAGTTCTTGTCTACTCATTTTTTGAACACTTCCAGGGAAAGTGACTCCACCACCTCTCTAGGGAGCCTGCTCCACTGCTTGACCACTCTTTCAGTAAAGGACTTTTTCCTAATTTCTCTTTGAAATACTCCAGTTCCTGGTTGGACCTCAGATGGGTCACCATCAGGAAGCCTCATTGGTTCACTAAAGCTGGGAAATGCCTGTGATGACTCCTGAGCCTGGCTGTCCAGCTGATCACTGGTGTAAAGGTTTTTGTTGTTATATGGGCTGGAATTCCCTGGGGAAATCCCTGTGCTCCTGTCAGAGGAGTGTGGCTTGTAGGCATGAGGCAGGACTTACTGGAGGTGATCACAGGGTGAATGGGCTCAGCTGGGCTCAGCTCTTCATGTGAGCTGGGGTTTGCTGAGCTTGGGGTGCTGCCCACAACCCGCAGCATGTCAGAGCTGTGCAGAGACTGAAATGGGCTGGGTGGGCACCGAGAGGGGCCTCAGTGCTGCCCAACTGCAGCTCCGCAGCTCCATCAGTGAAGAAATGAATGAAGGAGCAGGATGATGCCACCTCCCAGCGCCCACTCACTCCCTACTCACCAACAGGAGTTGAATTTCTTTCAGATTTCTGGTGAATCACTCCTGGGTGTGTGGGTGGGCTCGGAGGGTTTCTCTGGAGCTGCTGGGGCCCTGTGCACCAGCACCACGGCTTTGCTGAGCCTCTGCTGGGGCACCTGGGACTGGCTGTGTCTCATCAGCACTCACAGAATCTCCCTGACACCACTGACCCGCTCAGGCCAATCGTGCCAGGGGCATGAGGAGGGGATGATAGGCTGCCTTTGGGGTGGCTTTGTCCCTGGACCACCGCCCAGCACAGACAATCCAGGGGCTGCAAGAACAGCTGCAAAAATACCCTCCAGCAATGCCATCTGTGCCTTTCCCCGGGCACTGCTTCCCTGCATGGGGACTTTTTCCAGGAGGAGCAAAAAGAGTGCTCTGTTCCTGGTTCCAGGAAAAGGCTGGTGCCTTCCATCTCAGGAGTACGGCTCCCTGGCACCATGTCCCTGGGTTGCAGCCTTGCTCAGGGAGCAAACAATCAATATTTATGCTTCCAGGTGCTCTCCTGTGAGCCTTACCTAACTGGTTCCCCTCTGGTGTCCCACAGCATCCCTGTCCCTGGGCAGGGAATGCCTCATGCCGATCCCTGGGGCCCCTGGCAGCGGAGCAGCACTGACGTGGTTAACAAACATTAATAAACTTTCTGGGTAGGCACCAGGCAGGCGCTTCCTCCAGCTTGACATTCAATTCCGATTGGTGTGACTCATTAGCTATTTATTTATTTAAAGCCACGGAGCTATTTGCAATATTTTTAAGCAGCAAACACAGTGTGTGGGCAGGGAGCTGTTCTGCCTAAATGTTCGGCTCGGTGACACTGATGATAACTTATCAGAATAAATAAGGAATCTTCCAATCATGGGCTTTTTACCGAGGGCGTGTTTAGTGTGAGGTGCAGCAAAAAGTCATAATGTTTCCTTCTCAGAAACTTTTTACCAGTCTGCGTGTTACATCCAGGTTATACCCCTGTGTGGGCAGCTGCCTTCGTGCTCTCCGAGCCCCAATTAAAAAGGGAATACATCATCCCTCCACTCCTCTCCTGAAACCCTTGCAGCTCCGCCGGGTCTCTCCTGGAGCAGCTGCTTCGAGGGGGCTGGGCTGGGAATAGGCACAAGAAGGGTTTGGGCAGTGCTAGGTTGGTGAGGGATGCTTCGAGAACAAACTTTTGGCTAATCGTAATTTGGACATTTCCTTCCGTTTTCCTGCCAGCAGCAATCTCCCAAGCCCCTATCCCAACCCCAGGGGCCTGGGGGTGTGCAGAGGCTGAGATCAGGAAACTAAAAAATCAAACACTTCACATCCCCTTCTGTTTTCAAGTTATCTCATTTTTATATAACCCAGCTTGGTACAAATCCAGGAAAATTTTCTGCTGCCATTATTTTCAGGGAATTTTTTTTTTCCCTGCCATTTTGAAGTTTAAAATTTCATTTCCTTAAAACAGGAAGGAGTGTCTTGAAATCCTGAAAGATGATGAACACCTACATGCACCAAAACCCCAGCAGCAGCTTAGTTCATGAAATCTTCTGAAGTGGGGGCACATGGTTCCTCAAGCAGAGCCAGGGCAGGAGTGACCCCTCTGCTGCCTGCCTTCTAAACCAGCTGGATTATTTCTGAGGCAGTTCTGGGGGGTTTAACACACCCTGTCTGCTGAATTTTTTGCATTCTTCACCTTTTCCTCTCTCACCCATTTCCCTCACTGCTGAACAGACCTGTGGGAGCCACGTGTGCAGCTGGGGCTGGACCAAGGCAGGGACTAACTGAGGGGGTCTCTGGGGGCAGTGGTGGACTTGGGAATATGCAGCCAGGGGGGCCTGTCATGAACTCTGCCCACTGCCCCCATAATTCCAGTGAGGCCCTGGCACAGGTTGCCCAGAGAAGCTGTGGCTGCCCCATCCCTGGAAGTGTCCAAGGCCAGGTTGGATGGGGCTTGGAGCAACCTGGGATAGTGGAAGGTGTCCCTGCCCATGGCAGGAGGTGTAACAAATGGGTTCAAAGGTCCCTTCCAAACCAAACCATTCTGGGATTTTATGATTCTCTGATTCGATGAAAACTGCCAGTGATTCCAAAAACTCCCTCCTGCCACAGTACTTGGTACAAAACTCAACTGTTTTTATCTTCAAACTCAAATTAACAAAAAAAGGGGCTGGATGCCTGGCAGAGACACTCCTTTTGTGAGCTCCTGCCTGCTGCACCAGTCATATCATGTTACAGTGTGCCTTGAAACATAACATGATGTGACTGATGCAGTGTATGACGGATGGGGGATCCACCAGGAAACGCAAAAGGGCCCAATTTTCCAAAGAGCATTTTTACAGAAACAAATACAGTGCCCTTTTAACTTGTATTGATTGATTGCTAAAAAATAAGGCCTGGTTGCACTTTTGAGACTCCTGGAATTAGTTGGTAAAGGTAGCTGGAGGAGGAAGAGCTCAATGAGTGCTGCTTCCTCCCACCAGGAGGCAGAGGAGGCAGAGAAGTGCCAGAGCAGGTGGGTGGTGGGTCAGAGTCCCTGCAGTCCCCACAGTGGGTACTCAGGGAAGGGCTATGCCCGGGAGCATCCAGAAAAGGGGCTGGCAGGCTCAAACCCTCTGTGGCATTTCCATAGAATCCCAGAATCACTGAGGTTGGAAAAGACCTCCAAGATCATCGAGTCCAACCTGTGACCAATCCCCACCTTGTCACTCAGCCCAGAGCACTGAGTGCCACATCCAGTCATTCCTTGGACACCTCCAGGGATGAAGACTCCACCACCTCCCTGGGCAGCCCCTTCCAATGCCTGACCACCCTCTCCATGAGGAAATTCCTCCTGATGTCCAATCTGAACATCCCCTGGCACAGCCTGAGGCTGTTTCCTCTTGTCCTGTCCCTTGTTCCTTGGGAGCAGAACCCACCCCCCCTGGCTCCCCCCTCCTGTCAGGGAATTGGAGAGAGTGAGAAGGTCTCCCCTGAGCCTCATTTTCTCCAGGCTGAGCCCCCCCAGCTCCCTTAGCTCTTCCTTATATGATTTACCTATGGGTTTTTGGGTTGAGCATAAACTGCTGGAAAAGCAGTTCCTGGTGGGATTCCGGTGGTGGCTTAGACATCCCTCGCTGTGACCCCGCAGCAGCCACCATCCAGGATCCCCCCTTGCTGGGGCTTTGCAGCTCTTTGCACCACTTTCTCTCTCCTCGCTTCTTCCTCTTGATTAGCAGCTAAAAATCACAGCGATGTCTGGCAGGACAAAGCCTGTGACAGCAAAGGGAATATTAGGGTCAAGCTTTATTAAGAAAGAAGCTATTGAAATGACATCCTCCAACATATTGCTATTAGGGCCTTGAAGAGTCTTTGCCTCATTAATGTAAAAGGGAGGTGGCAATCTTCCTGATCAACAGTGGCAATTTATTCTAAAGTGTCCATTTTCTGGATGTCAGAGGAAGACTTTTATTTATAATCTTATTTTCAATTTCCACAAAGAACACTTCACTCATGCTCTGGGCAGGTTTTTTTTGCAGACAATAACAATTATAAAACGGTGCTCTGCACCCCCTCCCCAAAATCCCCCTTGTAGTAGTGTTGACATATGGAAATGAATCAAAATGTAATAGGCATAATTACCAGCATTGTGTGCAGGCTGCAATTAGTGTCTCTTCAAAGCAGACTTGTAATCAAAAGACACCAATAGATGAGAGAAGGACTGAGCGGCCAGTTCCTGGGATGAGCTGGGGCTTTGGAGGAAGTTTTCCATCCATGGGATTGGAGTGGGTGCCTGGACAGGGTGTGGGTGGATTTCCTGGCTCGTGGATGATGGATTGCTGGCTCCAGGAGCCACCAGCCACCCCTGACACTCCTCAGTCAGTGCAGGCTGGGGTGTCCAGAGAAGCTGTGGCTGCCCCATCCCTGGAAGTGTTCAATGCCTGGTTGGACAGGGCTTGGAGCAACCTGATCTAGTGGAAGGTGGCCCTGCCCATGGTAGGGGGTGGAACTAGATGAGCTTTAAGGTCCCTTCAACCCAAACTATTCCGTGATTTTCAAAATTTGTTTGATGAGTCAAAAGAAAATACGAAAATGGTATTAAAAAAGAAATAGTCACTATCTGCACAGTTTCTCCTTCACCACTGAACTGGCTCATAAGAGGTTTTGGATTCATCAGTGGTCAAAAATTATTTGTGTTGTATTTTTTGGTGTATTTTGTGAACTGGAGAATATTTCATTCACTCAGCTCCGAACATGAGACACAATTTGAGTGTGAGCAAAGCCCATTACCTGCATCCCTCCAAATGCCAGCAGAGGTGTTGGGTCTAAACACAGCAGTTTGACAGTTTTGCAATTCAATTTTTACCTGTCAGAAGTGTATCAAACTGAAACTATTTTTGCAAAAACATTTCTATGTTAATAAGTTTTTGCTTCAAAATAACCCCCCCACCTTTTAATAAGGTTAAAGCATTATCTGGGGCCTCATTGGAAGGGGCTGCTGGGGTTTCATTTTCAAATTCATCTTGTTCCCTAATAGTTTCTCAAAATCAAAGTCAGAATGAAATATTTTATGGCCATTATTCAGCCATCTGCTTTTATTGACCCAAATACACTTTTTTTTTTTTTTTCCCAGAGAGATGTTGAGAGGAATTGTTCAGATCCAGAGCAAAAGAAAAATCTGGGATTTCCTTTGGATTTCCCTGGTGCCGCCAGGAGCCTGCCTACAGC
The DNA here is from genome assembly GCF_001715985.3 of Manacus vitellinus. Classification (NCBI taxonomy): domain Eukaryota; kingdom Metazoa; phylum Chordata; class Aves; order Passeriformes; family Pipridae; genus Manacus; species Manacus vitellinus. The sequence goes on from NW_021940379.1 coordinate 1,158,853, forward strand.
AGCCACTCCTCGAGGGCTTTGACAGAGCCCTACAGGATGTACCGTGGTGACAGTGACACCAGCAGGTCCCAGGAGGGCCCGAGAACAGGAACCTCAGTCCAAACAAACACTTTGGGAGTTCTTGCTCCAGCTGGAGTTCTGATGGGGATGCCAGGGCAGGACCAGATCTTTCCCCAAGGGCGGGCACTGCAAAGGGACGCTGCCTGCCAGCACCACCCGGGAGGAAGGTGTGTGGGACCCGGCACCTTTTGGCCCTGGCCGTGCCCCAGCTGTCCCCCTGCCAGGGGTGCAGGGGCCGGTTGTGGGGTGCAGGGTGACACCTGCCCTGCCTGGTCCCGCTGCCACTGTCCATGCTCATGGGGTGCTCAGGGCAGAGCCCACCCATCAGCACCAGCACCCCAGGGGGAGCGGTGGGAGCTGGGTGCTGCCTTTGCCACTGCTGTGGCCTCTCCAGGAGAGCACCTGCTCCCATGGGATGGCTGCTCAGAGAGGAGCAGCTCCTCCCGAGTCAGTGGAGAGACACTGGTGTCAGCCAGGGAAGGATCAGGCCCGTCACCAGCGGGTCTGTGTAGGAGGACTTATATTTGTTTGCAGGAGCCAGATGGTTAAAGAAGAGAGTGACATAATTGCAAGAGCCAGAGCCATGAAGAGAGGGGGAGAGAAAGTCATAGGGGGGAAGTGAGACCCCAGGGGCACATTCCGTACCCCACATGCTGCAGAGGGGCCCCACAGCACTGGGGTGTGCCAGCACTCAGCTCTGCTTCCCGCAGGGATCCATCCCAGGGTACTTTGGGGTGTCGCTCCTACATTTAGACAACCTTCCTCCTTGCCTTTGGATACACAGGGAAACTGAAATGTGGGAGGTACTAACACTGGAGAAGTTATGAGGGCAGAAGTAGTGGGCACGACCTTGTCATCATCGTGAAGTTCATGATCTTAAGCAGCTCTCCATTTATTAATGGACGAGCCATTTATTAAACTGCTCAATTCAGTTATGCCGGCATAAATCTGAAGTAACTGAATGGAGTATGGATTTATACTGGCATAACCAGGGGGAGAACCTGTCTGGCATCTCTGTCTATGGCTGTGGAGATGGCAGGGCAGGGTGTGACACAGGACAGGGTGTCACTCACCATCCTAGGGGCTGGGGAGGAAAATTCGCATCTCAGTGGCAAAATTAAGCTTAAAACAGTTAAAAGCTTAAGCAGTTTCTGCAAAACCAAGTGTTCATGAGCTCGAAATATTCCCATGCAGTGTGTGTATGCCAGGACCGGAGCACAGCTCATCCTTAGCCAAGGGCAAGTGTGAGACACGAGAGAATCGAGGGCATTGGCATTGCTCATCCCTGGCTCAGACTGGTCCCTTGGGGCTCCCTGTCCTGCACCAGTGCAGCTGAGCTCTCAACGTCCTCCTCTCCCACCTGCAGCTGCCCAGCACCCACAGCCTCCAGTGGGTGCTACACCACAGAACTCCAGTGTAACGGCCAGTTGTGGGTGCAAAGCTCTGAAACAGGGAAAAATAAAGCACCAGCTACACAGACAAAGCCTTGGATCTCCTTCCTGCATGGAAGTGGATTTCAATCAGCTGAACATACCTGTTGTGTTTTACTCTCTCATTCCTTGTGTTTTATACAGGTTGCTGAGCAAAGGCAATGCCAAGGATGCTGCAGAGGAGAGAAAAATTTCCTCTGAAATTTTAACTGATCTTTTGGGGCTTTGAAGGACGTGAAGAGGAAAGATGAATCTGAATTTGGAATTACATTTTAAGCCTTCCTGTAGCCTTTCAAAATATCAGAAGGAGCAAGGGTCTGCTATCCTACCATCGGAACTGGGCACAACCTCCTCTTTAAGTGCGTACAAAACCCACCCCGTGGCTTGTGGCTTACTGCTGCCTTCCCTTATCTGCTGCTGTGCGGAGGCTGCTCCGTCTCCGCGGGCTGAGGCTCCTTTCTCAGCCCTCAAGAATAGCCCAGCACTCGCTATTCCCGTCACGTGCTCAGGTCGCCCGGCCCTGCTCTTATCGGCAGCAGCACATGGAGCGCCGGGGGATGTCCCGCTGCCGCCTCTTCCAGCACCATCCCCGGCACCGGGCACGGGGCAAGCCACCGTCGCGACCTGCAGGGGCTGCTTTATCCCTTTTCTGAGAAAGAAGGATCTTAGCAGACTGGAGCTGAAAAGACCTTCACAAATCTTGCGGGAAAACATCTTTGAAGCCATTGTATAGACTGAATCAAAGAACTTTGGATGGGGTGTTTGTGTGCAGGTTCGGGGGAAGCCGAAATGCTCACGGGAGGAGTGAACTCCAGCAAATGCCTGCTTTGGCTCTATCCCAGTGCCCAGGGCTTCTCCCACTGAGCTGCCCAAGAGTTTGAGGCCAGGGCTGGGAGAGGCACTGGGAGAACCTGTGTCCAGAGCCCAGTCACTATGCCTGCCTGGGGAAGGCAGGGCAGAGAGCTTTGTGCCTGGGAGTCCTGGGAGTCGTCCTGCTCTGTGTCCTGCGTTGGGGAGAGCCACTGCATTGGGATCATCTGCTCCTGCAGCAACCATGGCTTCCCATGGGCTCTGACTGTGTCCTGACCCCCACAGAAGGTCCCACCGTGGTCTCCGTGTGCCACAGCAGCTCAGCATGTGCCAGCAGTGCCAGCAGTGTCCTGCATGCCAGGATCCCACACCTCTGCTTGGTGTGTGCCAGCAGTGCCACTGGTGCCCCGTGTGCCGGGATCCCACATCTCTGCTCAGCGTGTGGCACCAGTGAACCCCTCCCCTGCGTGCTGGGATCCCACACCTCTGAGTAAAAGCAGAGGAAAAACACACCCTGGGGTGAGTGTCCCCCCCTGCACTGCGGTCTCGTGATCGACCACGGAACTAAATATGTGCTCGTCTGTGACAGCCAATGACATCACGTGTAAAAAGCGACGCGCACAGATGCACACGGATGCACACGCACAGACATGCGTGCACACGTGGACACATGCACACACACACACAGGCACACTCACATACACACGTGCACATGCACACATATGCACACACACAGACGCTGCTCCCTGTCCCGGCTCTCCCAGCCTGGTGCCGGGCGGTGCGCGGGCACGGGAGGAGTGGGCACTCACACCCTGACAGCGCGGCCCACGCACGCCCACCACCCATATGGCTCCTGCACACAGACTGTGGCTGAACTTGCTTCAGAAGCGTTTTGTTCCCGAGTCCATCCCGGGGAAATGGATCACTGCCCGTTGTTGGGTTTAGCAGTTTTTTCCTCCTGTCGTTGCCTTCTACAGCTCTGCTGGAAACTGTCATTGAAAAGAGGCTGTGAAATGTTGCTGTGGCCCCTGCCCTGGGAATGAGGGTTCACAGCTCCTTCCTACAGCCTGTTCTGAGGAAATCACCAATAATCCATGTCACCTGTGATGCTTCACACTGCCTTGTAGGTAAAATACTTCAAGATCTTCAGAAATCCCTTTCCACATTCAGCAGAGACTGACACATGAAGCTCTTCTGTCCCTCCTCAGTTCCTTGGCTTTGCACTGAACATTCCCATACAAGGCAGCCAGGCAGCATGGACTGGGCAGTGTGGCCTCCATGCTGGGAAAGTTCCCAACCCAACCCCATCACCTGCAGCCCAGGATTCTGACTGGTTTTAGTATTCAGTTCCCCAGCCAGCTCGTGTCCCACCCTCAGGCTTTTCCCTTTCTCCTCCCTTCTCTCCCATTTTTACTTCCAAGTGAAAGACAGTGTTTCCTTTCTCTGTTAATTGTGTAATTGTGAGATGAGTCTCCTCCAAGCAGTGGTACACACAGCATTTCTGAATTTTCCTCAAGTCTCCCCCAGCCTGATTTGTATCAAACTTTAACTTTTTTTTTTTTTTTTTTTTTTTTTGCTTTTCTGTCCATCTGTGTATTTATTCCAAGGCCAAAAGGAATTTTCAGACTGAGCAATCTGCCCAAAATCCCAGTCTGTGCATCCCTACAGACTCAAAGGCTTTGGTGGGAAACTAGAAGCTGGACCAGGGGATGGATCCCCCCAGGATGGCAGGTCTGGAATCCCACTGCCCACCCAACCCTGCACAACCACAGCACTGTCACGGACATTACACTAGGCCAATTTGGGAAGAAATCTAATCTTGTCTTAATTTTCTTAACTAGTATAAATTTCTAAAGAAAAGATATTTGGAAGCGAAATATCAAAATGTGACATTTGGAAAATGTTAAAAAGAACATTGTTGCATTATTGAGATACTTCGTTTCAATTTCATTTGAAATTAAACTTTGTCAAAATCGCATGTTGCCACGGGAAGTTTGTTCCCAAAAAGCAGCAGTTTCCAAAGAAATGGCTTCTGGATTCACAATTTTTGACCAGCAGTAGTGAAATGGCCTCAAAGGGAAGGGTGGGAGCTGGATGTGTGCCCAGTTTTCCAGGTCCTGAGCAGGTGGGTCCAGGCTTCAACCCCTACAGCTCTTGCCGTGCGAGTCACGACCCTGGCAACCCCGGCAGGCTCAGGCATGGGGAAGAGCATGCTGCTTTGGGAAGCATTTCACTTCCAATATCTTCACTTCCAATAGCTGTGACACAGGTGTTGGTCCCAAGGCCAAGCCTGTGCCCAGCTCTGGGTCTCAATCCCAACACTCACATGGCTAATCTGAATTTGTTCCCTGCTCTCCAGAGCTCACTCCCCCACATGTGCACCAGGATCGCAGCAACAGCAAGGCACAGTCTTAGAATGCTCTACCAAAGCCTGAGGTTTTCTTCCCCCCATCCACCACTGGGTTATTTGTGCAAGTTAATTCCTTATTTTGTAGTTGTTGCTGCTTCTCTGCAGCAGGAATGGAAGCAGAGCTGGCACCGGAGCAGCTCGCACCCAAACGCAGCTTTATGCAGTCAGCAAAAAGGCAGCGGAAAATGACTGTTCAATGAAATCACATATTTTGGGTAAACGTTCCCTGCTGAAAGAGTCAGTCTCTGCATTAAACTGGGTGGCAGGAGGAGTTGCTGTGAAATCATCGCAGGGATTAGATGGAAAAGAGCATTTCGTGTTTAAGTGTTGATTAAAAAGCAATATGTTACCGAAAAGCTTCGCACCAAATGGGTGACTCCTGTCCCTGCTGCTTGGTGACTCTTGAGGATTATCCTGATATACCCCAGGAGTTCTCAGCACGGTCACTTCACCGTTTCCCAGCCCCTGGGTCTCTTGGTGGGGTTTTTGCTGCATTTCAGGGAGGCCCTTTAGGGTGAAATTAATTCAATTTAGCAGCCAACAGGCTCCAAATCGATTCATTCTGCAGCCAGGATGGTTTATGGGCAGGACGGATGGTCTGCAGCACACAGTTCTGTGCTGCCTCATCTGCAACCACTGACAGGAAACCTCAGGGGAAAAAGGATCCACAAAACTGTCCCTTTTATGTTTGGAAATAATAGTTATTTGGCTGCTTAAAAGGCTGCCAAGGCCTTGCAGGAAAACCCTGATCACAGCCATGCCAAGACCCAGGAAAGGCAGTGACGGGGGAAAGGACGTGACTGGGTGTGGCGTGGCAGGGGATGGCAGGAGGGTGGGTGGCAGCACCATGGGCTTAGATGGAGGGCAGGAGGGAGGTGACAGTGGGGTTCACCTGCCTTCCCCCTCCCATGGTGTGAACCATGGCAGAGGTGCAGAAGCCACAGCCAGGACAGAGGCACCTTGCTCAGAGCAATCACTGCCATTCCTCTCCAACTGGCCAGTGGCTTTTTACAGTCACTGCTCAGTGGGAGAGCTGTGAAATTCTCCTGGTGCCTCAGGATGGAGATCCCATGGGGCTGCATGCCAGGTGTAGTGCCCACAGTGAGGCCAGCCCTGTGCCCTCCCAGCAGCCAGGGATGGAGGGAGCTGTGCAGTGTGTGCCAGCTCCAGAGAGTGTCTGTGAGCTCATTCATCCCCCAAAATCTGGGTTCAGGGCAACACTGTGGCCACCATGCCCCAGCCCTCCCTGCCCTGCACTGGTGCCAGGTGCCATGAGCCATGACTGCCCTTGGGTGTTGCACTGGCTTCATGTCCCCGCAGGCTGCACTGGCTCCTGCAGACAGACACACGGACTGTCTGTGTGTCACCTGCACTCCCAGCGCAGTTTGGATCCTGGCTCTCCATTTCCCCATCCTGCTTCTCAAATGCTAATGTAGCTTTTGATGTACACGTCTTCATCCTTCAGCACAAGCAGGATCCAGCTTTGGACAAGCACAGCACTGTGCCGACGACGGCTTTGCAACAGGAGCTGCCGTCCTGTTCCTTGACTCGATCCCAGCGTTTTGTCATTTTTGAGGAAATAACAAACTTGAAAGTATTCAGCTTTGGTGCAGCAATTGCAGCTTAATTGCACGTCTCCTTCTGCCCACACAAATGCTGAAAAGTGACTTGGCAAACTTTAAAGGCAATCCAGGACTGAAATGGGAAGGCTTGACAAGCCAGCATTCATCAGCTCTGACTAACGCGTCTGTACTCTCAAACCTGCTGCTGTTCCTACGTTGGCCTGACATCTTGCTGCCCTCAAAGAATTTCTTTTGAGTCTCAATCAGCGGCTGCCGGGTGGCTGTGTCTGAACGATCCCCCCAGCTTTTCAGCTGCCAGGTTACCCACAAACCAGGACAAAACCATTCCTGGGGTGAGGGCTGCATTGGCCAGTGCCCTGGCAGTGGACTGGGATGGTTTTGCCGCACGGAGAAGATGAAGGGGGCATATGTCCTGGTGTGTCACCGGGGTTTCTACTGGTAACATTCCAGAGGATGTGGCTGGCTGCATGGCTCCTGGCCCTGCTCCCCACAGGCTGGAGGCAGCTGCCTCCCCAGGAGACCCCAGTGTGGGCTGGGGTGCTGGAGCCATAGGTGGTAGTGGGCTTGGGGAGTCCCCAGTCTCCTCATCTGGTGGAAACCTGAGCTGCAGCAAGTCCACAGCTCCCATCGGGCAGGGCAAAGAGGAAGAGGGAAGGGAAGGCAGAGTCACAGTTCTGCAGGACTCTCGGTACCACAGAGAATGGGAGAGATGCTCTGGTCATGCCACCAGGCTGGAAGGCAGAGTATCCCCAGGGCAGGGCGGGGGCAGTGGCAATTCTGGGGTTGCTTTACCTCTCCGTATTCCTGATGTCCCTGGGGAAGCCTCTTGGCACTGCTGGAACCTTTCCCTGCTCAGCTGCCAGGTCTCCTGGAGGAGACAAGGCGAGGAGTGAGCCGGGATCAGCAGTTAGGAGGAAAGCATGTGAATGGGGTCAGAAATCCCCAGCAGAAAAGAGAGGGGTGAGACAACCACAAAAGACTCTGTGGTTGTTTGCTCAGGTTCAGGTGCATCTCCCAGCTCTGCTGCTCCATCCAGCCCTCCTTCCTCAGGGTGCTGGACAGGCAGACTTGCAGAGGCTCTGACCCAGATGAACCAAGATCAGGTTGGAGGTGGGATGGAGCAGAGCTCGTGGGGCTGGCCCAAGGGGACGGCACCAGGTCCTGAGCCTCCAGTGGACACAGCCTCAGCTCACTGTCCCATGAGTTTTGGGATCAGCACAAAGCTGAGGTGCACTTGAATGCTTTATTTTGTTGAACTGGCCCTCAAGGCTGAGCAGGGGTCAGCCTGCACGGCACGCTGCCTACACTTGGCATAGCGAGCATTGAGTCTACAGGCTTTTGCAAGGAAAATATTTAAGATTTCTCAGCAAATGGTGCATGCACTTTTTCAGGAGGATGTTTTGCTCTTTTCCCTATGATCAGACTCATCCGGCGTGTTCGAGAGGCAGCCTCATTTATATACAGCGCTGGAGGAGTGTGGGGAGAAGATGTTCTCTCCCTTCAGAAATGGCACAATTTACGGAAGGACAGGAATTATGTAAAGCAACAGGATTTACTCCCAGCCCAAAGTATGTAAACAGTGTGAGTTATGCTGCACGGAGCTTCTGAAAAGATAACTGGGAGGGGAGGCCCCTTGGTTCATTTTGTGAATGAGTGACTCGGTGGTGGATGTTGGGGTTTATTCTGCTCCATACTGTGTACACAGTACTTACCACGCGCTTGGAAACGAGCAGCCGAGGAAATAGATCTTTGCTGGAGGCAATTGCTTTCCCAACAGTGAGAGAAAACATTGTGCATGGCAGGCTTAGAGGTTATTATTTTAATACCTTTCTTCTCGCTGTAGAGCAAGGTGTGTGCCTGCTGGGGCAGGCACGCCGGGTCACCCCCTGCTCCTCCACACACCAATCACCATCAGGCTGGGCTCTCATGGAGGGTGCAAAATTCCCCCTTAATCCCCGTGCTGTGACTGTGCCACAGAGCCAAGCTGAGCCAAACTCGTCTCACCGGACTGCAGTGATGAAGCCAGTCAAGGTCCCTGTTGCCTCCCGCCCTAGCCCTGGGAGCTGCACTCTCAGCCTTTGCTTCAGAGCCTGTCTAGTCCTTCTGTCCCTGCTCCCTCACTCCTCCAGCCATCTCCTCACACAAAGCAGCTTCTTGCCACACTCTCCAGGAGTGAAAATCCAACTTTCTGAAAGAGCGCTGTGGCTTTGCGTGTATTCTGCATGAGACCCAAAATAGCATCTTCCAGGAGAAATCTGCTGGGATGATCTAAACTAGAGTGGATATAGGAACATCAGAAAACAGTAGCACCTCAGAAGCAAATAGGTTGACCAGAGAGAGCAGGTGTGCAGACCATGTACCTGGAGGCTGATCTGATCATATGTTGCTGGGAGGTTTCCCGTCCTTACCTTTACTTCCAGTAGAAATTCCAGCCTTGAAGGATTGTCCTCCAGCAGGTGCCAGGCTGGACTATCCCTCATGGCTCTTGCTCCTCTTGCTCTAGAGCATCCCCATCACCCCAAGCCCAGCCAGGTTCTCCATGGGGGTGCCACTTCACAGCCTGAAGCCCCTTAGAGTGAGCCCTGCTTGACAAGGTGGCACTTGGCACCCTGGTTGTGACATGACAGAGAACCCTGCTATTGGTTACCACAGCAGAAGGAAGATGTGATGCAGCAAAAGAAGCATCACCTGCGGTGTAGGTGAGCACAGGGCACCATACACTGACTGCCTCTCCTTCACAGGGGGGAACTTCCTTCATCCTTCTGCCCAGGACCAGGGAGGATGCCCCGGAGATCCCTGCTATGCCCCCCTGCGCCTCAAACCTCAGGGTTGTCCCATCCACAGGGACATTGTGAGGCTGCCTGAGCCACAGGAACCCCAACACCAGAAAAATAACTGCCACCCTCCCCAAAACGGCTGCACTGCGATGCCTCAGTGCTGGTGTGGGGCTGCTGGCAGGATCGAGGTGCAGGAGGGGGCTGGCAGCTGGCTCTGCCCACAGAGCTGTGCCTGGCTTCTCCAAGCCTCCCTGTTTATTTGTTCTACAACAGCTTGAAACCAAACAGGGTTAATAGCCCTCCCTGTGTCCTAGTGAGATGAAACTACCATTGGGAGACCCAGGACAATTTTTATATAGGATTAGAAAACAAAAATCAATATTTAATTATCTGTAAGCTTTTTGTGTCACTGCATCCTTAGCTTGCTAACGGTGAGTGCCGGCTGCCAGGAGAAAGTAAGTCATTAAAGGGGCAGTATCTTTTACTGGCCTGTTATGGGCCCGCAGTAAATAGAGCACATTATCACTCCTCACACACCCGCACGGTTATTTATCTTTACAATCTCTATTTACCTATATTTATGGAGGGTTTCTCCAGTATATTATATGGCCAGGTTAACTTTAATGGGCTTCATTAAAACAGGCACTTAACAAAACTTTGGAACATCCTCGTTTGGATAGACGGCAGGAAACTGAAATGGGGAAGGAGGAGGAAAAGCACTTTGTGTCACTGAGTCCCACCGCAGTGCTTGGGAGCTGAAGGGCGAGTGATGCAAACACTGGTGGCTTCAGGGCTGTGTCACCACCCAGGGATTTCTGGGACCCACTGCCATGGCAGAAAGGGCCGTGGTCTGCCAGCATGGGGCTTGGGGAGGGTCAGAGCTGGGAGGAGGAGGAGGAGAAGGATGGACCCTTCACTGGGCAGTGGGTGCTCAGCCCCTGGATGTCCCCCGTGTCTGGGGAGCCGTGAGCATGTGGCACTGAGGGACTGCTCAGAGTCTCCCTTCTTATCCCTGTTGCCCCTTTCCCCCATATCTGAGACTCTGGCTCTCCCCTGGACCACAGCGTGCTCCCTATGGTGCAGCCTCCCACCCTGACAGCCCCACGGGACAGACGGACAGAACGCCCGGCACCACTCCTGGTGGAGGGTCTGTCCTACCCCTGCGGAGCCTCTGTCACCGCATGGCCCATTCACCTGTGCACGCTCGCTGGGAGCCACACTCAAAACACAACAAATAAATACTCTGGGAAACGAAACCTTTCCCCGCGGGGAGGGGAACGGGCAATTAGCGGATCTTTTTGCTGCAGTAGTTAATTTTTTACAAGCCTCCCTTATTTTCCCTGTTTCCCCTGGTTAATAATGACTCGCAGCCGCTTACGCCATAAATAAGTTCCACAAATTTCGCAGATGCACCGGGCTGTTTAAGCAGGGAAATTGAGCAGCATATGTCTGAATGGTTAATTGACTTAATTGCTGTTAGTTGGGCTATTAGCACACTTGATCCACCCCAATGACCGCAATACTTTCTTAATGGTGTTCATTTTATTTGGATGCCAAGCTCCAGTTACCATTACAGGGAAATTTCCAATTGCTGATTACCTCATAAATATATAATTGTAGTCATAGGCTAAATAAAGCCAACAGGCATTAATAATGAACAGCGTTTGACTAAGAGCCTTTAAAGGATGATGGAAGTTTCTTTAAGGACCTCAGCTATTCTTGAAATGTAAATAATCTTTCATGCTTCTATTTTTAATGGTGCTGCGTCCTTTTTCCAGTCGGCATCAAGCACCAGGAGAGGTGTTTGATGCATCCCACGGCCAGGTAATGTCCAGAGAAAACACCGGAGATGGGAGCCTCCCGAGCTCTCCCCATTCCGCCCCAGGGATCAGTTCCCAAGGGACACTGATGTTCTTCCTTTCAGGCAGCCACCGGAGTGTGAGCGACCAGTGACTCCAGCCTCTCATCCAGGCTTTCTGAAAACAGTTTATCCCACTCCCTGTCTGCAAGGAAAGGAAAAAGAAAAGTGCTGCCAGGCCAAGTCCTGCCCTGTGCATGAGGGGCTTGCTGGGCAGACCATGCAGGCAAGGGGTGCTGCATCTCTCTTGACGCCACAAGTGAGGCTGCTGAAACCAGGTGAGTGTGTCACCAGCTTCAGCTTTTTTCACACTGGGGGGGATGGCTGTCACCTCCCTACCTGGCCCCCCCTGCAAGGTGAGGATGGCCCTGAGAGCAGCACCCACAGCAGGGGTGGATGATCAGGACCCCTGCCTGGGACCAGTCTGGGTGCAGCCCTGGGTCCAGACACCCCCAAATGAGTTAAGTCTGACACCAAACAAATAACCAAAAAACCACCCATACCAATGCAGATCTGCCCCCAAGGGCAGTGCTAAGGACAAGTATGATTTATCCAGAAGAAGAACAGCAAGGGAGAAATGGCCTTTTCCAACTCTAGCATTGTTACTGGCTCTAGAGACAATTTAATTATCCCAGGCTATTCTTAACTGACCTAGTCAAATGAACCTGCCTAGCTCTGTCCACAGTAATTACCCACGATTTGCTAATTCATGTGGAGAAAAAATTACTCCTCGATAGTCTGTTAATCTTTGATTCCCAACCATGAGCTCATTTACTCCAGGCTTGTTCCCTACTGGCGCCAAACGGAGAGCATTACATTAGCTATTAGAGAACTAGTTATAATTAATGTTGGCTTTGACGATAGCCTGGTTTTAGGCAGATGCCTCGGGGTGCTGCCGTGGGTGGGGGCTGTGTCCCAGCCACTTTTCTGGGATTTTGGACCATCCTGCACATTCCTGTGGCAGGGTCACTCATGCTAATGAGCGGGGCTGGGATGAATGGGACCAAGGCTTGGACACTCTGGGTCATGGACACAGGGAGGATGGGACCTGCCTCCTTGATCCCTGTGGGGTGAGGATGGTCCCCATGTCCCATGCTCTCCTGGGACACTGCCCACCAGGGTCTCTCTGCAAATCCACCAGAGCCTGGTCCCTGTGTCACCAAGACAGCTGGCAGGGCCCCCCTGCCTGCCTACCCCTCATCAGATGGAGGTGAGCTCCTCTCTGTCCTCCCCTCCATCCTTCTCTCCACTCTCCCACTGCCACTGCCCTCAGCCGGACCACTGACACCCCTGATGGGACCGATGGGGCTGGGGGGGTCAGACTGCTCTCCAGACCCGGGGAAAATGAGAAGCAGATGTTCCTTCAGCGGAGGAAAGGTCTTGGGATATGAAATAGTTTCACCTGGTGCCTTCATCTTCTGAAAAATCACACGTGACAATCCCTTTTGAAAATGATCAAAGCCAGGCGCGGCGTTTCCTCTCTCCTCGCCGGTCTACTCCACTCTGTTTTATCAGATGGAGTTTAAAGCAAGAGCATGCTTTATTTTAAAACAGGCTTAAAAAATATTCTGGCCTTTCAGCTTGACCACTCAAACTGTGTCCTACGTCTCAGATGCTGGCCCAGAGAAGAGGAACAGTGTTAACAATAAGCAAAAGTACCTAATAATCAGTTTAATACAATGCTGCACAGTACTTATGGAGTTGGCATTCCCAAAGTTATTACCAGAAGCCAAATCTTAATCCTTTTTAAGTTGGGGGGGAAATGGATCAAAAATTAGAATGATATCAAGCATAAAATAATCTTCTGTCTGTATTGCACTGATAAAAAAAAATAGAATATATAATTACCATGTACAAACTGCTTATGTTTGTGATTATATGTTGCTGCCATCTCCAGGTCCTCCCGGTAAATGACTTAATTGGGTTGTATGATGTATGGATGGAGAGCAGGAATGTGTGGTGGATCTTGCAGGGTGCCAATCCCTGCACCGGGGCTGCCGCCGGGACCTGAGACACGGACAGAGCTTTGCACCTCTTGGAGATGCTGCAGCAGCTGTGAGGGGCTGCTGGGACCCCCCTGGGGGCTGGGTGCTCCCACCTGGGGGGCTCCTCTCAGAATTCCTTTTTCCTCCTCCTCTACAATTGCCCTATCCTACCATAGATTTTTTTTTTCCCCTGGCTATTTATGAGCTGAGTGAGAAGAAAGTCTGGCAGAAGAATGGCCTGGAGGCTCTGGGACACCAGTGGGGTGGATGTGGTGTGGGGATACCGGAGGCTGGTGATTTTTGAAGTTAGAAAGTGCCTGAAGGGCCATTGAATCCACAAGGGACCTGGGAGGGAAGCACAAAGGATCCAGTGCCCTGTCTAGACATTAAATGTACTTGAAAATCAAGTCATGGGATTATCTCCACAGAAAAACAGACTGGGCAGACATACAGCTACCAGCATTCAGGGCTGAAAGGAAATTGCAAGAAATAAAAAAAAAAAAAAACCCAACTCAGAAAGCTGGCAAAGCAAAAAGGCTGGGGCTTCCCGTGGCTGTGAGCAGCACCCAGATGGATAAGTCAGTGCCTTGGAAATAAAAATAGGAGACAAAATTTCAGGGGTTAGAGGAGCATCTTCCATTAACACACATACACACACATAGAGGAATGGTTACACGGAATAACCTGGCCACAGGAAAGAACTGTATTCATGTGTGGGATAAATAACACGAGAAGGCTCTGCAGGTAAAGGGGACACCCAAAGATTCTCTGGATGGGAGCTCTGATCTGCATCTCTGTGCAGAACAGAGAGCTGTGTGTAACAATAAATATCTGCCTGTGGATAGCCCAGGAATAAGTACAGTGTGTGCAACGCACCAGCATTACGGGATTTTTGATGTGTAAAAATGTCTTATTGGCTTTCTGTTTTTTCTCCCACATATCAAACCACAATACCCCTCACAGCCAAGCACGCTCTTTTTCACTGCCCGCTGTATTTATTACAGCTGAGGAAAGAGATTTTTTCTTTTCTGTTGGTTTTTTTTTTATTTGCTAAATTTAGCCATTTTTCTGGCGACGACATTCAGCGGCACAGAAAGCAATGCTCTCAGATAAGTTCATCATTCTCAAAAGCCTTTGGTGTCACTTAGTGAGGAATTTTTGCTCGGAAAAACATTTCAATGCAAATGATGGCCATTACCACAATTAAATATTTATTTTTTGCACCCAAATGCGAAGATAATTTCATAACTGACTCAGGAAGGTGGGCAGCAGGGAGGGGAGCATGACAGACGTGCTGGGCTGCACACCCTGTGTGTCGCGTGTGGGTGCTGTGGTGGGTCCTTGTGCTGTGGGGGATGTGTGGAAGCACACCTGGGTGGGGCTGCTCAGGTAAAGCTGCCAGAGTTTCGTGAGGTGACACCATTCGTTTGAAAGAGTTTTGACCACCTTTTGTGGGGTGGGATGACACGAGCTGTGCTGAGGAGGATGATGCAGTTTTGGGGTCCCCAGCACAGGAAGGACATGGATCTGCTGGAGCGAGTGCAGAGGAGGCATCAAGGAAATCAGAGGAATGAGCAGCTCTGCTGTGAGGAAAGGCTGAAAGAGCTGGGGTTGTTCAGCCTGGAGAAGAGAAGGCTCTGGGGTGACCTAATTGTGGCCTTCCAGTGCCTGAAGGGGCCTGAAAGAAAGATTGAGAGAGATTATTTACAATAGCCTGGAGTGACAGGACAAGGGGGAATGGCTTCCAACTGACAGAGGGCAGAGTTAGATGGGATACTGGGAAGAAATTCTTGTCTGTGGGGTGTGGATGAAACCCTGGCACAGGTTACCCAGAGAAGTTGTGGCTGCCCCATCCCTGGAAGTGTCCAAGGCCGGGTTGGACAGGGCTTGGAGCAACCTGGGACAGTGGAAGGTGTCCCTGCCCATGGCAGAGAGTGGAACAAGGTGAGCTGTAAGGTCCCTACCAAGCCAGGCCATTTTATGTTTTTGTGGCTCTGTGGTTCTGTGGCTCTGTGACTCTGCTTTTAACATGCTTCTCCAGAGATTCTGACTGGTTTCAAGTTCTTGGGCAGAGAATTTTTCATAATAGCCTCTAAACCTGCAAATCAATACATGAGATTTGCTAAACAACCCAGCCAAATCCAAGTTATATTTTGAACCTGAAAAAGTACCCACTGCAGTTTTTACAATTTACTCAGTGCTAATATTTACCTGGAGTTAATTCTGTTCCCTTCCCAACCTGGACCCTCCTTGTCGGGGGGAGGCTGGTGAGCAGGGCCTTTCGTTGCTCCTCTGGGGTGAAAATGTTTTGGATGAACATGATTTGTTCTCTGATTTCCCAGGATCCAAAACGTATTTGATGGTAAAGGTCAGAAGAGTTTTCAGTCATGCAAACAAGTTGCCAAATATAGACGGCCAGAACCGCAGAAACTTGGACAATTAATATTTAAGCTAGATTGAAACTAGAAGTGGTGAGGACACATGAGCAAGGGCTGTGCCCATCATGTCCCTTCAGGCTGGCACAGCACAGCTGACACTAATCCTTTGATCCCACCTGCTCTCAGGTGGTTTGTCACCAGTAAATCACCAATTGCTTACCACTAAGAAATCAATACTTTGGGTAACATCTTTGCAACAAATTTTGGCTACTTCATCACGGACTTGTTTAAAATCCAGAGGAGATCTGTTTGGGGCACTGCTTCCCATGACATGGTTGCTTTGGTTGTGCCACACTCAGGTGGCACAGGAATCCCACCATCCCTTCCTCTATCTCCATTGCTCTGTCACCATCCCTGGATCCTTTCAAGCTGGGATGGAGCTGGTGGGTCCTGGCCACCCTCCTCCCTTCTCCTGTGATGCCTTCACCTCCACCTGACCTCTTCTGAGAGCAGGGGTAGGAATCCTGTCTGCCTTCCCTCTCCTTAACTTTTCCTTTATTATACTTTTGGACCCACGTGTTCCAACTGCAGCTTTCCCCACTGTGACTGTATCTGGGAATCTCTCATTTCCTCATATTTTTTACCCAGTAGATTTGAACTCGTGCTGGTTTTCTCAGCTGTTCCTTACAGCACATTTAGGATTCAGTGCACCAGCCACAGCTGGGCCAACAGTTCCCTGAATTTTGGGGTTTGCCCTCACCCTGCAGACTGCTGCCATCTTCTGAACAGAGCCCCACAGCTGGCAGAGGAGAGATATGCTCCCTGAAGCTGCTCAACAGCCTTTGTGTGGGAGAAATTCCATACAGTGCAAACATCTCCTCTCTGGTGCTCAGTAAGGTGGGGCTGAAGGAGACAGAAGGGACCCTTTGATGAGGGGGTGTCTGAAGGAGTTTGTGAATGGACTGGGAAAGTCATGGGCTTGGGATCACGTTGCGCCGGCTGAAAGGGCCCCGTAAATGGAGTCATTATTGGTGGCAGTAACTGATCCTCCTCCTGGCTGAGAGTCATGGAGATTAGACATTAATTGAACACGGACTCTGAAGGGGGAGTTCAGGGTTATAGTGGGGAGGCAAAAGAAACATTAGAATCAGAGCATAGAGAGGGGCTGTTAATAAAGACACAAGGGCAGCTGTGCACCGAATGTGGGGGGATATAGGATTTCAAGAGCCAGGGTCCTCTTTCCACTGAGAGCTACCTTACATGGGATGTAACCTTAGGAATCAGCCCTGGAGCCACTGCCATTCCAGCCGTGCTGCCCTGGGGACAGGGACGTGGGGCAGGAGCAGCCCTGATGGGCAAGGGGGTCCCAGGCAGCCCTGCCAAGGGATCTGCATGACTGGGAGAGACCGTGGAGAAGGGAGGGCTGTGCATCCCTTCCCACAGCACACGGGACCTTTGGTCTCAAGGATGTGGGACCTCTCTGTCTCACATGCTGGGATTAATGGATCAGGAGGTGTGGGATAAGCAGAGCGGTTTGGGGAGGGTCACGGGGAGCCGTGCCCAGAACAGCTGGGGCTGGGTTTAATCTTGAAGTCACAGCGAGACAATGAGTTTTCCTCGCCAGAGCTTTTCAGTTCATTACTCTGCCTCTCTCTTTTCTGCAAATAAGTAAATGCACTTAACAGGTTGCTGCAGGTCACCTAAGCTCCCTGTCGTGTGTGCACTCTTATCCCCTGGTAATTGCAAAGTGCTGCTACCGATCTGAAATGTCAAGGAATGATTTAAATAGGAATTTACATTTGCTGCAAACGAAGGCAGCGCACACAGACAATGACTACAGCCAGCTGACACCCCACCACTACGAAACGGGGTGACAGGGCTGGAGTTCTTACCTTGGGGTGTGTCCAGGGGTATGTCCAGGAAATCGCAGAGGAACACACTGAGACTTGGAAATGAGCCACCACTGGTGCTGGCTGCAGGGTGGGGCATCACAGGTAATCCCCACCTGTACCACAAAGGCTCCTCAGACCCTCCCTTCCACAAGTACAAGAGGATGACCACACTTTGCTGGTAGGAGTGGAAGGACTCAGAATCATAGAATCCTGGAAGAGTTTGGGTTGCAAAGGACATGAAAGATCATCTCATTCCAACCCTCTTACTTACACAAGGTTTTTCCAAACATGTGGCCTCTCCCCAGCTCTACAGCAGCTGGAGGTGGCTCAGGGTGAAATGAGCTTGAGGGATCCATGTGTGCATATTGGTTCACTCACAGAGTTGCTGAATTCCCCACAAACACACAGCACAGGTGTCACCACAAGTATTCCTGGATGTTTGGCAGCCAGAACGACACCCTGTGAAATACCTGGAAACAAACCTGCCATTGGAAGTGGTGATCCTTTGCCGATTGCAAACATGAGGAGAAACAGCCAGACACGTGGACATTCCCTGCAGGCATCACCTGGAGCTGGAATGGGGCTGTCCTCCCTGCAGCCAGGCATGGGTCCCCACTTGTTTTCTCTCCCTGAATTCCAGGATCACTCAGAAAACTGTGAGTGAAATTCCCACTCGTGACTTACCCACACTTCAGTGCTGCTGGCAGCCACTGCGATCCAGTGCCAAGGTGCACCAGTCTGTTTGGACAACCCTCATATCCATATATCCAAACTTTGGAGATGTGGATTTTGCCACTTTGGGTTCTGTCAGACTTTCATTAATGCTTTGCTGTAGCTCTGATACAGCGGATAATGTGGGTTTCCCAGTGGAGCGTGTATTTCCTCAGGCATGCAGAGAGTTGGCACCTTTCCCCTTCTTCCTCTCCCACAGTTTCCACATGAGCAGTCCCAGCAACACGCACAAACCCATTTAGCAAATGGATTTTTTTCTTGTGAAGTGTTCAAAAATAGTCACCCTTTGTTATTAAAAATGGTGACGGGTGTATCATGACTCAACAGTCTGAGGGCAAACCTGCACATGCGATATCAATACTGCACATAAGCAACTGCAGGAATCGATAATTCAAGTATATTTCTGTATTTATTACATATTCAATCAACTAACTCATGCTCTTTTATCAATACATTAACTGATAATAAAACTCTGTTTACTATAGAAAATATTAGACACTGTATAACAAATGATTGAACATTAGTGTGTGTGTGAGTATCGAGCTGCAGAGGCACAGCGGGAGGGAGCTGTGCGATACCCTCCTGGTTATCCCACCTTGTGTGATTAAAGGGAAAACAAAACACCACAGATGAGAGATTAAAAACATCTTGTGCTAATACAGATCTGAAGCTATCAAAGTGGGAAAGATTAAAATGAGCTGGTTCCTGATTTCCAGTCCCTGTGGTGTTTGAAGTGCCTGCTCCGATCGTGCTGCTCCCCAGGGATTCCAGCAGCGACAGTGGCCAGACACGGGTTGGTGTGTGGAGTCTCCCCTTCCCTGTTTCTGCTTCCATTTTGGAGAGGTCACATAGACATGCTGCATTACTATTAGTTATATTTTACTTTTATCATTGCTATTACTTATTAGTCTGGAGCCCCAGGAGCCCATTGATCTGCTTCCGAGTAGCCCAAGCGAGGCTGAGCAGTCGTAGATCATCTTCGACAGAGGCTGACATTGGCATTTTCTGTCCTAAACTGTTTATTAGGAGTGTGTGGGCTCTGGCACAGTTTGGTCTGAGACAGTTTTGCAAGTGAAGCAGGTGATGGCAGAAACCCTGGTCCTGCCAGTTGGTGAGGCTGTGTGGGAGCTGAGGACCAGCCAGCACTGCATCCTGTGGGATGCTGGAGGCACCTGAGGGGTGGCCTGAGCAGGACCTGAAGCAGCTCGGGGAGGTGGGAGCCAGGCAAGTCAGGGGCCACTCTCCCAGGTAAATTATGTCCCTGGCAAGGACTTAGCTCCTGCAGAGCAGTTCAGAGAAGAGTGTAGAGCTCTTTTTTTGTCCTAAGATCCCAGTGTGTGATGTAGCCAGCTCAGTGCAGGTGAAGGACCCTTCTACGTTGACCTGGAGAAGGCAGTGATGGTCGTGCTGCAGTGGGGAGGGAACTGGCCCCTGCTTGGAGTGAGAGCAGACCATGGCGGAAGCAGGGGGTGTCTTTTCCTGCAGCTCTGCAAACATTAATTATCACAATCCCTGTATGAGAGCAAATGGGAGAAATGAAAGCAGAGAAAGTAGGATGCCAGGAAAATCGAACACCATTTCATGTGCAGAGAATGCAGTGCAAAGGAGTGAGGATGGGCTGTGGGCTGAACCCAGCTGGCCCCTTTGCATCCACCAGCACGCTGCAGTTGTGTTTGCTCTGAGAGCTGGGGTGCCCCATAGCCAGGGATGCTTTGGTTGTCAGGAAGGCCCTGCTCTCCTCAGCTCCAGCACAGCAAGATGCTCAAACACAATTATCATCTTTCTCATAAGCTCAGAGAACCGGCGGGCACAGTGTATGGGGCTGGACCTCCACCCAGCCCGTGCTAAGCTCGCACTCACCAGCTGCCCCCTCCCCAAACCAGTGGGGTCACTCTAAAACCCCCGGGCACTGGGGCATGGGAGCCCCTACAGAGCACACATCCCTTGCAGTGGGGCCAGAGCCACTGTGGCCATAGTCTGTGGATAACACAATGACCAGCCAAGGTGTCCATGTCCCAGTGCCTGTTTACATCCCTTTACTCTGGTGCTTTCTGAGGGAGAACGTCTGTGTCTCTGTCCCTGCTGATTGCCCTCCACTTGCTCGTGCATTTGATAGTTTCAGACAAGCAGCCTTCACCGGAGGACATGTCAGAGCACTGCTGGTTACTTGTCCAAAGGGGAAAACATTCTTTATCTCCTTCAGTAGCTCGTGCTTTCTGATGCAGCAACACCGTCCGCTGCTGGAGCCACACGAGATGCATGTTATGTGTATTTCAGTAATTCTGCAGATAATACACATTGTTCCAACTACACCAAGGAATAAAAATCTGCAATATTTTCAAAGGGAAAGAGGGGTTTCATTTACAAGATATGGATTTGTGTGGCAAAGGGGAAGGACATGCTATAGCCTGTGGTATGGGAGCTCTCTGGCACTGCCAGCGCCAACTTTGCCCACTTTTGTCTGGTCAGAGCAGGGCTGTGAGAGCAGAGGTGACCCGTGGTGGGTGGCAGGGAGCCCTGGCCATCACAGCTGCTGTGGACACCCCTGTGCTACCCCACCCTGCATCACCCTGGCAGAAAGCTGCAGGACACCCACAGCTGGCCCCAGGCAACTGAACCACTGAGCTGAAACAAATCCGAGATGCTGTTCATCACATGAAAACACAGGATTTTCACAGGGCCTTCGCATCTTGCTGAGGCTCCACTGATGTAGACAGGGGCTCATGAGCAGCTTTCTGCCCTGGGTATGAGTTCACCCACAGCCTCCTGCCAGTGTGATGGGGCCCAGGGTGAGGGGACCCACTGGAGAGACCCCAGGGCTGGGCAGAGCTGGGCTGGCAGCTTGGAAAGCCAGTAGCCCCAGGGCAGGTAGAGCAGTGGGAACGGGATGCCGAGCTGGGATGGACATGGGATGCACCGTCAGTGCTCCCCTAAAGCCAGTTTGGATGGTGGGGGTCACTGCAGCCCCTCACCCTGCCCTCAGGGCTCCTGGGGCAGGCCTCAAACACCCCAAACACCCCACGTGTGCAGATAGTTGGGCACTGTGTGTGTGTGTATGTGTGTGTGTGTGTGTGTGCGTGTGTTTAATAAAATACAAACTTACATTTCCCTTTTCAAATGAAATTAACATACTTTATTGCCAGCTATAAGAATTATTCCTTAAGGGTAAGAAGTTTATAAAAAATTTAAAGTAACAAAGGCAAACTTATAAAAAATTCATCTTTTAGTAGTGATTGCTCTATAAAAAAAAGAGTAGGTTTAAGTGAGAATACAAAATTCACAGAATTAATTATGTAAACAGAAAAAAAGGCACAACAGCTGAGAACTAAACTAATTAGCAGCAGAGTAGCCCTGCCAGTGGCAGCCTGGGCTGGTGCAATGGCTGCGTGCGCAGTGACATTTGTGTCCTCAAGTTATTTATAAAATAACTATGCTGAGGCTTGGAATAGTGCTGGTTTAAGCAAATGGTGAGTGGAGGGGGACACCAGCTCTTCTCACCTGTACATTGTGCTGGGATCTTTGTCCCGAGGATGCTACCACCAGTCACTGAGGTCCTCTCAGTTTTACTGTGGGCTCCTCTCGAGGAGCTGCTGCAGCTCTGCCAGCTCTGGGAGCCAAGCAAGGCAAACTCATGGAATCATGGAATCCCAGAATGGCCTGGGTTGGAAGGGACATGAAAGCTCATCTCATTCCACTCCTTGCCGCGGCCAGGGACACATTCCACTAGATCAGGTTGCTCCAAGCCCTGTTCAACATGACTCTAAATATTTCCAGGGATGGGACATCCAAAACCTCTTACACCAGGATTCAGGTGGGACATTTTAGAGACCTAATGGGGGCAGAAGAGATGACTTGTGACTTCATCCAAATACTTAAGAGGTACCAAGTTCAGCAAATCTAATATGCCTATAAAGTGCTGTGTTGAGGCACCCACTGCTTCCCTTGGTTTGCCTGTGGCAATGGGTTTGGAGAGTTGCCTGGCCAAGAGTCCCAGAAGGAAGAAAGAAAACCCCAGAACCCTGCAAATGAGAGTACTTGGGGGGAAACCCTCCTGCAGCCCTTCTCTGCAGCTTCCAGCCCTCAAAGCCAGGGCAAGGCTGTGGCCAAACTCTCTGGACCCTCAACCCTCCCTCCCATCTCAGTGGGGAGCAGAGAAGGGGCAGGAGAGAAGAGACCAGGCTGGGGTGGGAGAGGGAGTACCTTGCCATGGAAGTGCAAGTTCTCACCTTTGCTCAAACTCCATCCCTCTGCTTGGGCACAGGGGAGAAGGTGAAGAAGCTGAAGGAGGTGAAGAAGCTGAAGACACTGTCCCCAAAGCAGCCCCCTTCAGCTGACCCCAACCTGTGGACAGACACAGGGGGTACTGAGGGTGGGTTGGGAGGGATGTCCTGCGCTGGGTCTGTTCCCACCCACCCCCCAGGACTGTGTGGCTGGCTCTCCCTGTGGGAGCTGGCTTTCACCACCTGTGGGACCCCAGACTGTGGGAGCTGCCTCTAACCCCCGATGGGAGCCTGGCCCGTGGGAGCTGGCTCACCAAACATACCTGTACATGCCCAGCTGTGCCACTCTGGCCCCTGTATCCAGATCAGTCAGCTTTAATGATTGCCCTGCTCCATCCAGAAGAGCCAAATGCAACGGACGAGAGTGGAATGAGCAAGAGCCCTTCCGTTCACAGGCACATTAAACGTGTCATTGAGATGGAAGGTGCTTGCTCGTTCCAGCCTGCGCTTTGCATTATTTTTCACTGTAGGAAAATTTTCAGGAGGAGAAAAGAAACTTAAGGAACACATTTAAAAGTAAAGTTGAATAGAACAGGACTGCTGGGAAATACAAATGCTGCTCAAGTTTCATTCTGATTCCTTCTCCTGGCTGTCCTCTGCCAGGATGCTTGGCCAGCCCTGCCCAGGAGGTGCTGCTGTCAGCAGTGTTGTGCTGGCTCTCACCACAGCTCCTGTGGGTGTTCCCAGGCAGGTACAGTGAATGCCAGGGCTCTGTGGGTCCCCAGGCAGGGATGGGGAATGCCACAGCTCCCATGGTGTCACATCCTCTCTTGCAGGTCCAGGAGTTGCACAGGACATGCAACAAGGACAGTGGCAGAGACACGCATGGCTGGAGGTGGCACTTTGGGTGTCATGGTCACACTGACCCTGTTTGGATACAAGGCTACAGTGTTTGGGGGCAGCTGTGCTGCCTGGTGAGCACTGTCCTGCCAGTGTCTCTGCAGTGGGACTTGGTGTGGCTCCCACTTGGGGCAAACACCATGTGCTTGCCCTGTGCCACCTGCTGCTGTGACTCACACTGTCAGGTGTGGGGTGGGTGAATACTGTCCTCTTTCCCTGAGAAGGGACAGGCATGTGGGTGGGGATGGGGCCTAGGGTTGGCTCTGCCTCCCCTACTGCAGAGCCTCCCTGGTGCTGCCACGTAAGAGGCAGAAGCATCCCTCAGATTGGGAAGGAGCAGCTACATTTAGAAAGTGCACGAAAGGCAGCATCTGAGTTTCACAGGAGCCCCTCGCCCACTCCTTTTTCTCACCCGCTCAGCTTAATGCATTCCTGAAAAACCTCTTTCCCTCATCCATGGTTATTTTTGCCTCTGAGCCAGAGCATGAGTAGGTGGGATCATGTCACCGTGCCCAGGTGTGCTGTCCCAGGGGCTCACTCAGGTTTTGCAGAGTGAAGAAGCTCCGTTACCCCATCACCATCCCATGGCGAAATGCCTGGAGGGCATTTGCTTTCCCTCCTGCAGCCCCTTCCCTGTCCCAGACCCAGTTCTCCCCCATGTGAAGCAGATCTACTGGGAGCCAAGGTGGCTTATGTTCCATGTTGCCCTTCCCTGGCAGTATCAGTGATGCAGAGATCCAGGATTCCTGGGTGCTGGACATCCCAGCCCTTATTCCCTCCCCTACCTGGGAACATGGTGACTGTCCTGTGAAGGGAGCCAGGACCCACAGAACTCTGCTCAGCAGTAAGAGACCCAGAGACATGCAGATGCCAAGGGCAGAGTCTGGCAGCCCTCACTGAGCCTCCTGAGGGCAGAGCAGGGACCAGCTACCGCTCCAGAGTGTCTCCTTGAGGATGCAAAGCTGAAACGACCCCCTTGGCCAGGTGAGCTTCTGCCAACCCCTCGACTCAAACACCCCCCTTTCCTCTCTACCTCTGACAAGTGCCAGCAGCATGATGCCTCTGCAGGCAAACGCTCCTGGTGCCCTCTGCTTGGTGTTGCCCCTTCCTCTGGCCACACTCTGAAGTGGATTTCATGGGGATTTTAAGTGCTTCCGTCAGGCAAGTGCCAGCCAGGCCAGCCCACCAGGATCAAAATCCACCCTGGAAGCTCTCCTAATGAACTCAGCGGCCAGAGGAAGGAATTCAGATGGGTGATTCTCTGCACTCACGTTTGCTGGGAGGGCAGGGACAGACTCCGAGCGCTCAGCTCCGGCTGCTGCCACGGCACCGGGGCCAGCGCCAGACGCAGCCGGAGCAGTGAGGGAGCAGGACGGGGCACGATGAATATTTCATAGTGCAACGCCAGAGCTTTGCATTAGCACCAGAGTGGAGAGCTCAGCACTCCTGATGTTTGATCCTGCACATGGGAATGTCACAGCACATGAGCCTGGGTGGGCTCTGCTGGAAGCGAAGAGCAGCCAGGGTGGTTGCTCCCACTGAGCCAGGCACATGGCACAGCAGGGACACGGCGGCACAGGACCCTGTAGATGGGAGGGTAGGGATTGCTCTGCCGGCAGTTAAATTTGCAGGCTGATAATAGCTCCCTGGATTTCCTCAGGGCTCTGAAAATACCTGACTAAAGAGAAGATCTTCATTATGAAGGGAGAACAGGAAAGGTTGGATTGACCTTCCAACAGAGCACCAGCCACCACCACTAAAAGGTCACTGTGGGCATTCTTGCTGCCTCTGATTCCTGGCCTGGGGCTGGGAGGGGTGGTGGTGGGCACTGGCACCAGCCCACCCAGCACAAACCCTCTCTGGAAATGCTTGCCTGGTTCTAAAGCCCAGGTTCTCCGTGTTCCCAGGAGTCACCATTCCTGCAGGTGTTCAAGGAACAACTGAACGTGGCAATCAGTCTAGTATATAAGGTGGTGATCGATCACAGGTTGGACTTGATGATCTTGGAGGTCTTTTCTAACCTAAATAATTCTGTGATTTTGTGTCTGGGCTCTGTGGCAGCTGACAGCCTCTGTCCTTACAGGGACCTGGAGCCTGATGCTGCTGCCCTGCATGGAGCTGGCTTTGTATCATCACCTGCTGCTGAATCAGCCCCAGTAATATCCCGGTGGCACTTCAGAGCTGGAGAGCTCTCAGCTGGGAGGTGCTCCCTGCCACTGGCACCAGTTCAAGCAGCCTGGTGAACTAAATTGATTTTTTATAGTTGCTCTGGAGCAAGTTAAATGAATCTGTTAGTTGCTGCTCCTGCTTAAAGCTTCCCTCAGTGCTGGAACTGCAGCGTGGTGTTCCATAAAACGGGGGGGCTGCTCAAGCCATACCCCTTGCCCGGAGCAGCGCTGCTGTCATTAGCTGCCTGCTGCATAATTCCACATCATTACAGCATGCACTCAGAGGAAGCCATCAGTGGAGCGAGCCACACTGAGCTGGGAGAGGAATCAGTGCCTCAAATGGGAACCTTGTGCAAAACACGACGTGCAGGTGTCTGCATGCTCCTGGTTTTCGTCTGCGGTCTCCCCTGTTAGTCCAGTGACAGCTCCAAGTGTTAAATCACTGGGAGGCAGCTCAGCCATCACAACCCTGCCCCTCAGAGACAATGATGTTAAAAATTAACTGCAGGTTTGCTTTTATTTTTGGAGAGGTATTTTTTTCTTTGAACATTTCCCCACATTTCTGTGCAGTAAAAGAGCTGGAAACCCACTCGCCAAAAAAATAGTGCAGCCTGAGATTCACAGGACTCCAGGACCTGGAGCTTTGGGAAAAAAAGATCACTGCTCACATGTGTCCTCTCCTTGGGGAGGGACTGGAGGCTGCGTTGAGGCTTGAGGGGGCTCGATGGTTCCTGCATGTGTTGCATCCCCAGGGGCTTCAGACCAGCAAGAGACATCAAGAGAGGCAGCACTGGAGAGGGTGTTGCCCAGGGCCAAAACCAGCCCAAATCAGCCAGAAAACTCCTGGGTGGGTCTGCTCAGAGCTACACCACAGCAGTGCCGTCCTGTGTCCCGTTGCTGGTGCCCTGCCTCTGCAGCTGGCAGTGCTTCCCCCGTGTCGGGGGCTGGAGCTGGGGAATGTCAGCAGAGCATCCCTCCCAAAAACGGGGCTGGGGGATGCTGAGCTGGCAGAGCATCCCTCCCAAAGCAGGACCAGGATGGGGCCGTGCGGGATCTGGCTGGCACCATCACGGGCGGTTTCTATCACTACACACAGCTGCTGAGTGCGCCTCTTCCTTCCCAACAGCTGCTGGGATCTGACCCTGTCCATCAGCAGTGCCAGGAAAGCCAGCGAGCTGCCGGCAGCCGCCTCGCTGACATCGGTGTTTTCAAACACGCAGGCAGCGATGTGATCGGCGCCTTCCCCAGAGGCCGCGCTCGGGGCCTCGCTGCGCGGAGCTGCCGCCGGTGCTGCCAGGAAATGCTGCTGCTGCTGCCGAGCAGAGTTTAACTCTTGAAGCGCAGCGGAGCCGCGCTCGGTGCTGCTCCGGCGGCTCCCGGATCCCAGCATCCCGGCACTGGGAAGAGGGGCTGAAAGAAAAGGAAACTTTGGAGATGGAGGAGGCAGAGCTAGAGAGGATGAGGCCAGGGGGAAGTTTCCTGATGGTGCCATCACCGGGGACAGAGCGAGGCACAAATCCCGTATGACACCAAACCAGTGGGTAGAGAATAAAAAAAATGGGGTTTGTTGACTCGGGACAAAAGATAATTAATATCGATTAAAGCAATATAAATGTCACCAAGCATTAGCAGGAGAACCAAGAAACCACTTAAGAAGCAAACAAAGGATGTCAGAACCAGGCGATAGCAGGGAGAAAAGGGCACAGGGAAGCCTTGGCTCTGTCGCTGCTGGGATCAGCAGCGGCCAACGGAGGTCCCGTCTCTGGCGCTGCCCGGAAGGGTCTGGTGCTGCAGGGATAGGAAGCAAGGGAGTCTCGTTATGCTTTGAGTCGCATCTGGGCTGCGATTCCCCCTGTTGCTGGAAACACGGAGTTTCCCCAGGAAGGTGACTCACACCTCGCTCTCACTCGCTCCTCGCCCACATCCTCCATCCCCATCCCTCCTGCACCCTCTCACTCAGAAGGTGAAGGTGCTGCCGAGTGCCCGCTGGCTTTATTGCTTTCCTGACTTTAGGAAGCCATTCGGCTGCATCTTCCAGCACCCTTGTTAATTTGAACAACTATTTATTAAGCCCCTCACCCCCTCTTCGCCCTCCCCCCCCGCCCCTCACATTATGCATGCGGCCACCGGCTCCCGGGCTGTGACTGCTGCATCGATCGGCACCACTTCAATAACCTCATTGAGATTCTGGGCACCGGCTCAGGGACTCTATCTCAGTGTCTGGTCAATAGCTTATATTTTTAATTTGTCGATAATCAGTCAGGACCTTGGTCTGAGTGCTGCCGAGGCTCCGTGCTCAATGGGGAAGGTGAAATCACTCAAGCAGGGTCATGTTTATGGCCTGAGCTGAACCATGGGAAATGGAGATATCAGTCAGGGTTATGAAAAATAACATGCTATATTATTTTTCATAAACCTGACAAAATCATATTAATTTAAAGACAAAGATAAGGCACCCAGCTGGCAGCGCTCACTTTCTCTTCCCATCTGAGTGTGCTGCGCCCTGGCAGGTGCAAACAGCCCCAAAATGTGCAAGCCTGGCACCACCACTGCCACATAGGGCATGTGCCCAGGAGCCAACAACAACCCCCACCTCTGACACCATCTCACTCGTGCCACTTCTCCTCCTCCTCATCCCCTCTCTGACTTCAAGCACCAGGTGAAAGCAGTTCCTTCAGCCCAACGAGCAGCAGCTGAGGGGAATTAGGTATCAGGACCAGAGGGGTATATATAGCTCAGGAAGAAGGGGGGGCCTTTTTTCTTTGAAGGTGATGCCTGAGGACTGCTGTTGGGAGCTTCAAGACATGACTTTTAGAAGGAGAAGATACCTCTGTTTGCAGGTATGTGGTGAGCCCCAGGGTCTTTTCCAACTAATACTTGGAGCATTTAAATGGTTTAAAAGCCTTTTTTTTTTTTTTTAAATTTGATAAGACAAGGGGTTATTGTCTAAAACTCTAGGCTTCTGGAGTCTGTATCTATGAGCAGTGTCACTGAAGGCATGTTGTTACTGGTGTTGGCTCTGCCATAAATATATCTGTGAGATTTGGGAGTGGAGGAAGGAAAAAAAAAAGCTTGCAGTTGCAGTTTCAGCCTTTGAAGAGAAAAATGTGGTCTGTAGGGTTTCCCATCTGAGGTGTGTGCATGGGTCTGTGAGCCCTGGGAGTGGTGTGCGCTGGAGGTGTCAGCATGTGGGCTCAGGGTGTTTATATATAAACTTACAGTTTCTAAACAAAACCACAGTCCTGTGGGCTCCAGCTCTGTGGGTTGTGGCACCTCCTGCGTGGGGGCAGCAACGTGGGGAGCTCTGCTGGGGTTTGTCCCTCTGATGGACTCACTCAGCTCTGACTGGGACCAGCGACCAAGTGCTGGCCAGGCCCCCAGCCCCATGCCTGGGCAAAGAACAGGGCTCATTGCAGCAGTGTGAGATAAGGTTTGAGGACCTTGTTAAATATGTATATGGAGATGCAGATTTTTGTGCACCATTTGTCTGCAATCTCTCATCTCTCATGCACTCAGTTCTACTTGAAAAGGCCAAAAAAGGTAGAATAAACTGTTAGAAACCCCCAAGGCAGGATGAGCTGACAAGTCAGGAAATGTATATGCACACCTGGAGAGGCCATGGCTAAATAAAAAAAAAAAAAGCAGGAAAACCTGGAGCATTGATTCTGCCACAGCAGGTGGTCCTGGTGCTTTGTGGTGTTCTGGAGGGATGGGAGTCAGGATAAGGAGCTGTGCTGGGAGGGGGGACCTTGCCTCTGCTCTGTTTCATCCTTCCAGGCACGTGGACTGGCCTTGGTATGAGGAAGAAGAGGCACTGCAGGGCCAGGAGTGGGCTGGGAGTGCCTGTGACCTGCTTGTGTGGGAGGGAATGATGCTCTGGGCCCAAGTGTAGGACTGACCCAACCTCTGCTCCCAGGTTCAACCTAAAAGTACCCCAAACTGGCTCATGGCTGTGTCCCCTCCCTGTGAGGAGCTGGCCCTGTGCCCCCCCCCCATGGGCCTGGCTGTGGCTCAGCAGACTGGGCTGCAGGAGGGCTGTGTTCCTGTGGCTTGTATCCACCAAGGAGTCCTGTTCCCCTATCTCACACATGTCTCCTTCGATTTCCCTGACAGCCAATTCTGGAAAGTTGGAAGGTGTGCCATTATCTGGGACTACATTATGAAAGTGTCGCACGGGTGATGAATGGCAGCGCTCAGCGGCTCTGAGGAGCAGGGAAGAAAGAGTGACATTAGGAAAGATCTGCTTTTTATGGTTTCTTCAATAGGGAGGGCTCTTTGGAGGGCTGTATTTCAAATCAGATAATCAAACACTCCTCCTGGCCTCCCAAACTTTGCAAGAAAGTGCTGAAGGAGTGTCCTGGTAGGGTGACAAGGGGATGTGACTTGCTTCAGTTCCTTCCTGCCTATTGTAGGGAGCTCTTGGGCAGCAGTGCTTCCCTCCCCTTGTGCTGCCCTCGCTGCCTCCAGTCTGATGCTGCTGCCTCACCTGCTGTGGAAGTGCCTGTGCTGGGCACTGTGAGGGTCCTGCTGGGGTGGAAAACCACTCCCAGGGTGGGTTTGCTCTAGGGGAGGGACTGGAGAGCAGGAGGAGAGTTGCAGAGGAAGCTGTAGGAGGTGGGTGAGAAGTGGCGACCCCAGTGTTCTGTGATTTTCTTCATCCTGGGGGTGGTGAGACATCGCCTGAGGGCTCTGGGGCTGGATGAGAGGGGATTGAGTTGGCTGTCCCTGCAGTATGGTGCGGTGGTGTTGGCTCCAGCAGCTGGCACTCCCCCTATGTGCTTCCATGCTGGGTGCTTGACACTCTGCACATGCAGCTCCCAGAGAGGCCTCATCTTTCTCTCAGTTCTTGCCTGCAGACCCTGCCCCCTGCCCTGCTCCAGGGCTGCCCCTCAGCCCCGTGGCTGCCCCATGCCTGGCTCTGGCACTTCCCATGCACCTCCTCGTGCTCTGCCCTGGAAGCAACTAATAAGGTACATGGGCACATAATTTAAAATGATATTTAATATCACTGGAAAAGCCCTAAAGACCTATTGACCATGCAATATACTGTGTCAGTGCGTTTTACAGGCGAGTACAGAGCGAACATCAATAACACCACATGTGCTATTGCTGCACATCTCGCCAGTAAAGACCCAGCTCAACAGCTGTGAGCCCTCTTTGTGTTTCTCCCATCATGGTGAGCCCAGTGCCTGGGGGAATCTGCCACAGTGAGCTGGGCTCGTGGCACCTTTCCCAGCATCTCCTCCTGCTGTCCTGCAGTGGGTGGCTCTGGGAAACTGCAGGGAATCAAGGAGGCTGGTACCTGGCCCCACATCCAAGTGAGGAGAGAATCACAGAATGACCTGTGTTGGAAATGACCTTAAAGTTCATTTTGTTCCAAACCCCCTACTATGGGTAGGGGCACCTTCTACTAAATCAGGGTGCCCAGAGCCTTGTCCAACTTGGCCTTGGACACTTCCAGGGATGAAATACAGCTTCTCTGGGAAACCTGTGCTAGGGCCTCACCACCCTCACAGGGAAGAATTTCTTCCCAGCATCAAATCTAAACCTACTCTGTCAGTGTGAAGCCATTCCCCCTTGTTCTGTCACTCCAGACCCTTGTAAATTATGCCTCTCCATCTGTCTTGCGGGTTCCCTTCAGGAACAGGAAGACCACAATTAGATCACTCCAAAGCCTTCTCTTCTCCAGTGTGAATGATCCCAATTCTCTCAGCCTGAGAGGGCACTCAGGCTCATTCCTTTCCTTCCTGAAAGGTGGATGGTCTGTCCTAGATACCATAGAACTGCCCTATTTAACAGGACAGAACATCAGCAGCACCAGGCAGCTCAGAAAGTAAAAGCTTCAATTTTTTTTCCCCCTGTTGCCTTCAGGACATTAATAAAAACAGATTAATAAAATCAAAGGCAGCACAATTAGACAGGGCATCAAGGAAAAAAATGTTTGCTGTACAATCTTTCAATTTCCATGGCAGTTCTCACGCTGAGAAAATCTGTCTGCAGTTGCTGATGAAAAGATAGAAAGCTGATGTGTGAAACACAGGGGAGGGATGTACAAGAGCAGCTGCCTTTGTGCTTCTCATGTACACCACTCGTGTGTGGTGACATTCCCAGGTTCCCAGCACGGGGCTGTCCTGTGTGCCCCCTTGGTGATGGCTGTAGGATGGTGTTTAATGAGCTGGGGTTAAATAAAGGTGATGGGCAGAGGGTTTGAGGGGGCTGAGCCTTGTGAGGGTGGTTCACCTGCTCCCAGCCCCGAGTGTGGCAGGAGCCCATCTCCCTGGGGAAGGATCCTGGAAAGCCTGGGTGCTCCTGGAGTGGATGCTGGGGCTGAGGGAGGACTCTGCTCTCCATGAAGGCTGCCCTCCAGAGCACGGGATTTGGAGCTCTCTCCTGGTTCTCCCAGCACTGTGTCATAAGGAAATCATTTATTTTCCTGCCGTTGCTGGGTTACCTCCATTAACCTGGACCCTGTTTGGAGCAGCTGAGACAGTCTGGCAGGTCTGGGGGAGGCTGGGCTGGCTGCAAATCATAACACACCTCCAGCATCTCTGGCTCTGAGGTTGAAGTGAGGATGGCAAAGAAATGATCCAGAGCGCCGCCTCCCTGGCAGGGAGGGACCCTGTCCCAGCCTGGAGCCTTCTCCAGCCGATTGGCGTCTCGTACATGCCACGGTACGGGCTGGTCCATTTGCATAATGAGGCTGCGGGAACTTCCCTCGCTCAGAACCGCAGTGCAAAAAGAGCGAAGACAATTACGGCCGTGTTTACACTTGCAGGAAGACACCTCCTGATGACTTTCTATCGGGAAAATTCCTTCTTGGAGGAGCTGCCGGCTGGCTCTGTGCTGCTGCTCCTGGTTGGTGCCTGTTGAGACCGGAGAGGAAGGGACCAGGGGTGGAACTGTTCCCTTCACCCAGGCTGAGACATTCTCAATCTAGAGGTCCTTTAGGTTGTGATTGTGCTTAAATTCAAAAAATATTTTTAAACATTATAAAGTGTGAAGCTCGACAAAAGGCTCTTGCTGAGTGAGGGTTCTTGTTGTGCCTCTCTGGAAAGGGCTGGACTGGCTGGGGGCTCCCGTGGGCCCAGAGGGTGAGCACTGGCAGGGTGGGCACAGCCCATCGTGCATGTGCACCATGAGGTGGCCTGATGGCTCCCTCTCCCCTTCATCCTCAGGGATGGAGGAAACAACAAGTGACCTAGGCTGTTTGGGACTTTTTTGTTTGCAATAACTCTGGATCTAGTTTTGACAGTGTGAATAGGAGCTGCTCCCAGGGAGTTGATCTGGAGTGTGCTGCTGAGCCAGAGAGAGCAGGGCACAGTCCCTAAGGTTGCAGGATGGAGGAAAGAGAAGAGCCCTGAGCAGCAGGGGCTCAGGGGGCCAGGGAAACCCCCTGCCTGCAAGGGAAGGATGCCCATGACATGGTGGGCAAGGGCCTCTGGAGCTGTGTCCCCTACACCATCAGCCCGGGGGGAAGTGTTCGGCTGCACGTGGATCCCTCCCGTCAAATGCAAAAGCACTTTGTGGAATGATGGTAATTATTATAGCACTAAAACAAAGCACCAAAAGCTGATTGCTTGGGAGAGATCACTAACTATCTTTCTCTAATTACTTGGCTCCAATTAACATTTTACCACAGACTCTCGGCAAGCACTTTTCTCAGAAGAAAAAAAAAGTGTCAACAGCAACATAAAATAAAAATACAGTAGCCTTGGAAATAGTCCTTGACATCACACTGGAAAAATAAGGAAAAAAAGCCCAGCCCTCCCAGGGGCCTGGTGAGAACGGGGCTGGCACAGCAGGCTGAGGGAGCGTATGTGTGGCAGGGAGGAGCTGATAGATCTGGAGGAGCCCAGATGCCCTCAGGGCTTGTAATGGGCTGAGGACCAGTGACAGTGGGGGTCTGGGATGGGCAGAACCACCAGCATTCCTGAACTGTCCTGTGGTTTCAGTGCTGTCAGCTCTATGGAGGTGCTGCCCTTTACATGGGGAAAGTCACTATGGCCACGAACAAGGCAGCCCAGATATTGGCATCTGAGGTTTGGGGTTTCTTTGTGTCTCTGTGTTGGGATAGAACCATGAAATCCTTTTAGGTTGGGAAAGTCCTCAGAGACCAAGTCCAAATGCTCCTCCAGCACTAACCCATGTGCCCAAGTGCCATGTCCAGGTGTCTGTTAAAGCCCTTCAGGGATGGTGACCCCGTCACTGCCCCGGGCAGTGCTTTCCATGAAGGAGTGGTTTTGGCTGTGAGGAGGGGTGTGGGGTGTAGGACACCCGGATGCCAGGTAGCCCCCAGTGCTGGAGGGGGGCCCTCTCAGGTGAGGGGCTCCCCTGCGTGGCTGCCCAGGGCTGTGGGTCTGGCAATGCTGGCAGCAGGTTCCCCATGGACTTTACCATGGGTGATCCCTGTGATGTTGTCTGTGGATAATACTGCCAAAGCAAGGCTGTGCTGGGTGCAGGCTGGGCAGTGCCATGTGCTCAGGGCTTCTGCTGCCTGGAATGGCCAGGGGATGAGCCCACTCACCCCTTGGGAACTGCCAGGATCCATTCCCCTGTCCTGATGCGACCCTTGGGCTGGTGGCAGATCCTGATGGTGAGGCACAATGACAGGGTTTGGGGTTGGAAGTTTCCTCCCCAGGAGTTGCAAGGCAGAAGGGGTGGTCGTGGGGGGCTGGCAGTTGGGTGGGCTGTATGGATTCAGCACAAAAGCTTTCCAAATCCCAGTACCCCCCTTTCCAAAGGCCCTGGGAAGGGCCAGGACAGGCGTCTCCTGCACACCAGCCTCAGCAGTGCGTGTTGCTGTGCTTCCTGGTGCTCCCATATTTACATACATCCTATAATTACCATCTGCACAGCCAGAGGCATTTGCTGGGAATGGGTTGGTTCCATCTGTTGGTGCAATTTTCTCTGAGGAATTTGCATTGATCACTTTTTTATGCAAAGCTTTTGTATAGATCATTTTTCCCCTATTTTTTTTTAATACAGATAAATAATTTTAGTGAGTGCAGAGGTCTTCGATGGCAGAGCAGGCAGAGACCCCCCTGGTCTTGGAATAGCAAGTTGCTGATGTTTTCCTCCCGCTCAGCACAGACTAGCAAGTTCAGGCTGCTCCAAGGTGGCATTTCTCAAATATTTATTGTTTTCTGTTATCCTTGAGGTGGTAACTCATCCTTGATGTGTTGACCTTAAATTAGGAGGAAGAGGGTGTGGTAATCAGTCAGTCAAGTGATTCCTTCAGATCAGAGTTCAGGCTCAGACATGGTGAGACCAGACGGGACTTTTGCATATTTTTGACAGCTGTAATGAACAGGGCAGTGTTGTATTGATTAACTGGCTGGGAAATTCCCACAGCCCTCCAGAGCTTCCTTAGGTACTACAACTGCTCCTAGTCACCCTATAGTTTACCCTGTCTCATCCCTGTAGGCAGGGGGTCAGTGGGGGACAGGGCAGCTGTGGAGTGCAGCATCCTTGTGGATGGGGTGCTGGGAGAGCTGTGGGATACAGGGACACCCTTCCTGAGGGGAATGTCACCAGCTGGCCCTGATCACCATTTTGGGACTGTTGGATCACAGAATCTCAGAATCACTGAGGTCAGAAAAGACCTCCAAGATCATCGAGTCCAACCTGTGAAAGATTCCCAGCCCAGAGCACTGAGTGCCACATCCACTAGTTCCTTGGACACCTCCAGGGATGGGAACTCCACCACCTCCTTGGGCAGCCCCTTCCAATGCCTGACCAGCCTTTCAGCAAGGAAATTCCTCCTGATGTCCAACCTGACCATCCCCTGGCACAGCTTGAGGCTGTTTCTTCTTTCCTGTCTCCTGTTCCCTGGGAGCAGAGCCTGACTCCCACCGGGCTCCACCCTCCTGTCAGGGATTTGTAGAGAGTGAGAAGGTCCCCCCGAGCCTCATTTTCTCCAGGCTGAGCCCCCCAGCTCCCTCAGCTGCTCATCACAGAACTTACTCTCTAGACCCTTCCCCAGCTAAGTTGCCCTTTATTGCTTTGGGATCCTTCCCGGTGTCCTGGGCTGGGCTGAAAAGCACCGGTGCCATGAAGTGGGGAAAGGAGGCAGTAAGACCCCAGGGGGGCTACCAGACTCCTGTTACAGCCTGGCTCCTCTGCCTGCAGGGCAGCAGCTCCCAGCAATGAGGAAGAAACTTTAAAAGGCTCTAAACAAACAAAAATAGCTGCTCCTGTGCCCTGTGGGTCTTGATTAAAGAAGTTATTGTAAGGAAGTTGTTGGACTTGCTAATTGGGGTGGGTTAACGAGGATCAGCCAGGTTCTGCCCCCCCAGTGCTGGCAAAATAAATAAATAAATCCATGAAATCCATTGTGCTGTAAACAGTTCTCAGGAAAGAGCAGAGAAAATGAAGTGAACTCTTCCAATGCATCATGGAATATTACTGTATTTCATTTACTGTGGCACCAATTAGATGAGAGCCTGTTCTATTAACGTGCACCCTTGCAGATCCATGCTAAATTAACTGCTGGATCTTCACTACAGCAGTAAAGCGATTGATTTCTCCCCTTAATCAGTTTATTTCATTAGTTATACATTTATTTTTACATGCATTTTGCCGAGCTGCAGTGAAATGACCTATCAAGGTATGTGACATCACGGAGTGATTTGAATATTAACCAAATAGCTATTACAGCAGTGCTGGTGCTTAAAGATCATATGTAAATCAAATGTCAGGGGATAAAATTGCAGCAAGGGCTGTCAGAAAACAATTTAGCAGTGGTTAAAGAGACGGCTCATGGCTGGGGAATGGTGAACTCTGTAAATAGATAATCCACTTCCTGGTTCTATGGGAAAAACAGTGAAGTTTTCCCCATACTGTACTTTTTTTGTTGTGTTAAATTAACTTTGTAGTTTGAAATCTTTCCCTTTTGTATTCACCATCTGGCTCCTAAGCACTATTGTAACTTTAAGGTTGAGCTGGGTGCAGAATAATTTCCATTTCTGACCCAGGAAGCTGAAATATGTTAAATATAAATAGCTGTGAATAGTGAGAGGCAAAAATGGCTTCTCCGGTCCTGTAATTACGGGGAACGTGTTCCCAAGGGGAAAGGGAAGAAGGCTGGAGTCTGGCGATGTGTCTCATCTCCTGTATGGGAGGCAGGAGAGTCAGCTGTTCCTTTTCTCCTGCCTGGTGAGGTCTGGGGTGTTGGGATGGTCCCTGAGCAGGTCTGAGAGCAACAGGGTGACTCCTGTGTGCTGGGATCAGCATTGGGAGCATGTGCCCCATGGTTGGCTGAGCCCCCTCCCCCAGGGGCTCCCAGGGGTTGCTTGTGGCAATCCAAACTCGGAGGTGGGCTTGCTTTTGCCTACCAGAAATACCTTCCTCTGTGCCAGGAGTGCCCAGCCCTGGTCTCTCCTTCCCCTGGGATCAGGCTGCGGCATGGCAGAGCCTCGCTCAGGGGCACGGGAGGCTTGGCTGTGCACAGAACCCAGGGAAGGGGGTGAAGAGCTGCCCACCAGTCACGATGCACGTCCCCTCCTCTGGGTCACCAAGCTCTCCCAGCTCTGGGGCCCCGGCAGAGCAGGTGACTCTTGGGCCACCAACACCCACTGACACCACCAAATCCTTGTTGGGGCAGCTGCAGCCCCAGCTGGGAGGTCACCCTGTGGCCACAGAAGTGCTGAAACAGAGCAATTTGGGCAGCACGGAGGCTCCTGTGAGCACCCAGCCGTGTGTTTGTCTTTGAAGCAGCAATGAGGAAATGAAGCATCAATGACCAATAATCAAAGGCAGCCAAGGGAAAACCTGTGGCGGATCCCACTGCCCAGCAAACAAACATCAACGGGTTGTGATGTGAGCCGTGCCATAAAGCCATCCAGCGAGTGCTCCCTTCCCAGGGTTTAAATCCAGCTCCCGTGTCCCTGGGGCACCATCTTACAAGATCCGTCTGCACAGAGTAAACATTGAAATTATATAATTAGCCCCTCAGAGAAAAGAATTCTAAATTCATGGGAGCTTAAAGTTAAGAGAGAAATATTACAGCTCTTCCGCCCTTCCCTCTCATCTCTAAATGCTGAGCGGTGCAGTGGGAGAGAAGAGATTCCAGGAAGGAGGGAAGGAAGGGCTGGGGGGGCTGAATGTGTCTGAGGGTCCCCTGTGCTGAGGGGGTTGGTGGACACAAAGTGCCACCACAGGTGGCACAGGGTGCCGGGGTGCAGTGCAGGGTGGGTGGGCTCCAGCAGCCCCTGGGGGACAAGGGAAGCATTTGGCCTGGGTCTGCTGGTGTCTAATCAAACGCCAGTGCTGGCAATAACCTGGGATTATAAATGGGAATTGTACTCTATCAAAATTGATTCCAGGGTAAATTGAATATTGAGTTAAATTCCAGAGCCTGGTGAAGGCTCTGCCTTCCCAGTCCAGCACTGAAGCAAATCCATCCCAAGTCGCTTGGATATACCGTGCTGCTGTCTGACCTTGGGTTACTGCAGTAACCTTAAGTGCACAGTAATACACTTTCAGTCACTGTTCAATGCTCAGGGGAATGGTTTAAGGCCCTTGGCTGGAGTGAATATTTTTATGCAGGCTATAATTTCTTTTAAGACCTTTGCCGGCAGCCAGGCAGCCTTCAGAGCGTCCTTCCCCTCCGCCTCTGGAGCGCTGCGGGGTGGGGACCCCGTGGAAGGGGACCCCCAGCCAGGGCAGGCATGCTGGGACAGTGCTCTAGGTTTGGAGGATGCTCAGTGGAGGGAGAGGCTCAGGGCAGGTGAGGGGCTGTGACCAGACCACTCTCCTGGGTGGGTAGCCCTCCATGGCCTCCTCCAGCCAGGTGAAGGTGGACAATAGACTGGGTATGGCCATGCTCCCCAGGGCAAGGCTGGAAACAGGCAGGAAAAGAGGGAGAAGAAGAAATTCCTGAAAGGGGACACATGGCTCTTCTCCTCCCTCTCTCTCTGGGATGCCAGCAGCAGCATATCAAACCCCTATCTCCTGGGAAAGCTTCCCTGTGCTGGCTTTGGCCCCATCTTGGGAACATGCCACCATGGGAGGCCCTGCACACGTGGAGCTCCTCAGCCTTGCTGCTGCTGAGGGGCTGTGGGCTGGGAAACACTGGTGTGGACAACCCATGGGGCTGTTAGGGTTGGATGTGTCCCTGTGGTAAGGAGGAGGTTTAGGGGTCCCTTCTGTGCTGGGCAGCCTGGCTGCCCTCTCCACTCTGTGCAAGGCTCTGTCTGTACCTGGGGCTTCATTGGAGGAGAGATTATGCTAAATTCAGTTAAGCTGGACAAATGCTCACTGGAGACCCAGAGAAGAAACCCCCAAACTGATTTTCATCTGTGGATCAGGCAAAATTTGATTCACAGTTCAATTCTCCAAAGGGGAAAATTTGCACAGAATCCTTGCTTAGATTTTATTTTAAGCAAATCCTATAAAAATCCATCTAAAGGAGACGGTGACTCCATCTTTCAGATCCTGCTCACTGTATCCGGGAACACGAGTTTTGCTTTTATATAATAAAAAATGTAGAGTTTCCTCATGTTGCCATATGTTTTTGCATTTATCCGTGCACTTGCTATAACCCTCTCCGCGGTGTGTGCCTACAGAGCTCTCTGTGTCAGCATTGAAATGCATCGAGCCGGTATCATTCATGCAAAAAATGAGCCTAAAATCTCCCTGAAGAGGGGAATATAATAGAATACAATTGTATCATTTAAAAAACTTTGCATCATATTACACAGTCAAAAAGATAATGTATGCTACGAGGGAGGAAGTCGATGAAATATTGTGTTAACTCTTTAGTTGCCCTCGCTGCAGCAAGTGGCATTGGCACAGCATCTTTCCCAGCTCAGCATCCTCATCCTCCTCAGCCTGTTGTGTCCCTGTGATGGGCTGTGCCGTGTCCAGGCTTGGGTGGGATATGTTCCTGCCTCTTCTCTTTGCTTCCAGTTTTCCCTTGCAGGACCAGGCATCATGCCTATCTGTTCCCTACCTCCTGTTTTGCCTGGAAAACCCCATGAGGGTGAAGCATGGCCCCATAGAGCTGTGTGTTTATGGGGTGTTACCCTTCTTGCTCATAGGTATCTGATGGGCACCTTGGACCAGGTGCTTTGGGGCAGCTGCATCACCCAGCTGGTGCTACTGAGTGGCTGCAGCAGTTCTGTACCCATGGGAACCCCCCTCACTCCCTCCAACCCAACCCTGCCACTCCTTCACTGGCATAGAAAGGAATATTCTCTCTTGGAATACTATCTGTTCCCAAATCATGTATAAAACATTTGCAGAAACCACTTACTCCTCATGTATTT
Source organism: Manacus vitellinus (assembly GCF_001715985.3). NCBI lineage: Eukaryota > Metazoa > Chordata > Aves > Passeriformes > Pipridae > Manacus > Manacus vitellinus. Next base: position 1,198,323 of record NW_021940379.1, read on the forward strand.
TTTATGAGTCCGATCTGAAGTTAAAATAGATAAACATAAAAATATCAAGAAGTACTTTAGGAAAAAAAAGTTATTTCATAAAATATCAGGAGACCAATTTAGAACCTCTCTGGAGCTGCTGCCCAGCTGTGCAGCCCTGCCTGAGCTCAGCTGGCTTCTCTTACCAGTGGGGACCCTTTCCAGGGCTTATCCAGCCCCTCTGGCAGGCTCAGCCTTTCACACTTGAGAAATAAACCCCATAATTTTATTTAATCCAGGGGATAATCTTTTCTGTAACGTGCCAGGACAAAGATGGGAAGTTTTATTTCTGGAAGACCAGATTAAGGCAGTTCTGTGCTGGCAGGAGAGGCAAAGTGTTCACAGAGCCCGACAGGATCTCCCAACGGGGGCATTTACTGGGAGTACCCTGGGGGAGTGGGGCTGAGCCAGGCCCTTCCCACCTCCCCACCAGTTCCCAGTCCTGCTAACAAGGAGGAATTTACAGGCAATCCCAGCGCTCAAGATTTATTTTTTCCTTTTCAAGGACGTGCATCCTTGAAGCCTCCTCTGCTGTGGATCATTTCAGCCACTGGCAGACCAGTGCCGAGTGCTGCTCCCTGAGGCTGGATGTCTGCACCCCAAGGGTGTTCAGAGCCCCAGAGTGGTGCCTGGTGTTGCTCCCTGGGACTGGGTGCCCTATGGGACTGGGTGGCAGCAAGGGGGAAGCTTTTGGAATAACCTGGCCATGTGGATTCCTGTGTTTAGTGCTTGTTCCCAGTCACAGTGGGGCAGAGTGAGGCCAGGCTGCTCCAGTCCCCACGCCTGTCCTGGCAGAGGACAGCATCTCACTTCGTTCCAGACCCTCATTCCCACCACGTCCCCCCAGCTCAGCCTGTTGGTGCCAGCACCCACCGTGGTGCTGCCGTGAAATCCACCCCAGGGACCCTCCTGGCTGCTCACACTGCTCCTGTCCCTCTTGAATCACCTCAATACCTCCAAACCCCTTTACCACCTCTGCTAGTCAGGGCTGCCTCTTGCTGTCAGTTCCTGGAAAAGGTGGTGTTTATTTTTGCCATTTTTCTTCCTGATGAGCTGAGCTGGAATTAACTGTGGGAAATGCCACCTGTATTGGTCACTGTGTTCTGTTTGCTGAATACTTTGTGCTTGTTTTCCACAAAATCATCTCTTTGGTTTCTGTTTTTCCCTTTCTTGTGTTTAATTGGGAAAAGAAAAGAACCCAGGCTCCAGTATGGCCAGACTTTGCAATAAGTCCCAGTGAGCAACTGGCTGTGGGTCTGGGGCAGCTCCCAGGGCCTGGGCAGCCTGGATCAGTGCTGAACCTCTTCAGTAGATGTGCTATGGAACATTGTCCAGCAAAAATCCCACACAGGGCAATGCAAAGGGTCTTTCCCCCCCCTGCACCCTCCCTCTTCGACTCGTTGAATCCCTCCTTGGAAAAGCAGTGTTATTTCATGTCAGGGCAGTTTTCCTAGAAACCCCTGAGACAAAACCTTGCTTTGGTAGGTAAAAATTGCTACTTTTGTTAATTTTACCTTTAAGCATTATCAGTTAAATATTGTTTCTTTAAAAATGTATTTAATTTAAACTAAAATGCTGGAAATTTCCTTTTGAGGGCACTTTTTTTTCATGCACATGAATATTAATGCCTTTCTCCGAGAGATCTACTTGAAAAAAACAAGAATAAATTAAATACCTACAGATTTTTCTAATTCCTCTTTTTGGTGACATGCCGTCATTACATCAAATTACCGAGATGTGCTCCCATTTTTTTTGTGTGTGTGAAAATTATGGAATATAAAGTATATGTAAATGCAGCAAAAGGCTGTGAAGAAAGAACAGGGACAGGGGAGGCATTAGGTATTCAGCCAGCGTCGTCGTGAGCCAATTAATCAAGCAGTGGCGAGGAAAGATGCAGAAACGATGAGTTCGCCCTTCATGTTGATGAGGCCGGTCCAGGGCAAATGCTGCTGCACCTGAGCTCGTAGTTAGGCATGCAGAAAGGAATCATGGGAATATCTTCACGCCTTTGTCTTTCTCGTGAAGGATGGAAAATGTCAAGCTGTTGTTTGGCTGCATGTGGGAGACTCGCTGAGAATTCACAGTCTGGCGAAGCAGCTTTAACTCTTTGTGGCCAGGCTCTGCTGGCACATCTGCACCCAGTGCCCGGGGTTGGGGCAGGGAAGGGGCTCTCTGCTCAGGATTTTTGTCCTCTGCCTCTCTCCCCAGCTGTGCCCTGACCAGGGGGTGCAGAGGGAAGCAGTCGTGTGTCCCCAGCCCACCTTTACTCCCCCATCACTGTTTCACTCACTGATCTCTCTGTCCATCCCCGTGGCTCCAGCACTGGCCACCTGGATCAGCGTGTCAGGATAGCACCAAGGGCCCTGCCAGCCTCTCCCCTGCTGTGTTTCCCCTTCCCCTTGCTCTGGACATGCATAATATTTCCAACCTTGCCAAAACCAGGAGCAGTGACAGTTTGGTGCCTCTGGTGTCTGCAGGGGGTGCTGGCCTGAGACCCCGACCCCTGCATGTCCCAGCCAGATAACCTTTTGTTATTGTGCTTTTGGTTCTCCTGGGCTCACTCCTTGGGCACTGGCAGAGGTGAGGGGGGCATAGAGCTCTGGTTGGCAGTGGTGGGAGAAGGACCCTGTTCCTGGGGATCTGCCATGGATGTTCCTGCAGTGAGGGGACCACAGATCGACTTGGGGCATGCTCCAGAGCGGGGGTGTCCCGAGAGCAGAGCAATTCCATCATGCAGAGAAGAGCTCTGTGTGCCCTGGGCAGCCCCAGCATGGGGACTGCTCACACACGGGGCTCCTGGAGCCATTCTCAGCATTTCTCTGCCCCTGGGTCAGGGCTTTGCACCTCTCAGAGGAAGCATCAGAGGTATTTAGATGGGAAGACACGACTTCCTCAGACCGTCATCCATCCCCTTTACTCAGGCAGAGGACTGCGAGTCTCTCATCCTTCTCCTAATTCCCCTGTGGACTCCATCCTGGTGCCCCTGTTCCCAAACCTGGAACAGCCTCAGCTGCTCCTTGGCATTGCTGAGTTGGTGACAAATACTGCATCCTGCCCATCACAAATGATGCTTTTCCCTGTTCCATGCAAACTGTTTGCTTTTCCTTCAGCATCATGATATTGTTGGCCTAATTTCAAGTTCTGATCTGGAATAATTCCGAGATCTTTTCCTCCTGTCACACCAGTAATTCCCCAATTACGCTGAACTCCAGGGGCCGTACTCCGCACCTGGATCCAACAGATAAATTCCTGTTTCTCTCAACAAATTCTAGCATTTTCTAAGACCTTTGCCATTCAGATTCTGCCCTCTAATGCATTCAAAGATTGCAAATTTAATAATTATATTTTTCCATCACACAAGTCAGATAGCAAATAACACTGGATATAGGACAGAGCTATCCAACAGTTCTCATTTTATCCAACCATCACTGACTAGTCTCTGACTACAGTTTTTCAACTGGTTTTACCCTCACCAAATAGTATTTTCATCTCAACTCTGATTCCTCAGCTTGCTTGTGAGAATGTCATATAAGACGGTGTCAAAAATCTTATTAAAGTCAAGATATGACATTTACTGCTTCTTTTCTATCCAGAAGGCCTATTACCCTGTCGCAGATGAAAATTAGATCGGTTTGCCACGATTTGTTCTTGACAAACCCATGTTGGCTGCTACTCACCCTGTTATCTTTTCGGTGCTTATAAATAGTTTGTTTGATCATTTGTTCCAATATTTTTCTGGGAACTGAAGTTGAACTGACTTAAACTGATGATAATTTCTCAGCCTCTCCTTCCCCTTTGCAGCTCAGGCAGAGCAGAGCAGTGCTTGGTGCCTCCCATGCCCTCACCAGTCCTGGGGGACCACCAGGAGTCACGCTGAGATTCCTCCCTGCACTTTTCCATGCCCTGGAATTCATTGTGCCAGCTGCCTGGTCACGGCTTGCCTTTTTTAAGTTATGGAAAAGCAGGTTTACAGCCCCCACCTTTCCTGCACCACCTCTCCATCTCCTTCCCTCTCTGCTCCTCAGCATCAGCTGCTTCCCGTGGTCTCCCCTGTCACAGAGCAGGGAGATGCTCCATCCTGTTCCTGTGCCTGGCTCAGTGCCTTGGGACAGGGACCCCTGGATCCTGCCCACACTTGCAGGGTGAGTGATCAGCCTGAGGAGTATGGACTAGTGCTGCCTTTGGGGAATGCTCCTTGGGATCCTCAGTGGCTCCACACTGCTGGATTCAAACGGAACAGGAGGGGATGAATACCGGGCAAGGGGAGAACACAGGGTCTGCTGCCGGAGGCTTCTCATTATACGGAGAAACCTTTCCTTGTTTTTAATTAAAGACTATCTTACAGTTATAATTAGTACCAGGTGGCCAAGGATTAAAGGGGCAGCATCAAAGGCTTGCCTGGGAGAGGAAGGGCCAGGTTTGCTCCTCCGTCATAAATCACCGGGAATCTTGGTTCTCTGGAAACTCCCTGTTGCATGAGGTGCTTCCAGTGCTGCTGAGCTCCAGTCAGAAGCTCTCACTCTTATAAAATATCTCTTCCTCTTTTAATGCAAGTGGAGCAGAAGGATGGTGGTTAATAGATATCAGTCTGCTGGGATCAAAATTTCTGTGATAAGGTGGGGCGTGTCCAGCCCAGAGAAAGCTCACTTGAGGCTGGGTTACTGCTGGATGCCGAGAGCCAGGAGGGAATAGGCCATCCTATTCCTGTCCCCAGGGTGGCTTTTTGGGCTGGTTTTGTGACCAGTTTAAATACCCATGCTGGGTACTTCTGGCATTCCTCCTCACTGGCCAGGCAGGAATGCAGGCGGGGATGCAGGGATCAATGAGCAAAAGCAGCAGCAGGAGCCTGTGGTGCCTTGGGGTGGGTGATCAGGCCTGGCAGGAGGTACATGGGTGTCTCTCCCAACCCCAGACTGAGATTTCCCTCTCTCTTTAATTTTATTTACCATCTCATTTGGTTTGCTCTGCTCAGAACCTGCACAGCCCATCAGCGCCGTGGCGGGAGCTGACAAATCCATCCCCGGTGATGGATCGAGCTGCCTCCTCCCCAGCCCTGCCGCTTGCTGCTTGCCCACCCCAGCAGCTCCTGCCTGGCCCCGCTGCCCATCTGGGCAGACCCTGGCCCCGAGGAACACCCACGGCTGTGCTAGTGTGGAAGTGGCCAAGTTATTTACACCCTGGGCTCCTGTCCCTGGGGAAAGTCACACAAACACACAGTAAGCTCTGACACAAATAGTGTTTATAAAATATTGCTCCTCTGGGATCCTCTTGCCGACAGTCATAGGGATGCTACTGGTTGCAATAAAATGGAACTGCTCTGATTCTCCTCATTGGAGTGCTGGGGGCTATTCCTGGCAGAACCAGGCTCGCCAGCCAAGCTCTCCAGTGAGGAAGCTGATGGGAGGGGAGCTGCTGTTCCCTCCCTCCATGGTGCCTGGTTGGCATTTGCAGCCTAATAAACCCTGTGTGGCTCTGCCAGACCTTCCAGCGCATACAGAGCAGCACTGAGCCCTGGCTGTAATGGTGAGATGGAAATGTGAGCTCTGCTCTGGGATCCATGGGATTCTGTAGTTGGGGTGAGATGCGATAACATCATTGTTGGACTTGATGATCTTAAAGGTCTTTTCCAACCTTAACTATTCTGTGGTTCCTTGCTGCCTGCACATACAAACACTGCATTGAAGTTCTCACAAAGGACAGGGACACCATCACCAAATTGAAGTTGGGGGAGCCATGTCCTGCCTTGTTGCACCCAACATGCAGCTGCAGACCTGGCTGATGCTTGCTGTGAGCACCCACCTCAGGCATCAAACACTGGGAGAGGGAAAGCACAATCAGATGCCATCCAGGGAAACACCAGGGAAATGGGAGCCCCATAGCCAGGAGCAGCCCGTGCGCCGATTGCAGCATAATTCATTTCACAATGTATAAGAAAAGTTGAGTTATTGGGACATGTGACATTTATTTAGTTACATATCTCCTGTGGGAGGTTTCCGGGGCCATTAATGTAGTGTATTTGCATGGCTAGTTTACATGCCTTTGCTTGTTATTGCTGTCTATATTCCATGCACCTCACACTCAATTTCAATTCAAAGTTTGGCAGTTGAGGTGTCACGACTAAAAAATGGAATGGCCTCCCTCAGAAATGAAATAATTTTGTTGTTCAGTTCCGAGCGATTTTGTAATTTCATGCTTGTGTATGATAATTTTATGCTGTCCTGCTCCACGTAACTCAGCTCTGCCAAGCCCTGACAGGTGATAAATACAATCTTTTCCACCCCGCGTGCGACAGGCCGGGATGAGGAGAAGGGAAAAGGAAAAAAAGGGTGGCGATTTCCCATCTGAGGTCCTGGCGCAGCCGGAGCTGCCGCAGCCCTGGCCCTTCATCATTTCACGCCTGGATTCCAGCACGGAGCCCCTCGGCTGCTGCGGGGAGACCCAGGGGTCAAGGAAAGTGTCCTGGCGATGGAATGATGCTGGAGAGGAGCCAGGCGGTGTGTGTACGAGGGGGAAAGTGATGACTTTGGTGTGTCCCCGTGCGCGGGCTCCGGGACGTGGCCATGATTTAGAGCCCAGCCTCTCTCTAATGGAGTTCAATAGAACCGTAACCTTTTGGAGAAATTATTTTTACAAATCTGTTAAACATTTGAAAGACAGCAATTTCCAATAAAAGAATATGAGTCCTTAACATTTATCACCGGGCTACAGATTTTATAACTGTTACTTCATATTGTTCTTGTAAAAAATGTTTCTCCTCCTGAGAGCAGATGAGTCAAAAGACTATTAAGGAAATGCCAGAGGTACAAGGGGGATCTAATGGGTGCCAATAAAATGAAAGCAGAAGCAAACCATTTAAATTAAATTCAAGTGGTGATGAGAATCATCATTCCAGCTACAAACGTGGAAAGCTAAACACCACTTGGGAGCTCTGCAGCCTCTCTGAGCTGCAGCAAACACCCTGTCCAGCACCAGTGAGGTGTGGTGTGTGGGACTGGCAGCAGGGCTGAGCCCAGATCTAATCTGGTGCCAGGCAGGGACTGACAGTGGTGTCAAGCCTGGCTTCATCCCGGTGTCAGGGTGCAGGCAGGGAGCGGATGCTGAATATCCATGGCCAGCAGGCAGAAAAGCCACTCCCAAGCTGGAGGCTTTTGGGGGAAGCTACTGAACTGCAGATGAGGAGCAGCATGAATGGTTGAAGCTCTGGGAGAGGTGTTGGGCACTCCCTGCTGGAAGAGATGAGACACTTATGGGAACAAAACCTTTGGCAGAGGGAAGGCAGTGACATCTCACACGGGGTCTTGGCTTGCTCAGGTTGCATCTTCCCTTATCCCTGCTCTTGGTGCCACGTCCCATCCTCATGCTCTCGTTGCAGTGGACTGTGGGATTTCCTGAGTGCCAGGAGCTGATGGTGAAAAACGCTTTGTGTCCAGTTGCTGATGGCAGGAAAAAGTGCAGCTGGGCAAGGGCCAAGGGCCAGTGCAGCTCCCTCCACCCCTCCCTCCCTGCCTCCATCCCTGCCTTCCTCCCTGGCCGGTGGCCAGCAGCCAGCCTGCCCAGTTGTCCGGCCACCTCCCATCTGCCGCCCAGCCCGCGCCGGGAAACACCGCTCGTGTCTTCACTTCAGTGATGGAAAATTGCTTCCAGTCCTGAACTGCCAGTGAGGGCAACTTCCCTGTCTCTCCTTCTGGAGTTTAAGCCATTTAAGGAAAACATTGGAAAAAAAAATCCAGTTTTTTTCCTCTTTCTTTTGCCTTTCATCTGCCCTGCCATAGGCTGGGGGTCTGTGGGGAAGATGCTGCATACCCTGAGGGATGGGGAGGCTCTGCCTGCCCCAGCTGGCAGATGTCCCAGGCTGGGTTTTGGGGCTGATGTGGTCACCTTGGATGGACAGATCAGGGTGAAGGGCACAGCCAGGAGCTCTCAGTAGCCTCGGCTGAAGTGTGAGGTGGAATTAACTCCCTCTCCAAACGAGCTTGGAGTCAGCCAAAGGTATTGACTGGGTGAATTTTTCAATCCCAAAGCTAATTGGAAAATACATCTTAAAAATTTGGAGGGATTTTGTTATGGTTCTTTAAAAGACACTGTGTTGGTTTGGGGTTTTCAAAAATTATTTTCATTTTAACTATGCAGGTGTATGTGCAGACATAGATCTGTACAGAAAGGAAGCATTTGGTGAGAATCATGGAATCATTTAGGTTGGAAAAGACCTCTAAGGTCATTGAGTCCAGCCATTAGTGACAACTGAATTCTTTCTGTTGTTTTTTGATGTTCATATCACTTTCACTCTGGGGTAACCAGAACGGTGACTATCTTTGCTTTGGCCAGTAAGCTGAGAGCTCCATGACCATGAACTCTATGTCCCCAGCCTCATGCCAATCCAGAACCAACACCTGGCTTTGGGCTTTGCTTACAGGATCTGTCCTTTGGGCACCTTTTTGAGTTCCCTGTGGAATGTGTGAGAGGAAAAGAGACTTGGAGGGAGCCTGGATGTGCAGGCAGGGTGCTGGCTGAGTCTGGCAGGGCAGTGGGTGACCCTGAACACGGCTGCCATAGTCACCTCTGTGCCACCACATGCCAGATGGGGCCCTGGAGGGTGACACAATGCTGGCTCCTCTCCGTGTCCCTCGGTGTCTGCACTAATGACTCGCAGGAGGTACAAGTCTGTGTCACACCCGCCGCTCCCGCCCTCACCGTGTTGTCTGCAAATACATTTTTCTAAAGGACACACATGAAAGAGATTCTGAATCAACATGACTACAGCTCTGTTAGTGCAGGTTACCCTTAACCAGGAGGTCACTTCACATCACTGTGCTCACAAGACCAAAAATAATGTATTCAGCAAGAACCGCGTGTTGGAACGACAGCATCTACATGGGCCTGGGTCCTCCACAGTGGCACCAGCTCCCTGCCTTCCTGGGAGCAATCTGGGGGGGATTTACGGATGCCTTATTACCCTGGTGGTATTAAAAATAGCTGGGAAGTGCCCAAGAACAGAAAGGCTGTGAAAGTCTCCCTTGTGTCCCTGACATGAGGCTGCTCATGGTGCAGCAGTTACAGATCTGTAATGTGCAATTAAGGCTTTCTTAAACTTTCTTAATATATATGTGCGAGCTCAGCCCATTCTGAGGTGGCATCAGGATTGTCTTGGTGCCTCCTGGTGAAACCCATGGATACTTTGTCTTCCTTGTCTGTATATCTCTTTTCTGTGTTTCGGCTGCTGGGAATGCTCCAAATTGCCCCTGAGGCTGCCCAGCCAAGGCAGCAGTTGTGTGCTGCCACAGCTGGGGTCTGCAGGGTAGATGGGACTTCCCAGGCAGGATCTGGGCTCTGGATTGGGAAGTACTGAGGAGCAGAGTGCAGAGACACCCTCCAGGTCATCATGCTGGTGGCAGCGCAGGGCACCCTCCATCCCACTGCAGACCCCTGCCCCACACCAGACATATCTCTGTGCACGGGGACGAGTTCTCCATCTGCAAGCCCCCTCTGCTGGGGGGGGCACAGGCATCCTTCACTCGAGCACAGCCAACACCAGTGTGTTTGTGTGCCTGAATATTTAGGGGAAGGAGCTGCCTGCCAAGGATATGCCTGAACTGGAGAGATCGTGTGTCCAGACTGAACCTGATCAGAATTGATGAGCCTCTGAAACCCTCCTGATGCATTTTTCTGGTTCCTTATTAAGGGAACCTCAGAGCAGAGCGCTGCTTCAAGCCATAACTAAAGTTCACCAGGCACTCTGCTCCCAACTCTACTGAGCACTGTCATCAAAAATCATCCTGTGTGTGCTTCTCCTCCTTCCCAGCCCGCACACAGGCTTGCTGGCTTGGGGAAGCCATGGAGCCTGTGAAATGAAATTCCAAATGTACAGGGAAACATGGTTAGAGTCAGCCAAGGGTGCTCCATAACCCAGCTGTCCTCCATCTGAGCTTCCTTTGCACCTGACAGCACAGAAAACACTTTCCCCCCAAGTTTTCCCCCACCCAATGCCCTGGTGCATGTGGCAGTGGCCATCGTTTGTACTGGAGATTAATCCAACGGGAGCTCAGGATCCACAGGGATCTGTGCGTGGCTCCATGTGGTGGGAGTTGCCTACAGCCCTGCTGGGCACCAAGCCCATTTAGCCAGCTGGCAGTGAGCCATTTCTCCCATGGCATGGGAATTCCAGGCATTTCTTCTGGGGCTGAAACTATTGGCTCTGGCTGAACACAGAATGCTGCCCGGGAGTAACTGGGCACTTGCCACTTGGGAGAGGGTTTGTCAGTCCAGTGTGTGTATGTGTGGGTATGCGTGTCTCTTGGAGAGTGTCCTGCTGCTCCCAGCTGTCTCCTGGTGTCCCGGCTAGGAATAGTCCTGCCCACATCCCTGTGCCCAGCTGAGCAAAGACAGAAGGCCCTTGAGGTGGCACTTTGGGGCATTTCAGTCATGGCACTAAGACCAGATGCGTGGGGGTTCAGCCCCTTCCCCGGGCTGGCGCTTCCCAAATTAACTCCGTACGTCACATGGCTCTGTACAGAGCAATAAATTAGGGTTGATTTTTTTTTTTTGTTGCATATTTTTACTCGTCGCATATTTAATGTCTCTCTGAAAATATAAATAAAACATACGTAACCATTAGAAATCCTTAGAATCTGGGAAGCGCCTAAGAATTTATTTGTTTGCCGGAGGATCATACATATTGTATTAAAACTATATAAAGGGTTTAATAAAATGGCAAAAATAAAGCAAGAGCGAAGGCTCTCAATCTGCGCGGAGAGGAGGGAAGTGATCTTTCTTTGATGCCTATTAAATGTTCCAGCAGATGAAACCCTATATTCTGCCAGGAAATGAGTTTGCCACAAGCCGATTGGGCGCTGTCGTGTGTGCTCGACTCTACCACTGTCATTCCTCTTCCTCGAGCAGCAATACATTACGCCGCCTCCATTTTTCATTCCTCACTGCCCAAAATGCAAATTTTCTCTCTGTTGTTTATATTAGGTTTTCAAATATATGGAAATCCAGATATCTGGAGGAAAATGTCAGGGCCAGGAATACTCGTGATCTGTCTTTCCCCCAGCCTGACACTTTTCTCCATCACTTATGCGGGAGCCTGGGAGGAGCGTTAGGGGCTGTGAGGGGCCGGGTGTGCAGCGGCCGCGGGGGCTCAGCACTGTGGTTTGGGGTGCAGGGGGTTCCTGAGTGACGGGGTTCACTGTCTGCGTGGCTTTTTCACCTCTGTAAAGCTGAACATGTGGTCTGGGGAGAAAAGGGCCACCTTGTTCAGAGATAGCACTGAGCAAAGGGGAGCCAGGTGACGGCTGAGCAGGAGCAGTGGGAGAGGGGTGGGCTCTGCCTAAGGGCCCAGCGCCCAGCTGGGATACTGCCTGGGGCTCAAGGAGGTGGGAAGGGTATCTGTAGGGGGGTTGTCACTAGAAAGGCCTCCCAAGGATCCTGTTCTCACACCCTGAGTCTTCTGGGGTTGTGGAGAGGCACTGGGGCCTCTGGGGGTCAGCAATGGTCTCCCACATCAATGCTGCTGCTGCCACTGGAGAGGGCAGATGTCAGCAAGGTACCAGGTGGGAACAGGTCAGGCAGTTTCATGAGAAGTTTATGGCCAGATCAAGCTGAGCTGCTGCAGTTCCCCTCAGGTTTCTCAAGTAAGAGATGGACAAGTAATCTTCACTAAGGGCAGACGTGACCTTGCTGAGCAGCAAGCACTGGGGCTGGTAGCTCAGGGGTGTTTGTGAACTGCTCATCACCCCTCACTGACCTACCCTGTTCTTGCTACAGCTTTCCATGGTAGTCCAGCGCTCAGGGCTTGTACCTGCACTGGTTTATACTGGGCAGACGTAGATCTTCCTCGCTCTCAGCCCCAGTCCCAAGTTGCAGCTTCTCAATAGTTCTCCAAAATCTGGGTGCTCAGCATGGGTGGTCCCAGTGTCTCACCCCTTGCTGGTGGCACTGCTGTGGGTTGCAGTTTAGACGAGAGCAACCCCTGTCATCAGGCACCTTGCCATTCTCTATCAGCTGTGAAGGGAGCAGTGGAGGTGTGAAGGGAAGGGACAGGCTACCATGGGGGCACGGACTGTGACTGACACACCGATAACAAATGCGAATTGCATCACATTGCTCCTCTATAAACAAGAGCTATTTTAGGCTCTTGAGAGGCAGCTTGAGAGGATGATCTGAAGGCAAAAATCACTGTCTCTCAGTGCTGGAGAGAGCCTGATGTGCCTCAAATGTCACCAGAACTCCTCTAGCAGGTACCAGGAGGCTGCACATGCAGGAAACCATCACCAGACTCAAACCAACGTTTGTTCCTTGGTTGTCTCTCTGTGCAAGTGCACTGAAAGCTAAGGGAACAAAGTGTAACAGCAAATTCCTTATTAATAAGGCTTTATGTTCACATTTCTGAATGAGTGTGTTCCTCAGACTTGCCCACGCTGATGGCTCAGGAACAAACCTGCCATCAGGCTCTGGTTTTCCCTGCTCTTGGCACCGTGCTCATCCTGCAGCCCCACGCAACAAAACCACCCCAGACAGTCCTGCATCAGAATTTGGCAACCAAGGGAGGCTCTGAGACTTGTTGGACACGTTTGAGCACAGTCTCTGCTTTCTCCATCAGTTGAGCTCCAGCACTCAAACATGTTTGAAAAGAGAATCATAAAAGGTTGCAAACACAGTCCCACTGAAAGCTGTGTCGAAATAATTGTACATACACAGAAATGTTTTCATCTGCTTGCTTGGCTCTGCATGAACACTCCTTCAGCACAGATCAGCAAAGAGGTCACACAACCTCCACGCACAGAAAGGCCACAGTCCTTTTACCTGGACATTTTAACACCCAGTAAAAAACAGTATTTCTGAAATCACAGGAGAAACTCCAGGACCAAGAAACAAATAAGCAAGAAAAACAAGAAAAACCACCTCCCTCTGCTGAGCACCTTTATTTGCCCCATCCCAAACACACCCAGAGGAGCAGCTATTGCAGATCTCACACTCAGAGCACACAAGAGGGATGTCCCTGCCTGTAATTGTCATGGGCTGGTGGCACTGGGGCTTTGCATAGGAACTATACACAGGGATTTGAATGGGAATTTGCAGGGGGAAGTTTGCACAGCAGCTGGCTCTTCTTGGACCCCCTCTGCCTCACCAGTGCACCTTGTGCTTGGAGGTGTTCAGTGACATCAGAGACATGCAGTGAGAGTTCACTTCCCTGTGCAACCAGGGGGACAGTACTTCTGAAACCCCTCGGAAATCTGGTTCACAGTGCTGTAATTATGTGACTCAAAACCAAATTGCCATGCCCAGATTTTTCTTCCCAGAGCGTCCATCAGGAAGTACACTTGGCAAAGGGAGATCAGATGCAAGGGAATATTTTGGGAATGGGGCTTGCATCCTCCATCATCTCAGCTGGAGACACTGGTGTTTCCCACAGAGCAGTGTTAATATTCTCTGCGCCTGCAGCAGCAGCACCACGGTGACTCCAGCCCTCTCCTCCTCAGCTCCCCCTTCCCAGGCTGCGCGTTTTGGCAGACTTCTTGTTCCAAACCAGTGGACCTTGTAACGCCTCAGAATGCATAATCCAAACCTGCCTCCCTGGAAAAGGCAGGAGCTGGGACAAAGCAGTGTGTACTTTCTCTCCTTTAGTTACCAGTTTAAGCTGTCTGGAAGAAAAAGAGGTTTTCTTAATGTTCTTAATTTTCCTAATCCCCTGGCCTGCCCCACTGAGTCCCTCAGACCCACACACTGCAGGAGCCTCGAGGAGCTCCAAGGCTGCACTCCCTGCTGAGAACGAGCCAACTCTGTACCCAGAAGTGTCCAAAAAACACTTTCTGGTGCTCCATCACTTGTGATCCCTGCTGAAAGGCAGCTCCATGCTTTTGAAAATGTTATAGCTGCTTCAAGGCCAGATGAGAGCGATGAAGAGAATAATCAGGAGTCTGTGACAGGAGAGGGTTTTCAACTCTTGCCTGCCAGGGCAGGAGAGGCCAGGTGGGTGCTTCGCCTGTTCCGCTGCATCTGAGCCTTAGAACACAGAAACAGCTACCCCAGATCCTTGGCTTCTTCCTCTCTTTTGAGCAGTAAGTTCAAATAACAATTATCACAGTTTAAAAAATTAAACATTTTTAAAAAAGGAATCCCTGTGGCTGTGGGGAGATCCTGAGCACAGAGAGAAGATCCACCACACTTGAACACCAGAGGCTGTCACATACTGTCACCCAGGCAGAGAGCACTGCCCACACAGTCACTCCCAGCTTAGCCAGTTTTAGGCTGATAGCAATTTGCAATGGTTTTATTTCACCAGAATGAATTAATACAGGAAAATAATTTGCAGATTACAACAATTCCTTCAGCAATGTATGACTCAGAGCCAGGCACACAGCCAGCATTGAGAGTCAAATTATTTGCAGGTCCACTCCATGCTCTGGCAAGGTCTGGTTTGAAGCGAGTCGTAATGAGATACACAACTTCATTCTGGGACACATGAACAGGAGAACCTGAACCTAATCCTGGTGAGCCACTGCCCTTGACAGCCCGGATGCAATTCGGGCTCACTTCAACCAGGTGAAGTGCCTTTGTCACCAGAACCTGGGCTGACCCTGCAGGTGCTGCACAGCCCCAGGGACCTGGGGAAGGATGTCACGTTTGCCCCTTAGTTCATTGCAGCTGCAGGTGATGCATCAGAGTTTCACCAGGCTCTCCACTGATAATCCTTAGAAACAGGCCATCCATCATTACTGAAGGTCAAGTTGCAGATGAATTCAATCATTTTACAATCATATACTTCCCCCCTTACCCGTGGTTGGGTCTCCAGCAGACGGTGAAGCTCTCGAGTGGTGTTTTCCAGCTGCCTGGAGCTCAGTGTTCTCACTAGAACAAGCAGTAATGGAGCACAAGGTGTCATAGTTGACTCTTCATCCCTTCAGAGGCTGATGAAAATGAATCCCAAGGGAGTGTAGCAGGTCTATAGATGGATCCTAAACTCCCTGGTTCTGCAGAGACCCCTGGAAGCAGACAGCAAGGGAAAACTTCTTTAGTTCAAGAAAGAGCCTGAAAGCACCTGCGGTGGATGAAGACTACACATCTCCTTGTAAAGTCTTCCACAGGCAGCTCCTCCTAAGTGGCAGTGGTGACTAATCTAACCCCCCTATGCTCAGCCTCAGCTTAGAGTACATAAGTAACACTGGTTCTCTTGGTCCAGGAATGCATTTGGAGGAAGAAGATCGAGAGGACAGTTGCAACCAACTTATTCCAAGATTTGTCTAATTAACCTGGAAATAGGTACCCAAATGGATCATCAAGGTACTAAAGCTGGAAGAACAGCAGAGCAAGGAAAGGAGATGGTAAGGTATGAATTCAGCATGAGCTGAGCTGTTGTAGGAAGAACCAAGAAAATGTCAAGGTGTGTTTTTAGGTGACTCCTTGTGTTTGACCTACTTAAGCTCTGTCTTAGAGGAGCAAGTCTTTAGCCAAGCTGGTCTGGAAACCCAGCTTCAGGATAGAAAGAGTTGTCCTTGGGCTCTGTTGTCCTCCATGCTCTAGGCTGTCAGCTGGCTGCGTCTCGTCACAACTTGGGCATGTGCAGGCTGGGAATAAACCTCCTCTTTCTCCTCCTCCTCCTCCTCTTCCTCCTCTGTGCAGAGGCTGTAATCCTTTTTTCTGTCACGGGACAAACTAGAACAGAGGAGCTCCTGCCTGGCTCTGTCGCCACAGAGGCGCCGTGTCTGAGCACGCCGAGGCGATCAGATGTGTCATGTGTGCATCATTTAAATTAATGTTGCTAAAACAACAATGCTATTTTTAATATTTAAAGAGCCCCTTTGAAGAATAGGAGAATCTGTCACCTTTCCTGGTGGATTTGAATCCTGTGTTCTGAAGGTTTTTCTTCTCTGATTAAAGGAGATGGCTACATGAGGAACAGCTACACATGATGTGCCGGGAGGGGGTGTGGGACCAAGGCACGTCTCGGGGAGCAGCTCCTGCTTGTAGGATGGATTTTCTAGGTTTTCTTTGCAGAGCTCCAACCTCGGTGCTCTCCTTGTGCCAGAAGCCCAGGGCATCTGGCCAGACTGTGCTTTCCCGGGCCCCTACCCCTTGCTGTTCCTGCCAGGATGATGGAAGCTGTTTTGGAGCATCCAGCTTGGGGACTGTGGTACCACAAGTGGCACCACTCTTTGGTTTTGGTTTGCTAGGCAGGAGCTCCATTTCATTCTTCAAAGTCCCTCTGGGCATTCAAACCTGAGAGGACCTGAGTCTAACTCTGACACAAAACACTCATTAATCCCTGTAACAGCCCCTTTTTTAAAAAAAAGTAATCCAAGAGAGGCTGCTGCTCCTAGTGCTGAGGGTGAGTCCCTTCATCTGCCTTGCAGGTGGCATATTTGCTATTGTTGTAGCATGAGGTTTGGCTTCTCACTCCCTCCTTGGCAGAGCCTGCCCACCCTCCTGGTTTCTCCGGCTGAGCTGCACAACCCACAGTTGTCTCTGCTGAGTTTTGCTCTGCTTTCTTTTGGGCCAGGACTCCAATTTGTCAACAAGATTCTGATTTCTGATCTCCTCCCAGAGGTCTTATGATCCTGACAGCCATAAATCTTCTGCAAATACAGCTTGGTTCTCCCTTTCTCCCCAGATGAGGTCAGTGGGACACAGAGTAGCACCTGACCCACCTTCCCCTGCAGTCATCTGCACAGGGACCTCCCACACCACTGACTGTTGATATTGGACTCCAGGAGCTCCTAAGGTGGCTGAACTCATGTCCATGTGTTCAGCTGCCTTTCCACCTCCCTGGATTTCCACCCCAATGAGGTTTGCTGTGAACCAGGAGCAAGGGCTGCTTCCTGAACTTCTGTACTGACCAGGAACTGGGATCCAGCCCCAGCATATAACACTGGCTCCCAGTGCCATTCCTCTGCTAGAACTGCATCTTCTCAAGTGGAATGCTGGGAAGTGGAGGAGAAGGTCCCATTGTCAGCATGGCTAGAGCAGGGAGCAGATATTAATGTTATTGGGGGCAAAAGACTATTAGGATTCTGTAGCTCTGAAAAATACATAAGTCTGAAATAAGACTAATGAGACCTTTGCTGGTGCGGTTGGGTTGCATTAATGACCCTTCGGAGGATACAATTGCCAAAGGCTTTCACTGTAATTACCACACTAATGGTCGGCAGTGACATCACTTCAGACCAAATGCGATGCTTGTTTTGGATGTGTTTCAGGAGCGGGGCTTCTCCACGGCTGGCGCGTGAGGCCCATCAGCCTTATTGCCTGTCTCCGTGCTCTGTTGACCATCCTTCTTCGCTGCCTCCTCGGCTGCTGGCTTCCCTCCAGCCTGGCCCCCCGTGTCCAGCATTCCTGCGCTTTTTAAGGTGCTTCTGGGACCGCGAGCTGAGGACGGCAATTTGTCAGCACCAGCGGCTTGGTTCCCGCTGGGCTGGAATCGGCAGAGGGGGAAGCTGGGGGAGAGCCACACATCCCCTTTTTAATCCTCAGGCATCCTTAAAAAGCTTTTTATAAACAATGATTTACACTCTCCTGGCATGGCCCGGAGCACACCTGCACCGTGTAACCTTTGGACAATCCCTGCTCCCGGCGCACGTCTCACAGCCGCTGGGGACAGGCTGATCCCGGTCTTCCCCAGCGCCTCTGGGCTTAGAGGAACATATTAATTAACCTCATTATCTAGGATCATTTCAGCACTCACAGAGCCAGGGTGTTACCGCGGCGAGCCCTGCTCCGAGGAGAGCTCCCGCTCCCGGGCTCAGCCGGGGGCAGCTGGAGCCGGAGGGTCCCGGGATTTGCCTCTGCAGGGCCCCGGAGCGGGCGGTGCAGGGGCTGTGCGGGACTGGAGATGCGCAGCGGTGGGGGCTCACCCCGGCCCCTCCACTTATCCAGCCACCCCTGGGCTCTGCTCCTGGAGGAGGGATGCTGGAGGAGAGACAGCGCAGGGAGCCAGTCCCCACTCGGCACCGCTGTGCCGGGATGTGGAGCCCGGTTTGGGGCCGGAGGAGCCGGCGGGGGCGGGTGCCCGAGCCGTGTGTTGCCCGAGCCTGTGTCCCGAGCCGTTGTGTGCGCGGCCGGTGCCTCCGGCTCCCGCTGCCTCTGCTCCTCTCAGAAACCAGCTGGGACGGTTATTGACAGCGGCTTGTTAAGCCTGACAGAGCATCACCTTAAAGAGTGGAGAAAGCAGGCTTTTTTAATTAAAAAAAAAAAAAAAAAAAAAAAAAAAAAAAGGCAAGTCATGATTTCTGCCTTTCCTGTTCATCTCCTCTGGAAACAGCATTCCTGTTCCGGCATTTAAAAACATCAAATTGATAGCCCTGTCAGCTGTGCCCATGGGCTACTGCTCCCTGCCCAGCCCTCCCACCGGGCTCTGCCTTTGAAGGCGAAGGCACTGCTGTGTGACTGTCCCCAGGGACATTCATTTTCTCTCCTACAGACTCAGTGGTTGTCACCAGCAAATATCCAGCTAGGCTTCTGTCGTCCTCCTGTTCCCAGAGGCATCCCAGAAAATACTGATACTGGTACCAGGTACTGGGGCTGGCAGGTCACTCCCTGCGGCACTGGCAGCACTCCTGGGGGTCACAGGGAGACTGGAGCAATGTGTGTGGGATCCCAAGGGAGTATTTCATCCTCTACCTGTGATCTCCCGACAGGTAGCTGGAGTTCCTTATTGTGGAGCTTGTTCTGCCTCCAAAGCAGGTGAATGGTAATGAGGAGTGTTGTCTCAGGTGAAGGCACTTTCATCAGCAGCCATAAAGCACCAGTCTCAAGCAGAAGGGAGATGGGGGAGCAGTAATGCTGGAGAGGGAAGGACAAAAGGAACAAAAATCTGCAAGCCCTAATTGCCTTAATTCTCAAATCTTGCTCCATTCCCGACTTGGTAAACTCAGCATCTGCCTGTGTGTCTAGCTGACCTGGACCATCAGCGGTTCCTGCTGAGTGAGGGTCCTGCACCTGCTGTTTCCCAGTCCCAAGGTGGTGCCCACTGGTGGGTGACCATAAAATTTGGAAAACCTAATGCCAGTTAAGAGCCAAACTAAGTTTCAAAAGCTCATAGTTCTGCATGGAATGGAAACACCAAATTTGGATCATTCCTGCTTACAGCATGCCAGAAACCCAAGAAAGAATTCTGACCTTTTTAAAGGTACTGCTTAACTACCTGTTTCTCTCCCAGCCCCATATTCCAGAGGCAGTGTGGCAGGGGCTGCCTGTGAAGTGTGTGTCCATCACAACATTAAGGTACAGTGGTCACATAATTTCTGTTAGATGGGACAAGATTTAGGAGGGTTTTAAGTCAGTTTTGCATCTCAGGTGTTTTTTCCTGGAACATTTGAACTTTGGTCAAAGGCTAAATGTGATATTTGTGCAAGGAGTGCAGTATCCCCTCAGAGCAGTGCCCCAGCAGAGCCAGAGTTTCCTGCTGCATGCAATTCCCAATCCCTGTGCCTGTGCCTCACCCAGCACTTCATGGCCATGACAACAGCTCCCATCCACACCAAGGAATAAACAGGGAAAAAACCGAAACAGCTATCTCTTCCCTTCTGCTGAAGTCCAGCTCCCTGAGGCTGCTCTCTGCTCAGTTTCTTCTGATCTTGTCAACTTCCATAGTGCCTCCAACACCACCAATGCTGTGCAGGGCAGGGAGGGGGTCAGCTCTGCATGAGGAGGGTGTGCTGTAACCACTGAAAATGTCCATGAAAACAGATGTTCACTCTTTTTTTAAATTCTTCCCAGACTCTGAATAGTGGTCCACTGCTGAATTATTTTCTAGAAAATCCTTTTTATAAAAAAAAACCCCAAAACAATAATAACCTTTGTTTACTGCTTTCCGAGGGAAACTGCCCCTTGGCAAAGGCTCTGAGCAGCATCTCTGAGGGTCTCACCGAGGCAGGACACCTCCTAATTCTCAGCCTAAAGGGAGTTGCACCCACACAGTGACAGCCCAGTGCCAGAGCATTGTGGCCTCGCTCCCTTTTAGCCTCCTGCTGAGGGATCAGGTCCTGCTCTGATCCCGCCGTGCTCCGGCCCCACACAGCCCCCACTCTCTCCCCCGTGTGGTGTGGCCATCACCGTGGCCTGGCCATCACCGTGGCCTCATTTGCAGCCGCCTAATGAGGTGCTGTGGCCGCCCTGCTCGCCGGGTTCCACCAGTGCAGGGAGGCATCAACGTCGATTCAAGGTCTGTTCCTGCTTGAGCGATCAACATCATTTCCATACTATAATTACATTGCCCAATCCTCTCCTGATTTTACTGCTATCTTGTAAGGCGTCCCGGTTGTGAGTAATTTAAAGCTATATGAGATGTCAGGCTCTGTGAAACAATCACCCCTCAAAGAAATATGGGCTGAGATAATAATTGATAAGTCCCATTAGGCAGCGGGCCCTGCATTTCTGACTTGGCCTCCTCCACTATGGCCTTGCTCATTCCTTCAGTGCCACCTTTGCTGCTCGGTGTCTTTGGGAGCCATCCTGGGTGCTGAGGGGAGACCCTTGGGGTGGAGGAGCAGGGGGGGAGCGGGTGATTTCTCACTGCAGGGCACAGCTCGGGCAACCAGCACGGTTCAGCCGCCTCCATTCCAGGATTCCAATATTTCAGCCTGATTTACGGGTGTGTTTTCACATAAAGCATATTATGAGTGTTGGTTACCACCTGCATTCGCTCTGTGGGTTTGTCTCAGCGGTTTCTCCTCATTGCCATCAGCAACTACGAGACTCTCCTGGGCATCTCCCCTGGTCCCTGTCCCATGCTCCATCTCTCTGGCACTGCCATCCCTCCCCCAGAATGCCCAGGTGGGCAGACGGACCAGTGGCTCCATCTCTTGCAGCATCAGTGTGGGCACTGGCCCACAGTCCCTACTGCCAGGGAGGGCTGATCCTTGGCACAGTGGTTTACCCACGGTATCTGTTTGCTTGGTCCAAAATCTGTTGGGGGATTGAGAAGCCGTGGTTGTTTTCGAGCTACGTGACAAGGGCTGTGTCATGACCAGCTGTGTTGATGCCAATTTGAGGCACCCAAAGCTGCAATTCCTTCATGTTGCAGCTACATATATAAATAGATATGTACACATATGGACATAGACCTGCATGTGTACATGTAAAAGTACCTATATCTGTACAAATACCCCACCACATCTGCCCATATACATCCAGAGCAGACCATCTCAGCGCTTGCCTGTTCTGACTTGGTTTCCAATGCGTGCTTTCTTTTATTTCTGTCACTAGCTTGCATTTTTTAACACCCTGTCTCCAGTTTTTTAATGATTGTACAGCTTACAAACTCTCCTCCTTTAAACTTTTAAATTTTTAATTAAAGAATAGAATGTAAACTTAATTTTGTGTTGTCTGCACATAGGAGAGGTCTCACCCATGAGCGATGAATTATGCAGGCGTGAGGGAAGGGCTGGCTGGTTTTGATGTGCTATTTCATAATTGCATAAACTGCTGCACTCTAGAATCTGGCAAACATTATTTTACACATTCAGTAACCTTTAAAAAACAGTGACAGCTAATTTATGATGTTCCATAACTAAAAAAAAAAAAAAAAGAATTACAACAAGAATTTTTAAAAGTCGTCAAAACTCAGGCGTTGTCTCCAGCAAAGGTGAGGAGTTCAGAATGGAAAAACTTTCTGGAGAAGAGATTTCTATTCCCTTTGCATTTAGGAATAAATACCACAATTTGAAAGACATGCTCATGGAGGAGTTAATTTGGGGATGGGTTTTACCTTCAGGGCAGGTTTGTCTTGTGTGGTGAGAGACCCTCAACTGTGAGACTTACAACACAAAACAGACATTCAGTAAATCGAAGGGGTGACTTCTGAGGTGAAATTGGCAGCACTTCAGCTTCATGTTGTCTTTGACCTGTTTGGAAAACAAGGTACTTTCCCAGGAGGGGGTTCAATATTGGAAATCTTTTATCTCTCCCCTGGAGTGAGCTCACAGAGACAGAAATCTGTATTTCTCAGAATGGAAATTCTGGAGAAATGTTCCAATTCATAAACACTGAAACAACCTTATTAGAATGACACAGTCTGACAGCTGTTAAAGCATTATAATAAACCAGAGGAAATAAAGAAATATCCCGTGATTCATCACTATCTTTGAAATGTTTAAGAGAGTGAAGAAAGTCAAAACGGATCAGTTTTGATCTTGGATTATTTCATTGAAAAACTCATCAAGCTGAGGCAGTCCCATGGGGTGTTTTGATGTGGATGTAAAGGCACTTTTGCAGGAAACATCTGGCATTGGAGGGGTTTGCTGGTTTCTCTTGATAACTCCCCAAACTCCTGTTGGCCAGTGGGACCCAGCCACCAGTACTGGGGCAGGAGTTGGACCCAGTGCCCTGGATCTCCCCTGGGTGATGGAGCTGAGTGAGACTGGGGACACAGTCAGTGCCACCATGCTGTCCCTGCTCCCAGCAGAGAGTTCAGCCCATTGGGAACAAGCCAGAAGCACTGACAGCCCAAGTGTGGAGGTTCCCTGCCTGGGCCATGAACACACTGGTGGGATGCAGCTCCTGCTCCCCCCTCAGTGCAGCCCTGAGCCCTGATGGCTGTGGTGGAAAACCAGTTTGTGACTCTGGACAGTGTTTTCAGAGTCTGCCCAGCACAGCCATCAGAACATGAGCACAAGAGCAGGACCTTCCCAAGCTGCTGCTCCTCTGACCATCGCACCAAGGGGCTGATATCAATGTGGACCAGATGGAAATGCTGCTGCTGACATTGTTCTGCCGAGCAGAAATACAGAATTACAGAATATGTCAGGTTGGAAAAGACTCTTAAGATCATGAGTGCAACTGTAAATCCTAATTTATTTATCCTAATGGAATTTCAATTAAAAATTCCCACCAAAGTCCATTAGCTCAGCCCCACTGATATCAACAACGTCTTTGGACATGGCTTGAAATCCTGCATTTACAAATTATGCCACCAGGTACACACAGGGGCCATCCCTGTGCTGGTGAAGCTCCATTTAGGAACTGCAGCAACAAAATAAAAATGCAAATGTTTATCTCAACTGCTCTTGCAGGCTGGAGTGCTGGTGAAAGCAGCTTTACAAATTCCGAATCCATTGCCTCCCTGGAGAAATCCCAGTGCTGTTTTGTAAGCAAAAGTCTTTGCCACACAGCTGCTGTGGAAGTTTTGACAAGAAAGCGACTGCTTTTAAAACACGTGGGTGGGATGCATCGATCGGGAATCATTCCCTGTTTGCCGAGGGCAGGCAAGCCGGCAGCTCTCCCTGCTGCAATAACAGGTGGCATCTTGCAATGTGCTTCCCCTCTCACCGAGAGAGCTCAGGGCTGGTGGGTGCTGGATCTGCCGGTGCTGCTCCCACCAGGTCAGCTGTGGAATGGGATGTGCAGGGGCCGCGAAGCAACGAACCACAGAGCCAGAGACATGGCCAAAGAAAACGCCCGTCTCTCTGGGCTGATGCATAACAATAATAAATAAATTATTATCACTTGCTCCTTTAGTTTCTACCTAAGCCCTTGCTGTCACCCAGCTCCTCGCTCCAGAACTGAAACTGGAGAGACTGAAAGAGGCTGTAATTTGATATTTCAGAAACCACAATTTGGTCATTGGGAAGCCGTGTGCCCTGAGCTGAGGGTGCCCTGGGAGTCACGGCTGTGTCAGATGGAACTGGGGGTGAAGAGCTGAGGCTGAGCCCGAGGTCGGTCTGGCACTGCGGGGCTGGTGAGGGCTCTGGCTCCACACCGTGGTTTGCTGCCGGTGATCCCACTGCCCCGGCACTGAGGGAGCTCCGCTGGGAGAACGATTCTTATTTTGGCTTTATGTGTTCCAGGCACGCTGCCTTCACTTGCAAATCATCTCTCCTACCCCTTTCTCCCTTTAGCTTGGGTTGTAAATTTACTGCTATTAATTAATTTATAATTAAGTTCCATACACCAACCACTCGCTCTGAGAGAGATGATTTCAGATAATCTCCGTTTGTCAAAATATGTCTGTCTCTGCTCGAAGCTGTGAGGAAAACACCGTGAGCTCCAGGGTGTGAGATGAGAAACAGAGACAGTGGAGTGTTCACCCTGGAGGAGGCGGCTCAGTGTGGAGGGACAGAGAGGGAAACCACACGCTCTGGTTTTGGCAGCACCAAATATTTTCCATCCCGCAGGTGCCAGGACAGAGCCCGGGGGCTCTTGAGGGGCTTGCTCTGTCCCCAGCTCCTGGCTCGGGGGTTTCATGCTTCCCTGTCCACGCTGGGATGGGCAGTCAAGGGTTCTCCTCTGCAAAGGGAGGGGGACATCTGCTGGCACCTTGCCCTGTGGCTGTCTGGGTCTTGAGCTGCATTACAGTCTGGTGCACAGGGAGACCTCGGCACCATCCCCATCCTCCTCCTCCTCCCCTTGTTCTGGTGATCTGGACGAACATTCCAGTGCATGGGAAGACCACAGCACTATCCCCATTCTCCTCCTCCTCTAACTCCCGTGATGGAGCATGGGGCTGCCGGGGCCCCCACTGCCTGATGTAGATGGAGCTTGAGCGCAGCTGAATTAAACAATAACTAATCCCTGCAGGAAGTGTGGAAAGTCATATTTAATCCATGCCAGCCCATAACCCATTTGCAGTCTAATTGCTGCCCGCTAAACAAGCAATAGATATGCAATTATAGGAGTGTGTTCCCAGTGTCCTGCATCCTGCCATAGCTCAGAGGCTCAGGGAAGCATTTAACTGCTAATAAACAAGGCACAGGGTTTAATTTGAAAGGTTATTGTAATTTCATATGACTGAATGGCAGGGAGCATCTGCAGGGCGAGTTGCAGGAGCCATTATCATGCTGGAGCCATGTGTGCCCTTCCCAAAACTTCTGGTCAGGACAAAACCCCCAGGCACAGATGTGGGACAAAATCAGGGTGGGGTTTGCTTCTTGGTGGTCTTATGAACCAAGGTGGGGTGTGAGAGGCTTCTGGGGCTGCAGCTGGATGGGTTTCCTGACTCCCCCAACACTTGCACAGGACATAGAGCAAACTCCATTGCTGAAAGCAGAGGAACAATCAGGATTCCTCTGCTTTCTTAGGGAATTTCAAAACAAAGTAATCTGTGTATTTGGTGCGCTCATCCCTGTCATGCCACAGCACTGGAGACACCATTCCCTGAGCTCATTCTCCTCAGCGATGTGTCTGTGGCGAGAGCACCCATCCAATCCTACCTATTATTCCTGTCCTGTTCCCATCCCATTTAATAAGCCAAAGCAGGGAATCAGCCACAAGTGTCATGATGGGATGAGCTCTGAGCTCAGGAACAAAAACCACACAAGCACTGAACGGCAAGGCCTGAGCTGTGAGGGAGGTTTGGCTCTCTGAGGCTGGGATGGGGGGGGGGTGTGGTGTTAAATTGCAGTGGGGAATGTTGACTTCATCTTGTTGGGAGATACTCTGAAAAGAACCACGGAACTGCACGTGGGCAGTCAAGGCCATTCCTGGCTGTGTCGCTGCAATGCCGAAGGGAAGGTTTATGGGAGCTGAAAAGGAGATACAGGCAGTCAGGAAAGAGCCCTGGCTGTAACTGTGGACAGCTAATGAAAAACTTCTGCACAATGAGTGGGGGCTGAAGATGAAGCAGCAGGTCAGGGAATGCAGGGAATGCAGGAGAAAATCGCACTGGAAATGCCCCAGTACCCCGGGCTGAGCCTGGCCCAGCACAGTGTGTGCTGTCCTGATCCCCATGGAGAACAGACAGAGCAGAACTGCGGGATCAGGGATGGGCAGGGATAAGGTGCTGGAAAAACTTCCCCATAAGGAGATCCTGGCTGGGCTGAGATAGGACAGGGCAGCTCAGCCAAAATGAGGGTGTTGGGAAGGGGAACGGCTGCAGAACTGCTGCTGCGAGCCAGAAATGAAAGGGCTGTTCTAGGAGAGGTGGAGCCCTGGGATCTGGAGAAGGAAAAGGCCTAACTTACCCTCCTTCCCTCTCCCCCTTCCTTTTCCTTCTTTTTCCTTCCTTCCTTTTTTCCTTCATTCCTTTTTCTTTCTTCCTTTTTTCCTTCCTTTTTGTTCCTTCCCTCCTCTCCAGAGCACAGGGGACCCCCTCATCCCAACCGCACAACGCAGAACACTCAGAGAGAAGCAAGATTCCGTCACCGTGCTTGCGCTGTCTCTTTCGGGGAGCAGCAGGAGCAAGGAAAAACAAACAAGCCTAACGAAGTGCTTTGGCAATTATACAGACAAACAAATCACTTTCCCAAATTGCTTCATTGGGGAATTACAGCTCCTGGAAATGAAACACAAACAGATTATTAAAAAAGAGCTTCCCGTTGGGAGAGAAGCAGTATTTACCAGAGAAGATGTGCCTAGCTGGACCTCTAATTGCTGTTCATTAGCTCATATTGATTTAATTAGTTGCTGCACTCAGGTCTAAATTGCCTGCTGGCCACAGCAGGGATTTAGGAGCTGGGGCGCATCCATGACCTGCTGGGCAGTGGTGGAGTGGGTGTATCCTCTGCCACAGTAGGGACACGGCAAAGGAGTGGGGACCCCCTCTGCCACGGCAGGGATCCCGTCTGCCACGGCACGGCAGTGGCAACGCAGGGGTCCTTTCTGCCATGGCAGGGACACTGTGGTGGAGCAGGAGTCCCCTCTGCCGTGGCATGGACAGGGCAGTGGATTGGGAGTCTCCTCTGCCATAGTGGTGGTGAGCAGGAACAGCAACACATCCTCGTGGGCTGCTCCTTCTGTGGAATCTGCGGCGGCTGTGAAGTGCTAATTAACTGAAGCAATTAGAGAGAGTGTCTTCGTAACACAGAATCAGTGTCTGTGTGAAGGCGCGGTAGGATCCGGCACCGGGCTGGCTGCAGGAGCGGGACGTGATGAGGGAGCAGGGGCTCAGTGCGAAGGTGGAGGGGTCAGAGGCAGTTTGGGAGGACACAGCCCTGTCCTCAGCTCCGGGACACGCTGGGAATGCACAGCCCAGCCCCCGGCTTACAGCCCCAGACACTTCCCAAAACACAACCCAAGGACTATTAACTTCCCTGATTAGGCACCTTTGGGGAGCAACTGTTTGGCAGATCCTTGGTTTCTAATTGCAGGTGATTAATGGGGAGCTGCAGTTCTGCTCAGAAAAATCTGTAATACCTTCTTCAAGGAAGTCCTGGCTGGGCAGGACACTGAGACTTACACCTTCACTGAGCACTCACTGTGTTTGGAACTGGTGCTCCTGCTGCAGAACATATATTCCCTGGATGGAGGTGCAGCAGCAGGCACAAGCAGGAATCAGAGGAATCCCAGATTAAGATCTTCCCCCTGCCCCCCCCGCCCCCCCCATCCGAGGAATACAATCATTCCTGCAAGTTTTATTCCTACAACAAGAGCCAGAGTTTCACAGAAACTGGGGAGCTGAAGGAAGAGGCTCCAGGGCAGAGGGGGGAGGATGTTGCCTGGTGCTCCAGGAGCCGTTCTCTTGCCTCACGGTGGGATCGAACGGAGAATTGAATCGGAGGACCTGGAGGTGCAGCTGCTGTTAAAAATGATCCTTTGTGCATCGAATCAGTATTCCAGGGACTGCTCAAGATTCAATACATCAAAGGTTGAAGGATCATACAACCCTATTAGCTCCAAACTTTAATTTCCCTTCGGGGCTGGTGTGTTACAACGCAACTACAGCAGCAATTACAACTTTTCCTTCACTGACAACTTGTTTAGATCAATAATGTCCTCAGCATCTTGAATCGAGATGGGCTACATCAGCTGGACAAAGAAAACAGCCAGAGCCCACGATTCCCCCTCCATGGCAAGGACCATGGACCCCTGCCCAGTCTGGATTCCCATGCCATGGCAGGCACAGTTGCCATGTGTGTAGGATTTTGCAAAGTTTGCCCCTCTCCTCTCTCCTAATCCAGCTGAAGCTCCCCAGGCTTTCTGCTATCTGTCCATGAGCTCCATCCCTTACCAGTGCCAAGACCTTCCAGCTGCCCTTCTGGAGCTGAGGATGGGGTCTAGGAAACCATACAGCATTCATGATGTCATACCAGGAGACTGCGTCTCTCATCGTGCTGCCACAGCTCAGGGCACTGCCATGGACCTGGCAGGGCACACATAGCCAGACACACAGAGCCCCTGGCCAGGGGCCTGTCCCCCCTCCACCACAGCTCTGGAATGAGCTTCGGTTTCACCCCTCACACACACAGTATTTCAACGTCATCCTCAGAGGAGGAAGGGGAATTTGAAGCCCTCCTCCCTGTTTTTTGACACAGCTGTGACACCCCCTGAGAGATTCACAATGGCAGGGGGCAGAGATTTGACTGATCAACATCTGTAACACCAAAGCTCCAGACACCTGCTTGAGGAGCATCGCCGGTGGCTGCAGTGCTGAGCCCTGTCCCAGCAGGGACCACAGCTGGGACATGATGCCAGTGGCTGCCAGCACAGGATCATGGTTCCTTGCCATTAGAATATTGCCTGAGCTGCTGTTTCCCCCACCGTGGCACAGAGCCAAGGAGCACAGAGGAGGAGTAATAAATCTACCCACTGAACTGGAGCTGACTTGGGAATTGGAAAGGAGAAAAACCCAACAGGAGTGAGTGTGGTCTCAGTCTCTGAGACAGATGGTCTGTCAGAGTCATAAAAAAAGTGGTGCAGAACTTGTGGGCGGACCAGGAGGCCGTAATTATGGCCCTTCAGTGGGTGAGAGCACAGCAGCTTCCAGCCATCACCTGCTGATCCCTGGGAAGGCTGGACTCCTCTCTCTGAGTGGGAGAGGATGGTGATTTAAGGCAGGTATGTAGGATTTTTTAACTCAGCAGATGGGTTGAATCCATTGGAAACGCCCATGGTTTGTGCTGGCACACGTCTGTGGCCACTGTGCTGGTGAGGGCGAGGGTGGCTCCAGGAGCTCCAGGTGGGAGCTGGAAGCTGACAGGCTGCAGTTTACAAACCAGCAGAAAATGAACCATTTTGCTAGAGCATTAGAGACCAGTGAGATGGCCTTGAAAGCCTGAGCCTGTATTGGCTCTGCATCCCTTGCCCTGGTACAGGCTATTCCCTCCAGCAGATATGCCAGAATGAAGGTTAGGGAAACATCATCAAAACACGGAAGTTAGACATCTCACAGGCAAACATGTTACAGACCTCCTTTCACTGAAGCCAACAGCCTTGTTTGGGAAAAAATGGAGTTTAACCTTAAAACACGTGGCTGAGCTGAAAGTTGCAGGCCCCCGATTTTGCAGCAGGGCAGAGACAAGTGTGCACATGGGCATATACCTGCACACACCTGGACAAGCTTAATGAATGATGAGTTACTCTGCTGGCCTTTTCACAGAGAAATTGATGTCTGCAGGTTCAGAGAATAACTTTTAGCCCAGGTGACTGCCGTATGCCAGACCCCAGCCTTGGGACAGATTTGTGCTGCGTAGACCCCACCCAGCCTTCCCTGTGGACACTGAGCTCATCCATGAAAGTCACCACTGCAAATCTCAGCAGCATTTGGTGTTGCTCTCAAGACATCACGAGTGCTTTGTGGGATGTTTGTCAGAGAGAGGCTGGTGCTTTCCTAACGACGTGAATTGTTCACCAGAAGACACAGAAACAGAGCTGGAGAAGCCAAGGAAGCATCAGTGTATAACCTGGGGGGAATTTTAAGTTTTCCACGGCAGACTCTAAACCCCAGAGCTCTGTGAATCCCATTGGGGGTGGCTGGGGGATGAACACGCTGAGGTTTGTGAACAGAATACCCAGTGAAAGCCAGAGACCATTCCTGCTTTGGAAACGTTCTTGGAATGGGACAAACCCTGCTCTGATCTACAGTGCAGATCTGGCAAGGACGGTGTGAGTTTCCCTCCAGTCAGGGCAGCGCAGGCAGACGGATGAGGGTTGCTCAGAGCCTTGGAGCCCAAACAGCACCGCACACCTGGACCTTGGCCAGGGATCTGCCTGCTGTGGGAGTCCAAGGCTGGTGTCCAACAGCTTTTATGTTTCCAGACAGCTTGGCATGGGCTTGCAGGGCCATTTGCTGACACTGAGAATGCTCATCAGCCTGACCTGTCAAGACTGTGCTTGGGCTGAGAAAAGCTCTGAGCTCTGCTCTGCCAATCCTGACCCGCTACACACCGATCCCAGCACAATTCCTGCAGAAGCTCTCGGATGCTTCACATCCTGTGTTTTATCACGCTCCCCTGCCTAATTGCAGGCAGCAATGTTTGCGGTTTGCTGGGCTCTGGAAGCCTGAGGAGGATTCACCCTGGTTGTGTGTCACAGCAGGAGAGGCCAGGACTCCTGTGCCACCATCCCGGGGACACAGGGACACACAGCCCCTGAGCAGTGCCTGCACCGGCGACGAAACGCTGGAGTGATCAACTTTGTAAGAGCTAAAGAAATAAAGTTTTACTACAGAGAATGACTCGGTTTTACAGCGCCTATAAAAGCCTGTGAGGTGTTTGTGAGGGGTCGGATAATCCTGCCTCCGCCTGGACCCATAAATTCAATAAAAGGCTGCTGCTTCCAACTGGGTCACTGTGGCCTCATTACAAAAGTCCTCAAGGTGCCAGTTCTCATGAATAAACAATTGTTTTGCGGATAAAACAAATCAACATATTAAACACCCTTTATAGCTTAAAAAGTTCCAAGCGTTATGCAAATGGACCTGTTAAATGAAGAATATTCCTAGGTAAAATAATTATGCAGAGCAGTTTCCCCTCTGCATAAGGTGCCAAAAATTATCTCAGTGATGCCAATTATCTGCTTGTTAGCACTGACATTATCATAGTCATTACACAGAGCTGGTGCAGTTTATGTAAGATCTACACTGTGTTCTATTGTCATTTTTTCCTCTATTTACAACTCTGTATAATAAATGTCATTTTTCAAATGTTAAGGTATTTGGTATTTAATCTATCATTAAGGCTCTGAATATGTCTAGCCCCTAATAGGAAGGCTGGTTTTAACACCCTGTGGTACTAAAAATAAAAATAAAAGGGGAAAAAAGGAGAGGGAAAACTCTTATCAGCTCCAGTGGGGAAGATGTGGGAGTGAAGGAGTTCAGCTGTTGCAGTGGCAGGGAAGGAGGGAGGGCTTCCCCACTGGGTCCATATTTGCTGCTGTTGGGGTGAATTCTGATGCTCCAGTGCAGAGGGGAGGAAGGTGACAGCCCCAGACTGGCATCCCTCCAAGATTCCCAGGACCATCTGGAGAAGAGAAGGTTTTGGAGTGACCTAATTGT
Source organism: Manacus vitellinus (assembly GCF_001715985.3). NCBI lineage: Eukaryota > Metazoa > Chordata > Aves > Passeriformes > Pipridae > Manacus > Manacus vitellinus. The sequence goes on from NW_021940379.1 coordinate 1,229,479, forward strand.
GGCCTTCCAGTACCTGAAGGAAGCCTACAATAAAGGTGGTGAGAGACTATTTACAAGGGTCTGGAGGGACAGAACAACGGGGAATGGCTTCCCACTGCCAGAGGGCAGGGTTAGGTGGGATACTGGGAAGAAATTGTTCTCTGTGAGGGTGGTGAGGTCCTGGCACAGGTTGCCCAGAGCAGCTGTGGCTGCCCCATCCCTGGAAGTGTTCCAGGGCAGGCTGGACAGGGCTTGGAGCAACCTGGTCTAGTGGAAGGTGTCCCTGCCCATGGCAGGGGGTTGGAAGGAGATGGGCTTTAAAGTCTCTTCCAACACAAGCCAGTCTGTGATTTCATGATTCAGTGATAAACTAACTTCAATGTGTGTCACATTATTTATGGTAATTCTCACTCTCATGTTGAAATAACACCAACCTGGCAGTGTCATGCCAGGTAGAAACCATACCCCAAACTGGGCTTTCATGAGGCAGTTCCATCCTGGAGCTCCCCTGAGGAAGGATTGGAAAGGCAGTAAAAGGAAGACTTTTCCCTTGTGATTGAAGCAAGAGGGTCCCCAGGATGGGATCCGCCCTGGCCCTTGATCCACAGTAGGACCACGGAGGAGCTGGGAAATGCTGCTTGTGCCACCAATGTGGGACAAAAAACTTGTCCCCAAGTTTTTGAGGGAAATAAACTCACCCATCTCCTTGATTCTGAGGGCTTTTGAAATGTGCTAGAAACATCTCTTACTTATTCTGAAATTACTGATAACTGCCTCTGCAACAGGTTATGAGCCATCCTCTCATTATGTATTATAGCCACAGTGTTCCAATGAATCATTAATTAATTATCCTCGACTCTCTAGCATGAAAAATTGATGTCTAGAGAAAACAAACAGAAAAGGAGAAACTGAACACAGGCACAAACAGGTGAGAGAAAAGGAGTCCAAATAGAGAACAGGTGAGGGGGGGGATCAGGAGGGAGCTGGGAAGGAGAAGAGGCTGAGAGAGGAAGGCAGAGAGGAGGAAGGGAGGGTGGGGAAGTGCAACAGCAGGATTCCCCCAGCTCCTCTGCATTCCTGCAGCAATTAAAGTACCTGTTCTTAAAAAAAAATAAAAATAATTACACTCTAATTACTTTGACACAAGACATGAAGCAGATTGTTATCAGAGTGAGATAAACAGCAACTTCAAAGCCGTTTTGCTCTGGGAAGTCATTTACATGAGACCATCACGTGAGTCGTGCCTGGAGGGGCTCCAGAATTCACTCCTGCTTTGCTCCCAGTCCATGTGGTGGAGTTGGGATGGCAACGTGGTCACTCATGGGAATGGGCTCCTCTGACCCCTCAGACTGTGCTCACTGGTTCATCCCTGGCCCCATTCCCCTCGGGATGTGCCCTGCCAGGTGTGGCTGCTCACAAGTGCTGCAAATGTGCTGGGGGCTTCCTCCAGTCCCCATGTGGCCGCCAGGAAGGCACAGTACCTGTGAGCAGGAGGTCTCCTTCTTCACTCAAAAGGGCTGACAGGGTGTAGCTTATTCCTGAAAGTCTGAGTATTGCAGACATTTCTTGATTAAAACAGAGAGAAGGAATGATGTCAGTCACACAGCTCTGTGACTGCCCCCCCACACTGTGAGAGGACCCACCTCGGGGCAGTAGGAAGACATAGAACCCTCCCAGGGTGCCCTCACCAGCATTTAGAGGTGACTTTTCTTTGACACCCCACAAACAGACTCCCCAGGGAAGTGGTGGAGTCACCATCCTTGGCAGTGTTTGAATAGTGAGTAGTCTTGGCCCTTCACAATACAGTTTAGTGGACATGGGGATATTGGTTGGACATGATGATCTTGAAGGTCTTTTCCAACCTCAGTGATTCTGTGACTGTATGGAAAAGTATTTCTACCCCACCATGCTGGGACAGGACTGAGACAGGAGCTTTGCCTCAGGGGGAAGCAGCTGGTTTCCCTCTCCAGACAGTTTGGAATGGTGTGATGGGTCTTGTCTGTCAGTGACACCCTCATTCTTCCACCCTGTGAACACAGTGTGGCTGATGAGGATGATGATGCCCTAATGTTCATCCCTCCATCTGTCCAAGGGAGGAGGGTGACAGGAGCTCACCTGCCTGCCAGCACCGTGCTCCAGAGAGCCAGTGGCTCCTGGGAGGGGAATCAGCACAGACCCCCGACTGCCCGCCTGCTGCTTCCCCAGAGTCCTCACAGGGCTCTTGTTTTTATTACCTTTTCTTTGGTCTTTGAGAGGGAAATCACACGTCCCTTCAGAAGTGTCCCCTTGTAAAGGAGGGGGGTGCTCAGAAATGCACAAACCTCTGAAGTCTAAACGCCTTGAGATTGTTCTGCCATTGCAGCTTTGATACAAAGGAAAGTCTGATGGAAATGTCAAAATATTTGATATTTTACAGCAAAAAGAAAACAGTTCTCCTAATGGAAACTCCGCTTCCTTATGCCTCGGCGCCACTTGTTTGATCATTGAAGGGCAAGAAAATAAATGTTTCCTCGTAGCTGTGGATTTCAAATTGCAATGTAAAATCCAAGCAAATATACCCTGACCTGGAGAGCGGTGAGGGGGGAGTTTAACTCCGCACTGGCTGTGGTAAATCATGGTCCAACTGCTCCCAATGCCGTCTGTGGCACAGCATTGCTGCTGAAGGCGGGTGGCACAGACAGGCACCTTGGTGCCACTGGTTAGTGGTCCTGGATGGTGACAGTGACCTCGGAGAGCACAGTTTAAAATACTGAATCCAGACTCAAATGATGCTCTAAAGCCAGTGAGCAGAGCGGGTTCTGTCGGAGGGACAGAAGGACACGCAGCCCCCCACGTCCCCCCCCACTGCCAGGCAGGGCTGGGTGGGCACATGGCCCCGACAGCAACCTGCTGCCTCCTCGTGGACCCGGATTTCATTAAATAAACAAACTGGAGCGGTTCCACCCGATTTACGAACACTTCCTCTCCTCTCACTCCTGCAACCCGACGCAGATTTACAGCTCTGCATTAACCTTGTGAGCACTCGTAAAGTTGGCTAAGATAATGTTGGCAGGAGGGAGAAGGGTTTTATGGGTAAGTAATAATTACAAAATGCAGAAGGACTCTGGGAATCTGTTTATTAATTGTGAGTACTCAGTCAGCAGCTACACTGTGCGCCTCATCCCTGCTTTGTGGAGCACTTGCCTGCATGTCTCCTCCTCAGATCAATTGTTCTCCCTTGTTTTCCCTTTTTTTCTTTCCCTGTGAAAGGATTCTGCTCCTGTTCCAGCAGAATGTGGTGTGTTTTAAACAGTTTACAGCGAGGGCAGGTCCTGTGGTTGGGCAGCACCCGACAATCACAGGCAGCAGAGCCTGAGGGTGCTGCCAGTGCATTCCTCCATCCTGGGGCATCCCCGGGGCATCCCCAGGCATGTCACAGGGCAGGGGTCCCGGGGAGCCCCCTCTCTCCTTGCACTGGACAGGAGCTGCGTTTGCAATGAGTTGTCAATTAGGGGACAGGACTTTTCCTGCCCTCTCCGCATGCAGAGCAGGTCACCAGCACATCCCAAATCCCCCTTTGCTGCGACTTCCTATGATTTGAAACTCAAACAAGGCACATGAATAATGTAACGCGCTCCTTCTTCTCTTCTTGCCTTCAAATCCTCAGAGGGTGAGTGAAGCTTCTTGTCTGCCTCATTAGTGGCTGTTGAGCCATTTGATTTCTGTAACAATGAGCGCGCTCGCCAGAATTTTCATACCCATTTGCGTCATGAAGTCAACACAGAATTTTTTGAATTCACATAAAAAATTAATGGTGTAATCTGCATCCGTCTATGTGGCAGTGGAGGCTCCTCTCCCTGCTCCTCCCTACACAAGGGCAAGGAACAGGAGAGAGCTGCTGCCCAAGACATGGCCATCACAGAGCCCACTGAAGGGACGAGGACACAGAGCAGCACAGCCACGAGGGGACAGCACAGCGTGGGCTCCTTCAGGGTCCCACAGGGATGGGACTGATCACAGTCATGGTGGGATGGGACATGACTCACCATAGAGCAGGGAAATGGGAGTTTTCAGCCACGCAGGGCATGAGGTGTTGCCCGTGGTTATGGTGTATTTGAGTGCTGGAGCACCAGCCGAATCACACATAGGCATCCAGGTGTGCTCACCTTGGCTGCAGCATCCCATCCAGGGGCTCTGCTGGGAGAGCACATGCCTTGCCCTGGGCTTCGGCTCCTCCCTCTCTGGGGGGCTGAGACCAGCAAATAAAATAACACATATTTCATATAGAGAAGAGGAGCTGCTGCGGTTTGGTCCTGCTTTTCCAGGGTTGCTCGGGAAGTTTAATTAGAATTAATTTAAGGTGTGAATTTGTAGTGAATTAGCTAAACCTCGTTAAATGTCCTCCTCTGGTGAAAACTTTATTTAGCATTAAAGCGAGTGGAATTTAATGTGAATTAATTAAGCCCCATCCCATTTGCACTGCAGTTTAATTCAGATTCTTGTTCTGAGCACCCACACCTTGGTAACACCTGGGAGCTGGGTGTGGTAGGGCCAGTGGTGCCAACAAATACACTGTAATTGATACGTCACCCCAGAAACCCATTGGTCAAGGCACAAATTGTTATTCTCAGGAATACGAATTCCCTTCAGACCAAATCCCGGCCCTTTGGGCCCTGTCCTCGATGGGATGAGACATTCCTGCATAGTCACTGCCACTGCTCATATCTTAGAAGGATTTGTCTGAAACAATCTCAGTGGCTCTCAGAGCATCCAGGCTCACAGTGTCAAGGGTAGGACAGGGATCAGCACTGCCTGATGTCGGAGCAAAGGGATTATCCGTGGGAGATGGATGGGGAGAGACTGATAACAAACCTGCAATGAAATCAGTGCCTCCGATGGTATCGCAGGTGGAGAGGCAGAGACTGTGCAGCTGCTGGGATGATCAGAACATGCACTGGTGCAGCTTCTGCAGTCACTTGTCTTTGTCTGCTTAGCTGTTATTGTTTTATTTTATTTTATTTTATTTTATTTTATATTTTTACTTTACATCATTTTATTTTATTTATTTTAATTTAATTTATGTTGTTTTATTCTATTTTTCTCTGTTTTAACAGACATTTAAATTGGCCACAGGTCTCATTTCTGTTATTCACTGTTTGCTGTGAAAGACGAGGAAGGAGTTTTTAATGACCCGAACGGGGACTCCTCTCCTGACTCTGCTCTCTCCCATCAGCCTCCCCAGCAGCCGAGCCCTGAGCCGAGAGCTGCCACCACATCTCATTTCCATCCTCCAATGCCATCGACTCCTTCACTGCTGCCCACAGTGCCACTGCCTGTCACCCACAGGGATGTGAGCCCTGGGCTCTGTTCAACCCAAGGATCCAGGTCATTCCCTCAGGGCGCAGTGGAAAATTAAATGTCTGATCAGCTCCCAAACCCTGAGCTCGAGATCCAGCTCCGCTCCCGGGTCAATCCGCCCAGCTTCGCTGCTTCCCAGGGGAGCGGGGTTGTGCTTCACACCTGCCAGTCTATCCCAGTCTGTCCCACTGGGAGGATTTAGGCTTATACAGACAGACTGGAACCAGCACTGGGATGAGCAAACCCCCACATATCAAAGCTCCTCTGCCCTCCCTTGGCACTGCCGTCCCTACTCTCCCAGGACATGGATGAGCCTGGTGGGTTTCCCACAGGGAGCCCTCGGTGTGATGCCAGAAACACAAACCCAGCATTTCCCTCCTCCTGTCCAGCTACAGGTTGTGTTACACCTGTAAAGAGGATAACTTAAAAAATCATATAAACAAAAGACTTAATTTCACAGAAGAAAGATGCACTTTGGGTCTGGCACAGTTGGATTATCAGTGCCACTATATTTTCACTGTAAAATGCTTTTGATGTGGTAGCGGCATCTGAGTTTGTCACTGGGGGTCACTGGGGATCATTCCTGTTTTCTGTGTGTTTTACCAACCCATATTTCCCATTTATGACATATAAAGCTTTGGATATCACCAGAGAAAATACTGTAGCAAAACCCTAATAAATTACTACAGGCATAAGCAAACTCCAGTAATTTATGGAGGGTTTTGACTTTAATAATGTTTTGTCTTTGATTTGGCCCTAATTATAAATCATTTGTAAGGACAGTTTAAAATATAAGCAAATCTTACATGGCATTCTTATTATCTACTTAATATCTCAGCCCCAAAGATTTACTGGATTGCATTCTGGGAATTAAGCAAACTAGGAAACTAAGTAAGAAAGAAACAAAGAAAAATTATAGTTTTGTCATAAAACTTTGATTGATCAATGATTATTGTAAAACTCTGGTAACTATGCAGATGCCAACATAAATCTGTAACAGAACGGGATTTATTAGAGAAAATACTATATTTTCCACTATTTTGACTATAGTGTTAATATGGGTCTGGCAGATTTACTGTGGTTTTAGCTTAATTAACTCTATTTGACTGTATATACCCTTATAATGCATGTATCCCAAGGTGCAGCTGCTGCAGATCCGCTTTTTCCCTTCAATTGTAGTTTAAGGGATATTTAAACCTCCTTATGGCTCTCAGGCTTGGTTGCGCTGCAGCATCACTGGGCACGTCCTTGTGTTTAATCTCACTGATAAAGCAGGGAAACAACTGCATCAGTCTGATGTGCAGATGCACCATTTCCCTGGGAATAGGTTTCTCCTTGGAGTTCGCTGCAGGTGCTGGTCCAGTGGCCCCTCCAGACACTCTTTTGGGGGGCTGCAGGTGAGGGCTTTCCCATGGCAATGCTAGAATTGCTTTTTATACCCCGAGATAAGCTGATATTGCCTCTCAGAGGGTAGGACCAGAGAGTTTCCATGTAGCTCTGCTCTCCCGCTATGGGATAGCGGATTTGGGCATCTCCATCCCTCCCACGGTGTGAAAATGGATTTGGGCATCTCTGTCCCTCCCATAGCCCATTTGCAGCAGCTCTGTCCGTCACTGTCTCCCAGGGCTGCACTGAAAGGTAAAACTGGCAGCCAAGTTTCAGGGCTGTGTTTCTGAGCTCAGTTACCAGGATCTCACTGCTGGGGAGATCCTGGGGCCCAAACCCAGGAGGTGCCACCCACGCGACGCTGGTCTCAGCACACACCGCCCATCTGAGCAGAACCCACCCCAGCCCCCAGGCACTGACTGGAGATCACTCCAGGTCACCAAAGGTGCCAAAAACTGGGATAAACCCACATATCCATCAATTACTGATGTGTGTTAGCTGTAGGTGCCATGTCCATCGGTGCCTTGGGTGAAGAGAGCCAACAGCTCCTGAACACAAACCTGTGGCAACGGGGGCCACGTGCAACTGGGTTCCAAAGGGACCCCAAACAAGGGGGTGGTAAAGTGTTTCCATCAGCAATGTAGAATCCCCGCTTTTCTTTAGTTTCTTTCCCTGTGCAAGCCCACAGCCCCCTCCCCGCCAGCCCGTGCCGGCTCCGACGCTGTGAAATCGGGTTTTGTTCCGTCCCTGCTGCCTCTCCGGGTGCTGGTGCCTGTTTTGCCTCACCATGAAATTATCAGACTGCCCTTAAATACACTCCTGCAAATGAGGACACCGGAAAAAATGCAATAATTGTGACAGTAACTCACTAGGCCAAGCCTGACATGTCTCTAATTGCCTGCTAAAATTGTCTCTGTCTCCTAAAGTGCAAATTATCACCCGAAATGACAAGAATAATGAATGAGTAACTCTGATGTAATGCAACAATTAGCCCTTAAAGACACTGTCTAATATGCTAATTCTGAACACCCACTCCTTGTTATTAAGTGGCTGATAATTATTTAATTATCTATCTGCCAGGATGATTTACTTGGTTTATTTAGCTGCAGATGCAGGGCAGGAGCTCTCAGGTTTGGGGTCAGGAGGAGGCACCCCCATCGCCGGCCGGAGCTCCTGCTCCGGGCACCGCATCCGCCTGCCCGCCTGTCTCCTCTAATCAGCAGTGTCAGCCCCAGCAACAGCAAACAACTGGGCTGTGCCGGTGTGCCGAGAGTCCCTGCTGCTCACAGGTCAGGGAGGTGTCAGCCGAGCTCTTCAGTGAGAAATTGCTATTTCTGCTTTTATTCTGTGCTGTCAGAGCCGTCCTGCGCTGACGGCTGAACCTCCAGCGGCCGCCCCGGCGCCGCTCGCCCCGTGCGTTGTTTTCTGGAAATTCTGCAATGATGTTTTTGAAGGTGAGGAAGCATCTTCATGCCGGAGGTGCCTGCCAGCACCAAAGAGCCCTTGCTGCTGAACGGCAGGGCAAGGGAAGGCGATAGGAGCAGCAGGCATCCTCTTGCCGTGCTCCTATCACCCAGAAAACAATCCATCAGGGAGAGCAGGCTGTGCTGAGAGATCCTGCTTCACACAACCCCTTGGAAAAACGAGAGGAACGAGATGGTATTTAAGGTCCCTTCCAACCCAAACCATTTAGGAGTTCTATGAAAATTTACTGACCTGGTCCAAGTGGTCTGACTTGGAGCTCAGGAGGGGGACCATGGTGATGTTGTGGTGACAGAAGGCTTGGGCTGTGTGACACCTGGGAGAGAAATGGAAGTTAGTGTGGGCTGTGCTTGTGGAGACATGCTCCGGCCTTAACTAAAGGCAAACAGGACGAGGAAAGCCAGAGACTTTCCATCAGAGGCTCAATTCCTTCTTTGTTCAACAAATTCTTCTGAAAAATTCCAATTAAGCACAACCTTTGCAAAAAAGAACAACTTCTGTGAGGTGTAAATAAATCCTTTCTTGCCCTGAACACTGCCTGAGGGACCACGCTGTCTGTGAATTAACACTCTCCAGCAGTCAGAGGCTTTTTTAATTAGCAGATATCCCGAATCCTGCCCAGATATATGTCCCACATCCCTTTCGTGTATGACTAATGCCAGAGACACACCACAGCTTTGTTTATGGCAGCTGTTCTGTTCTCCTGGCCTGGCTTTTCTTTGTCCTGGGTGATTAAAACACGGGGTTTATATCTAAAAAGCTGTGGCTGTCCCTGAGTGCTGGGCAGCAGTCCTTGGTCGGTGACATTCCGGGGACACAAGGCAAGGGGCCGTGTCCTGGGTTTTGGCACTGCCACATCTGAGTGTGGTGCAGTGCCACACACCCCTAATGCTTTGGAGAGTGGGGTTTTGATGGGCACTGGAAGTGTGTTTTCCTACAGAACAAATCCCTCTTTGGCCTCAGAAGAGGAGTGATGGACACAGGGGGAGGAGGGTGAGCACGAGAGCTGGTTCCTGTGCCAGGTCAGCACCCCCAGCAAAGTCCCCTGTGCTCTGTGCCCAGCAGCAATTAGCACAGTGTTATTGATGATGCTGAATGCTCCACCCTGCTATAATGAAGAGGAATTCTGTTTCTTGGTGTCTGTGGTGAATTTAGTTGACTTTGGAGATTTTTTTAATGCAGTAATAACTCCACACTCCCTCTTCCAGTGTGAAGCCAGGGAGCTGTTCATTATCCGGATTCTGTCTAGAAAGGACTTTTTATCATCAGATTCCCAGGACAGGAGCAGAATTTAATCTTCCAACTGCAGCTGAGCCAAAGAGCAAAGCCACCTCAAGGTCACCTGGCCCGAGGGGTGGCTGGGAGGCATTGAGGGGACCCACCAAAGTGATGGGGTCGTGGTAGCACCAGGATGGTGCCAGCCCTGGCATGGGACAATCCTTGCTGCCCTCCCCACTGCCATTAACATGACTCTCACCTCAAAAAAAATACAGGGCAGGGGAAAGGCAGGAGATGTGGGCTGTGTGCTGTGCTGGGAGCAAGGCAGTGCCCAGCTGGGGGTCTCTGGGGAAGGGGAGAGGGGCTGCATAGCAGGGTGGGCAGAGAGCCCTCCTTCCCTTCCTCCCTCCCTCTGTGGCTGCTGCAGGATCCTGTCAGGTGCTGTGCAGGGGGGCAGAAGCTATGCAGAGGTGCCAGATGCCATGCACAGGTGCCAGCCACCGTGCAGACATACCAGATGCTGAGCAGGGGTGCCAGTTGCCATGCACAGGTGCCAGCTGCTGTGCAGGGGTGACCACCGCTGCATCCCCCAGCCTTGGCACTGGTCCGAGCTGGCACTGTCGGCAGCAGGGGAGCAGCTTGAAGGGATGAAGGATGCTCCCAACAAATGCTGGGTTTCCCTCCCTTGCAGGGAACCAGTGGCTGCAGCCCTCCCCCTGCCAGGCACTGGGTTCCGAGTTCCTTCTCCCTCCACACCTGCAGTCACAGGTTTTCCTAAAATCCCTCTGCTGAGGAGCAGGAGGGAACCTGGGCTCTGCCACTGCCTTGGCTAATTCTTAATTGTTCTTAACAGTAATTCTCCTTTCTTCTTTAGAGAAGACTTCTTTCCCCCTCCCCTTTTCCTGTGAGCCCCATGATGCACTGAGTTAAATTTCAACTAAAATATGTCCAAAAACTCTGACAGACCCCAGAGGCCCCCGCACCCAGCTCCAACTCTGCTCAAAGAAGTGGCAATTAAGACCTGGACAGTTTGTTTTTTCCTTCTAAACAAAGAATTAATGATGCATGAGAACCTGGGGGAAAATTGCTCATGATTTATGACGACACTTCTAGGTGAGGGTAGGAAGTTTTGTAAAGCGAGGGAAGGACTGGAAAAGTAAACACTGCCAGCAGCTGCCTGCGTGGCTGTGCTGACAATTTCAAATCTACTCCATCCCATTAACCCACCTAAAATAACTGTGATGGTAATAACCCTTCAGATACAAACGCTTGTGCAGACAAAGGTGTTATTAAGTTAAATTACCCTAAAAGTGTCGGATTGACAGGAAGGTTCAGTCAGTGGTTTGGCATCGAGGGCCTTGGTGATGTGAGTAAACAGTCGCTCAGGCTTTGTTCCAGCTTTGCAAGGCTCAGGAATGGGACTTGAGGTTTCCTCTGCCAGTATTGAGCACAGTGTGTTCTGGAGAGGGCTGGAGCCCCCAGATGATGCCCTGAGATGTTCCCAGGGAGTCCTGACTGTCTCCAGCAGCCCCTGAGCACCTCAGCCCATGTCCTGGGATCCCACTGGCTGTGTTGCAGAAAGACATGCTGAGGATCCCAGCCTGACCTCTGGATGTGCTTCCTTTGATAATTCCCTCAAGAACACAGAAGCTGAGGCTTGGAAAAGTGCTGGTTCCCTTGGAGCACTGGCATTTCCATGGGGGTTACCTCCACAGCCCCCACAGCCCCACAGGGTGACCAGGACCTCAGTGGACACATCCAAGGCGAGTCCATCTGTCTGTCTGGGGGTGCAGGATGTAGCTCACCCCCAAGTATCCCTCAGGCAGCTCCTTCCCCAGCAGCCCTCATCAGGAAAGCCTGAGTTACTCGGCCTCCTTTGCACCTTCCTGAGGAGCCTTAATTAAAGTTCCTGCACTTGCTTTTATTATCCAACACGCTCTGCTCGGCTCCACTGCTCCACTGAGAGCCCTCAGCTCTGGTGTCAAGTGGAGGAGGGAGCATAATTTAAGAGAGAAGCCAGAGCATTCCTGTCCCCGAGATGTCCCGTCCTCCCTGGTGCAGATTCTGACTCCTGTTCCACACTCTGCAGCAAGATAAGCCATAATTAATAATTAATACCATTATTTAATCCCTTACATTCCTAGAGATCAGCTTGTCCCGAGGATCCCCCGGCTCAAGCCATTCCTGAGGATGGACAGGGAGGGCTCTGGCTGTGGTGCAGAGGCTCCTGCTACATCCTTGGCAGAGACTCTGAGGACCTTGGGTGGGAGCAAGGTAGAAAAATTGGGAGTGATGCTCATGCTCCTGCCCCCAGCCATGTGGGTCAGAAAGGAAGAGACATTCCAAGGACCTGTCACTGCCAAAAGCTGCTGGTGTCGATCTACAGAGGCCAAAATTCATGGCAGGGGCTAAAATGGGATTGACAGGAATGGGTGGAAATGTGGATATTTTAGGGGTGTGATGGGGTGTTTCCTTGGGCTTTGTCATCTGATGATAGATCTGGGACCCACCCTGCAAAATGGGGTGGAGATCCCCCTCTGTGCTGGGACAGCCAGCGGAATGTCAGCGAGAAGGGCTTCCAGCCTCGGCTTCCTTCTCTACCACACTTTCCTGGAAAATTAGACCATGTCTGTGGTTACAGACAATGGTAAGTTTAGAGAATTTTAAAGCATTCCCACATCCCTCCAGTTTTTGGTTAAGGAGGAGCATTCCTGGCACAGGACCCTGCACAGAGGCTGTCGGCCCCAGAGCATGCAGGCATTCCCATCCTTCCCAGAGCCACAGGGAATTCTGCACACTCCTCCCTTCAGGAGGAGCTCCAACAGGTGATCATTTCCTCACACACTCTAATTTTTCTCTTTTTTTTGGATGTTTTTCCCAACCCAGAGGTACCTTTGAAATCTCCCAACGTCAACTGGAATCAGCTCTGGCTTCTGCCTGGGCTAATAAATTAGAAATGCCACATTCTCCCAAACTGCATTATTACCGTTTATAATTTTGATTGTTCATTTGCATACGAAAATGAGTCCTGTGACATGCATGAATTTTATTTTATTCTTGGACTAATTATAAACAAGAATGCCACATTATTTACATAACTAATTATTGTTCCTTCTGTTCTCCCATTTTGAAATCACAGGCCCATTCTCTGCCGGTTAACGATGCAAATGAACAATCAGAGAACATTTCCAAACTTTCTGAATTTGTCCTATTTGCATCAAATACAAATTCCTTTGAATGGGAGATAATATGCTTTTCCATTTTAATGGACGTAAATTAGGCTGATCTTAATTTATAGTTTATTTGAATGAATAATTCCTGCCTACCTGAGCGTATTTTTTTCAGAGGCCAATCGTAGATGTTTGTTAACCCATAAATCTGCTTTTTGCTGGAAACAAAGGAAATTTTTGTCCTAAAAAGTGATTTTATGCCTTTGTTTTGAAGCAGATACTCTCATTTCGCTGGCTACCTGTTTGCCTCAGACCTGTGCTCACCTGGGAGCTCCTGCCCGGGAGGGTGATGGGGCGGTGCTGGCACCAGCATTGGGCTGCCAGCCCACCCACCCTGTGCACACCAGGAGAGCCAGCTAATTGGCTGTAATGGGATTAGGAACTTAATACTTTCAATTGGAATGAGGATTTAATAAACTCTAATGTGAACGTGGGGGGAAAAAAGTCCAGCACAGCTTCCAACGCCTCCTGGTGCTGGAAGGGACGAGACGCCGTGACCAGACCAGCAAACCCTGAGTGTTACTCTGGCAAATTTTAATCACACAGGCCAGACATAAAAGGGACGGTGTTGGAAGAGGGGTTTAGGCACACAGGGGTTGGAGCACCAAGTGAACAGCAGGAGCAGAGCCAGTAGGGCTGGTATAGAATCACAGAATCACTAAGTTGGAAAAGATTATCGAGTCAAACTGTCAACCCAGCATCACCACCATGTTCACCACTAAACCGTGTCCTCAAGTGCCACATGCACATGTTTTTTGAACACTTCCAGGGATGATGACCCCACCACTGCCCTGGGAAGCCTGACAGGAAATAATTTCTTCTGTATAGGTGGATATGTGCCCCCCTCACTGCCAATCTCCAACCCAGCCACCTCCCCCTGCCTGGTGTGAGGGTAGCCCTCAGGCTGTGCCCCGAGGCAGCTGGATCATGGGGCACCTCTTTAAAACAGCCTCTAAATAGATGAGTTTCTTCAAAAAATATCTCCATGAATGTATCTATCTGATAATCATTGAATCAGTTCCCAAGGAGCCGTTATGTTCTATGTGGTAGAAAATATGAATTTTAAACTAGATCCTAAATACAGCTTTTATGGGATGCAGCGTCACAGCTCACAAAGAGCCGTCACAGTCCAGTGGGTGGATAATGCACAGCTGAAAAAATTGTCTCAATTCTCACACACTTACAGAAGTGATAAATCTTGGGAAGCCACTGTCAGCAGCCCCCATTCTGAGCTGACAGCAGGGCTGGAGCCCGGCCCTGGTGTCCTGAGCATCCTGCAGGATGGAGACGATGTTCCTGTCAGGCTCTGGAGCCCCACACCGTGGGGCTGGGTAAATGGGGCTGAAGCTTTCCCACAGTGCTGGGAGGGCACCTAGGAACAGGTCCCGGTGCCTGCAAACTCTGCAAAGTCATCAGTGAGCTGCAAAGTGACTTGTACTCCCGCACAGACATGTGTGTATTTATAATTTACATGTTGTTTTGCATATTAATTCAAATAACAATAAAAAAATTTCTGTGGGAATATGGGAAAAAAGTGCTTAGAAGTTCTTCCTTATCCCAGCAAGTTGTCACTTCCACACGAGAACTTTCTGCCAAGGCAAATTTTATTTTATTGAGCTCAATTTTTTAAATGTTTCATGTGCAACATCAGACCAGAACAGGCCAGGGAGGAGGAACCTCCCTGTGAGGGTGGTGAGGCCCTGGCACAGCTTGCCCAGAGCAGCTGTGGCTGCCTCATCCCTGGAAGTGTTCCAGGGCAGGTTGGACAGGGCTTGGAGCAACCTGGTCTAGTGGAAGGTGTCCCTGCCCATGGCAGGGGGTGGAACAAGATGAACTTCAAAGTCCCTTCCAACACAAGCCAGTCTGTGATTCCATGAACCCACATCCCTGGGGTGTCCCACACATGTGCTCCCAGTGCCCTGGGCTGAGCTCTGCTGCTTCTCCGCTTCCTGCACTGGGAAGAAAACAAAATGCATCGGACTGAGTTTTATTTCGTCTTTTCTCCAGCTCTGATCTCCACACGACAAGGCAAAGGAGCTGCCCTGTCGCTCCTATTTAATGTAACAGGAACCTGGAATAATTGTTCTTGGATTCTTCAGGCTGGATTCAGCTGCTATTAAAGTCAATAATTAGGTTTTGATCACCCGTAATTGGAAGTGCTGCCCGGCCAGCTGAGCTGCTCTCTGCACACCGTGCACATGGCTGGACCCCGAGGCCAGCTCTGCTGTGCAGGAATAACCCGCACCAGGAGGAATTTAAACATTCTCTGAGTCTTTACACGAAAAATCTGAAAATCTGGGGAGATGTTTTCTTCCCAGTGCGTACAAGCCCATCAGTGGCATCTCCACCTGCCCAGCAATGGCACCGCTCTCCCAAGCCAGCAGCAGGACATGGGACGATGCTGGACTGACCAGGAATGCCCAGGGCTCAGGTTTAAATGGGGTCATGGGAGTCTTGCCCCCTGTGCACAGTCCCAGCTGCAGGCAGGGCTGCCAGCCCCTGCCATGGGGCCAGGGAGCAGCTGGGTGGGTGTCCCCTGTAGCATTGCCCTCTGTTGAGCCCAGGTCGGGCTGGGCTGGGCAGTGCTGCAGGTCCTTGTCCTTGTGCCACAGGTTGCATCCATGGCCCATTGTCCCAGAGAGGAGAGAAGGGCTGGACCTCATTTAGCTGGAAATTTCAATCAAATTAGTGACCTGGAGCTAGTTTTTGGTTTTACTAATGCAATTAGATAATCTAATTGTATTAATCACAATCATATTATATTGCCAATAATTAAATTCCCTTTGACACCATTGTTTACACTTCCCTTGCTTATTAATTAGTCTGACATTGTTAGTCCATTATGGAATGGGGAAATGACTCCTCGATGACCCCTTGGTGTTGTTGGGCAGGAGCTGCTGGGGACAGGCAGGTACAGTGGCAGGGGTACAGGCAGGGACATGGATAGGGGCAGGAGCAGGGGATTTCAGCACTCCTGTCTTCAGCAGGGTTCATGAGAACTCAAGCCCAGAGCAGCCAGTGGCCGTGGCCAGTCCCCACTGGTACAAATCTCACTGTGGGGCAGCCCAGGGGCTCTGAGCCATTGCTGGGGATCAGCTCCGACCTGCCTGGCCCTTCCACTCACCCTGAGAACGAGGCGATAACAGGCAAGGCAGGAGCAAGGATTGAGCCTTTCCCGACAGCTGCTTGTCCTTCCTGTCCTGAAAAGCCTCTTTATCCTTAATACAAAGCCCAAATTCCCTTTCTTCCCTGCAGGAGCCAGCAGTGCGTGACTTTCTTCTTCAGCTGCCTTTTGCATTTCCAAAGCCTGTCTTCTCCTCTCCCATCGGACTTTTCTTTGGCCAAACAAAAGCTGTTTCCTCTGTCTCTCCTTTCACTCCTCCATTCCAGGTTATTTCACAGGGCTCTGCTGAATTCCTCTGCACCAAACCATTTGTAAGTAAAGATATAAATACAAACGGAGAGGAAACTCTTCTGGATCTGGTGCTAATCAGCAGAGGAATGGGTTGGGAATGTGAAGGCAGCAGGCTGTTAGGAAACGACTGTAAGAGAATGAAATTTATAATTCCTAGGAGGAAAAAATGAAGAAAAGCAAAGAAAAGAGCCAGACTTCTAGAAAGAGGAAATTCAGAGACTGAACAGGAATAGCATCCTTGGGAACAAAGGTGACAGAAACAGCCAGTTTCTTAAATAAATTATTTTAATACACAGAAAAAAGCCATCTCAAAATACAAGAATCACAAGATCCTTAGTGACCTCAAGTCCAGTTGCTTCCGCTGCACTTCCACAAAATCCACAGAGAATCTTCCCCCTCTCCTTTTCCGTTAGACTCCAGGCTGATTTTTTCCTAAGTTCACATCCTTCCTGGCTTCTTTGCCTGGATATTTTTGTGTCTCTCTGCAGAAGGTGGGGTACAAGGGGCAGCCCCAGCCCTGCCCCTGCACTCCTGCCTGCGGGGAGGGCGCCAGGGGGGCCAGTGCAGGCAAAGGCAGGCAGCTGCAGGCAGGGCCAGGGCCACCAGGGGACAGGAGCCACCACAGGACAAGGGCCACCATAGGACAAGGGCCAGTGGTCTCAACACCAGGGCAAAGACATTGTCAGTGGAAGGGGACCTCACTTGAGAATCTGGGGAGGGGAGAGGCTCTCCCAGCAGAGGCTGGGTGAGGGGTGTTTGCTCCATGGTTGCAGCACTGTTAATTCCTAATGGGATCTGCTGTTTCTTCTGATAAGCCCTGCCAGGCTGTATCACCACTGCTGGAGTGAATTCAGCATGTCTGCTCTGCTCACGGAGTTGCCATTATTGTAATTATAATTATGTATTTCATGTGTTCCTTCAGAACCCCCTCCCGTGCCCAGGCTGTTCTGCTCAGGCCATGCTCCCCCCACCTCTCCAGTGCTTCCCAGTTTAGGGGTGGGAGGCTCACTGGGGTGTGGACATGATGGGAGGGGGTGGCTTGGAGTCCTCCGTCCCATCTTGGGACCTGTTTGAGCATTTTCTCCACATCAAAGACTCAGGGCAGTGGGAGTCAGTAAACTCCAAGTAATTTCTCCATGAATCCCTGCCCACCTCCCTGCCCCTACCCCCTGTTGGTGTTCCTGCAGGCTCCATCAGGAGCCCACGGCCAGAGCATGGGCATGGCAGGGTCCAATCCTGCCCTGCTCTCCTCATGTCTGCCCTGCCTGGACCCCAGCTCTGGCTCCACCTGCCTTGTATCCCATTTGTGATTAGAAATGGCAATTCCAGACTGGGAACTTTTAATACCGGTGCGCAGAGAAATGCCTGCAAGGCTAAATTGCTTAATTTGCATAGTCTTGGAATATTTTTGCATATCATAAAGATCCATATTTTTGCTTTGCCCTTTTCCCCTTCCTCCTCTCCCCATTGTTTCATTAGGAAATGGAAGTGCAGAGCCCAGCGGATCAGATCCATCACACGCTGCACAGGATGAGGAGCTTTGCCTAATCCTGTGCTGTTTTTCTGGAGGAGGAGGTGGTCCCTGAGTGGGGTCCCTGAAAACTGACAGCTCAGTTGCTGGGTGTATCTGCAGCTCCCCCTCTCCTTGTCCCACAGGACTTCTGTGTCCAGCCAGTTTGGGACAGCAGGAGCCTGATCCTGCTTTGGGGAACAGGGTGTTTTGCTTTCCTGGAAGGTTAGCTCTGTCTGCAGAGGTGCCACAGCCATTGCCAGTCAGCAAGAGGGAGCAGCCCCTGCCCCACACCTGCTCCCTTACCACACTATCACCATCACCCTCCTCCCTTCTCCAGGGCCTGACAGCACCAGGAGTGTGCCCAGGGACACCTAGGATATGCCACCTCCCTCCTGGGCCACCAAGGCGACAGTGGGTGGTGTGGGATGGCTCCAGGACATGTCATTTTTCTAAGAACAGCTTCAGCTTTTTCAGACTAAACCAAAATGTCTGCAGCCTGCCCATGCATGCTCCCTGCTGTGCCTTCCCGTGCTCCCTGCCTGGCCTTCCTGTGCTCCCTGCCTGGCCTTCCCGTGATCCCAGGCTGGAATTACCGGCAGGAAAGGCAGCCAAACCTGGCTCAGTGTGAACCAGTAATGAGCACAGGGCTGATGGATGCTTGCTGTGCCGTCCTTCCCCAGAACAGAGGCCACAGGGAAAACAGAGCAAAGTAGGAGGAAGATCGGCTGGAATCTAATTGTGGAGGCGGGGGAGATGCAGAAGGAGAGGCGAGGATTGATAGCTGTCTGCTCTGCTGCACCTTGGAGGAATCATTAACATCTGATTAATTAGTTAAGGGCTGCTTTGCAAGTGTAAAGCTCCGCACAAGTGCAAAGGATAAATGGGATGATCCGGAGTGGTTGGAGATGGCACTCGAGGTGATGGAGACACTTCAGAGGCGAGGAGGAAGAGGAAGGCAGCGATACCAGATGGAAGTGAAGCTGTGACTGAGAGAAACACAGCTCTGGTCTGGGCAGCACCAGGGATGCTCAGCAGGGATGGGGGTGCTGGTACCAGCCTCAGAGCCTGCACAATGCCATGGTCCCCAGAATATGGCACAGCTCTGCCAGGACTCAGAGGTGCTGTGGTGGCTTCCTCTGCTTTGCCCTCTTGGTGTTTTTTTACTTAAAAGGCTTCTAATTACCTCCTCGGGCAGTAATGATGCTGCTGGGAGCTGTTCAGGCTGAGGTTGGCAGGCAGCATCCGAGCATCCTGTGATCCATCTCCTGCAGAACCAGCCTGCAGCAGCAGGAGGGACCCCTGGACCTCCAGTCTGTCTGGGCCCCTGGGGCTGAGCATTCTTCAGTCCTGTCTTCTTCCTTCTTCTCCTTCTCCTCCTTCTTCTTCTCCTCCTCCTCCTCCTCCTCCTCCTCATCCCCTGGTTCCTGCCTTTGCAGTGCTGCCTGCCAGAATTTGGGATGGAGAGGACGACTGGAAAGCCTTTTGCCCATTCTGCAACCAATATCTCTTCTATTAAATAGTCTGTACACTTAGATGCATTTTAATAAACTCTATTTAATGGCCATATATTAATTGTCTGATTAATTCTAATAAATCCTTATTTGAGATGCTTAATTTAGAGTGTGACTGATTGTCCTGTCACGGTTGGATTATAGAATTGTTGTCTGGAATTAGATACTTCAGAAGATACTGGACAAAAGCAGAAATCTGGGAACTTCTCTGATAATTGAAAATCACGTTAGCACAAGGAACACCGCTGGCAGTGGGCAGGGGAGCTGGGAGGGATGCACACATCCTAGGGTATGTGGGAACAGTTTGGTTGGTCCCAGGGATCTCACTCCCCCCGGATCCCTGTGTTCCCACCCTGCCTGAACCCTAATCTCCCTTACTCACAAAGGATGTGGGCAAGGAGGCAGCAGAGCCCTGGGCAGTAGTGGGATCATGGGGACACACCATGAGCAGGGGTGTGAGGAGCTGGGAAGGCATTTTCTAACAGCCTGGAGGACAGAGGTGCCTCATCTGATGACCAGTAAAGGCGCCAGGCCAGGTGGATTTGATACTAATTTACTTTAAAGGGGAGATGACATCATTTAGGACCCGCTGGCTGCGTTATTGAATTTGCTGGTGGCTCCTTGAGGAGCTAGGGGAGAGCAAAGGCCACCCTGTGTTTATAGTTGGTCACGTTTCTAGGAAGAGCTGTCAAAGACCAATTTTCTCTCTTGCCTGTTGTTGCAGAAATGCCAGCTGAGCTGTGTGGGGAGACACACCCAGCCCTGGCTTCCATGGGACCAGCTGGGGCCAGGAATGTCCCCAGGGACCCCAGTCCTGGGTCCAAGTAGGACCCCAGCCACCACCACGGTCAGTGCTGGACACGGGGGAGCATCAAGGGACCCTCGTGGTTACAGTGGGGGCAGATGTTGACAATGAGGCTGTGGCTGCAGGAAAACCCCTGTGGCTAAGCCTGTCCCTATGTCTGTGGCACTGTGGGGGCCTGAGGGGCTGTGGGGGTTTGGGGGACCTGCAGGGGCTTGAGGGGCTGCAGCAGCACAGGAACCCTGGCCCCTCTGGGGCTGCAGCCATGCCCAGCTCAACATAGGGAAGGAGGTTGGAAACTGTATCTGGTCTGAGACAGGACAGAGACCAAACCCTCATTTTTCAGTAAATATAAATCCCCAGGGTCCAGCAGCAGAGAAGTTTCACTTCAGACATTATCAAACCCACAGGTCCAGCGCCCTACAAATTAGTCAAAAGTCAACACGGACCTTTTCAAGCAAAAGCTGAAATGCTGTGTTAAATGCCCAATCCTAAGAGCTGTGCATTGATGTTCCACTCCTTGCAAGGCTCTTTTTTGGGAAAACTGAAAAACTTGAAGCCAAGCCCTTCCCAGGAGCATCGGGATCAAACATCCTCTGAGCAGCTCAGGGAGAAATTCCTGAATCTATTTCCTTTCATGGCTATTGCTCCCCCTGTCAGTTCTGCTGTTCCACGTGCCTTCCAGGTGCCCAAACCCCACTTGCAGGGCAGTCCTTGCCCCATCCTGGTGGGACCAGCACCCTCCCAGCACGGCACACACAGCACATGATTGCTGAAGCATTTCCCACCCTGGGGAGGGAGAACAGAACCCAGCACACTCCCTATTCCTCTTTTTTTTCTTTTCCCCATACAAATTCCAGATTTCATTTCAGTGCAAGCTTCAACTTTTCAGTTGATCACAGCCCAAGTGAATTTGTAATCACGAAATTAGAAGTGAATTTGTAATCATACAATTATCCTCCTGCTAAATTAATATATTAAAATGTTCAAACAATTGTTCCACTAATTAAACAGACAGATATTAGAGAAAATGAAGGCATTTTAGTCCTGCACTCTGGAATGTGGTGACCTTTCCCCTTTCTTAGCTGCTACTCGGGCAGTGTAGAATTGATTAGATAATTGGATGGTTCATGTTCTCCTGAAATTGCCAAAGCAGAAGAGAGACAGAATCACCCCAAAGTTTGCATGGAGCCGTGGCTGTGCTAATTAGAAAGTGGGGACTTTTTCCCTCCACCTATTGTTAAAATTTGGAAATTATTGTCTATAACAATTGTCACAGTCACCCCTAACCCTAGCAGAGCTGACGAGTGTGTCCCCTCTTACCTCCACTGTGCAGGTCACTGGTGACACTACCCTGGGCACTGCTGCCCACTGTGCAAAAAACACTGTAAATCAGTGCAAATCAGTAATTTTAAGAGAAACAGTGAACTCTGAAGGGGGGGACCAGCAGGTGGAAGGGAAAACCCTATGGAAACCTTCTCATCTGCCTCTACAATGTGCATTCACACTCTATCCATCTATTTATCTATCCATCCATCTAGCCATCTCTATCTCCATCTATCTAATTATCCATCTGTCTCTCTATCAACCTATCTACCTATGTATCTATTTTTTTTCAAAATACTCATTTTTTTACCCCCTTTCCATTTCATTCAGCTGTATTTTGTCTGATCCTATGAAGTTCTGAGAGAGAGCTGTGACCTTTTTGCACGGATGCCGCCCACCACGGATCCTGCCCGCTGTGAATGTTCCCATCAGCAGATGCTGCCCACCAAGGAGCTGCCCACCGTGGCAGCTGCCTGCCATGGTGCCAATATTCCGGTTTCCTTTGCAATCACGGTGGTGAGGGAGCTCTGCGGGATCCTTCCCTCACCTGGGAGGATTCCTCCTGCCTCCTGCAGCGCAGGAGCAGCCTAAGCTGCAAAGCCTCCAGTTCAAATGCGATGTGACACAACCTAATGGAGTAAATACAGGTACAACGGGCACTTCAGGTGCTCATAAACTGTGTATTGTTGCTTTTTGGATGGCGCTGATGTTATTGCAGATGCCATGTGAAGTCTGAAATAGGATCGTGGTGACTTCAGTGCTCCCGTTCCCAGCTCCTTTTACTGAGGGGAAATCGCTCTGCTGACACGCTGCATCCCCAGCTTTTAAGTATATTTATTGTCTATAACATTTCATATACTTCATACACGTTCAGGAGAGCAATCCAATATCCCTGCCACGAGTGAGAGACACATCCAGCATGTATGGTGAGGGAAGGCAGGAGAAGTCCTGTGGAGCTGCAGAGCTCGGTGATACGGTGTCAGGGCTGGGCACTGGCATCAGGGTCCCCTCTCCAGCCACCTCCTCATCCCCAAGGTCACAGCCTGGTGCTCAGAGCTCTGGGGGTTCACAGCACCCCAGTGGCTGTGGTTGGAGGGACATGTGGTGCCCGTGGGATGGTGGGAGGCAGGAGACCCTGAAGGTGCTGTTAATGGCATTAGTTACTAATTAATAGACTCTTTTTGCTCTGTGAGGTGCAGGACCCAGTGCTCAGCCCTGCTCTGCCCCCAGTAAAATTCACTGACAAATACAGAAAGAGCTTCAAGTATTGACATCAAAATTGCTGATTTAATGTTAAAATGTTTCAATAAAACAAACCCTTAAGAGCTCCCATTACTTCACAATTGACCTGCTGATCCTTGTTAATTTTCTCTATATAATTCTGGGGAGCTCCTGGCCAGGGAGTCCCCAGCAAGTGCCAAGGATACTAATCAGGGATAAGACAGATCATGAGGCTGCACTCACCTAGAGTGGCTGATGTCAGCTAAAGCCCTGGCTCTTGGTGGCTCTCAGGGCACAGTGACACTGCTCTCCAGTCCCTGTGGGTGGAAACAGAGGGAACCAGCACAGGAAATCCTTCTCCTCACACTCTGACCCCGGTACAGCAAACCCTTCTTGCCGTGCCCTGACCCCAAAGCTGCCAGCACCAATCTCCTGAGTGCAGCATTTCCAAGGGATGAAGCCGGGGAGATGCTTTTGGGGCCCAGCCTTGGGAATTCTTGTGGCTTAGCCAGTGGAGAAGGATGCCCAGCACGTCTGCAAGCCAAATCAGCACCTCTCTGGTGTGGGCACAGAGGGACATGAGACGTTTGGGAAGGATCCCAAGGCTGCAGTCAGGGCAAGCAGAGAGGTTCAGCCCCAGCTCCTGCCCTCCCTAGTCATTAGCATGTGAGTGGCTTCATTATGTACTTCCTATTTCTGTTCCCATCTTGGCACCAGAGCTGGCAATGAGAGTTTTGATTGCTCATCTGCTTGGCCCAGGCAGCAGCCAGTGGCACAGCTCAGCTCCCTGGTCCTCGGCACAGGAGCCCCGCTGGGGGGGATGCTGGCTGCCAGCCCTGTGCCATCATTCCAGAAAGGATGTGGCCCATCCCACCTCTCCTGCAGCCCCGGTGCCACAGGGAGTGTGAGTGGCACCTGCCCGTGGGTCACCTCTGGGGTGGGAGCACTGTGGCAAAGGGCACATCACAGGGATGTCGTGGCACAGCATCACTGGGGCAGGACTGGCCAGGCTGGGCTGGGCTCTGGGCACCTGCAGAGGTGATGTGTGTGTGTGTGTGTGTGTATAGAGGTATGGGGGTGTGTGGGGTGCATAGGAGGGGTGTGTACACGTGCATTCGTGTGCGCATGTGTGCAGTTTTTGGCACGGCTGCAAGGCTGGAGGCAGACCCTGCCTTAAACACCGCCCGGCACAGTGTTTAATTTGACTGAAACCCACTAAATACACGGTGTCAGGTGTAATTGCAAGGTACCAGCAGCGTGCCAGGAGGAAGTTGAGAACACATTGGCATGGTTACGGTACACTTGGGAGAATTTCAAATACAGTTTTGTTAGTATTGGATCTAAGGGAAAGAAGCCAAGTCTGAATATTGAGGAAAACAAGTGGATGTGCTGTAGACTCATTATTCATCTCTGCTCCTGTAGCTCTTGGATCGAATAACACGCTTCCCTTCCATTGTAACGGAGCCTGCTATCTCCCAGAGCCTTCCCTCTCCCTGGAGCCTCCCCGCGGGGCTGCAGGAATGGAGAGAGCAGAAAACCAGAGTGAGGAGCAGGGAGATGCCTTCCCTGGGCTGAGTGGCCCTGCTCTGACCTGCCTCCTCCTCCTGCTCCATTCCTCAGCTCTCCTCTCACGCAGGAATCCAGACACAGGTGGGTACGGCCCATGGAGCCAGGTGCTGGTGGAATCCTTCAGAGGGATCCAGGCAAAACTTGGGGTGGGGTACAACATCTGGGGACTCAGAATCTGGTCTTTGATGCTTTTTGCAAGGTTGAGCCATGACTTGATGACTGACAGAGCCAGAAGCAGAGCCAGGAGCACCCACTTCATCATAAGCATCCTCCCCAGTGAGCTCCTGGTTCCCCCTCCCTGGGAAGCACCAGCGGGTAACAGCCCTTTGGAGCCAGGAACTGTTAGATGCCAGTTGTACTGGGGCTGCTGTTTGAGACTGGTACGAGGGACACTGAGGCAGAGGCGCCCTGCTTTGCCCCATCCATGGAGCCAGTCCTGGATTCAACAGGTGCCGCAGCATTCCTGGCCATCGCTCTGCACGCTCACAAAGCTTCCATCTGGGCTCCCATTAAAATGGAGTTGTGACTCCCTGAGTGAAATATTGATGAAGAAGGCCTGAAGCGAGGAATGGAGTTGCCTGACTGTATTTCCTTCCCATTTTTAATAGCTCACCACTTCATGCCAGGAAGACTAAAGTATGTTATTTGGCTCTGGATGAAAATTATTTCATTTGAGGAGGGAGCCTGTCATTTGCATCTTGAATAAATAGGTCCTAACAAGAAGAGATCTGTTTAATGGAGAGATTTGGGGAATTCAGTCTGAATCCTGCCTGACTTGAGGTCCTGAGACAATAATTGGGATGAGCAGAGTAAAGCTGAGAGCC
The DNA here is from genome assembly GCF_001715985.3 of Manacus vitellinus. NCBI lineage: Eukaryota > Metazoa > Chordata > Aves > Passeriformes > Pipridae > Manacus > Manacus vitellinus. The sequence continues at coordinate 1,254,292 of NW_021940379.1, forward strand.
CTTCATGGGACCAGACAGCATATGAGGGCTTCAGTAGAAATTGAACCGTACAACTCTGTCAGTGCAGCTGGAATGGGAAATGGGATGTTTATAGGCCTGGGAATTGGCACTCCCTGCACAAATTGTGTATTGTGTATAATTGTCTGGCCTGGTTTGGAATGAGGGTGGCTGGAAATTAAGAGACATGATCCCACGGAGCAGCGATTGCTGACTCTCCCGCTCTGGCACAGCATCGGCTCAGTTCCTGCTGCCAGTTACCGGCACCCACAGTCCCATCCCTCACTCAGCAATGTCTGATGTGTCCTTGTCAGGTGAGGTGGTGGTGGCATGTCCCGGGGCTGAGCGAGGCGATGCCGGGCACGGCTGTGCCGGGAGCTGTGGGACTACAGCTCCCACAAGGCTCCGTGGCAGCACAGCCCTTGCAAAATGCTTCCATTTTTGGCTGTAATATTTTGACTTGGGAAAACTGTGCTTTTCGATTCAAAGTGAAGGTTTTTAAGCACAAAGTGCTGTTATTTGCAAATAAAGGAGTAAAAGACCCTCTGTTAGAAAACAGTAGGGGCAGTGATTGCCAGTGGCTCTGAAACAGATCATATTCCTGCTCAAATTGTTGCAGGTTGATGAGGCAGGATGGGGATGAGTGGGATGAGGAGATTAATGAGAATTTAATTTTTAAGGCTGTTTTAAAGTGGTGTGGATGGATGGTGGAGCTGTCAGAACCAGAGCCTCCTGGCAGAGCAAGTCAAGGTGCTGTGCAGGTCAGGGTGCTGAGCAGGTCAGGATGCTGAGCAGAGCTGGGTGCTGAGCAGGCTGGGTGCTGTGAAGGTCAGGCGCTGAGCAGGGCTGGGTGCTGCCGTGTCTCTCGATGCTGCTATTCTCCACAGCTGACTGCAGCAGTGCACAGAACAGCTCTGGAGATGTTCCGCTCCCCCTGTCAATGTGTACTTGGGGAGTCCTTAATCCACGGGTCGCTGACGTGATAAACAATAATGTCTCTTTTGGAGCTGTTACGACTTATCATGTTAATGGGCACTTAGGGAGTCTTTAATTGGTGATTTGTGCATGCACTGTCACAAAATTTTAAAACAGATTTACCATCATTTCTGGGGTGTTTTAGAAGCACCAGTTCACTACACTGAGAGATGAACAAGCAAACCCACTTCAAGTAACTCGCCCCTCCTGCTCGCCCGTGGCATCAGGCTCCGTCTCACTGGGAAAAGTCTGTTGTTGCCTTTGTAAAATCGAAGGTAGTGGCACCAAGAACTTCCTCTTTCCAAGCTACTCTGTACCCAGCAGCAAGCCCGGCGGGTCCCAGAGAGAGGCTTGCTTGCCATGTTTGCCTTTCCAGAAGCAAACTGGTCTGGCCAGGATTTCCCTGCTGTGGCTGCTGCATGGCTGGGTGCTAGGAGCACAGGTTAAAAAGTAGTAAAGCCAAGAGCACTACAAACATCCATCCCAAAGATCTCATCCCTCGTATTTAGGGTTGAATAGCAAAACAAAGAAATCTTACTCACCACCAGGATGGAACTATCTCTGGTCTGCCCACCCCGGGGCAAAAGGCTGAATTCCCCAGTTACTGGTCTCTCACTGGGATAACTGGGTGACCCAAGCACAGAAGTCAGAACTGCGGGTTCACCTTCAGGAGTAGGTCACCCTCACAGAGATGTTCACCCCCTAGACACCAGATCCCACTCCAAGGGTCCAGGGGGGGCTTGGCTGTGGGACCCCCACCAGCGCAGTGCCAGGGACTGTGGGTGCTGTGGGGCTCCACGCCAGGGCAGTGAGTGCAGTGCAGGGAGAAGCTGTAATTAATGGCACCTGCCACAGCTGTCAAGTTCCTCGTCATTAGTAATAAAGTGTGTGTCAATGCTTAATTAAAATTCTGCTTATTTTTAAAGCAGTGCTTCCTCACTACAGCTCCCATGTTCAGCGGCGGATCCGATCAGCCTGGTGCACTCGCTGTCTTCAAGTGAGTTCGTCTCTCTCTCTTCCTGGCTCTAATTTTTCCCAGCCTCTCCTCCCAGCCAGGCTGGCTCCAGGAGCGGGTTGAGCCGGAGGACTGTAACTGATGGAGTTTCCATAGCAATGCTCTTCATCACTGCTTTGCCATTTCCAGCTCTGCCTCCAGCAGATCATACTCTGCTTTCTGTTGATCCGAGGAGCTGAGTGGGAGCAGCCCAGAGAGCCTCTGGCACCTGAGAGCCCAGTGGAGCTGGGACAGGCACTGCCTCACCCGGGGGCACCAGCCACCAACCCCCGGGAATATATCCTGCTGCTCTCTAACCCTACTCCCACGTGTCATCAATCCTGCAAGAAAACATCCAGAACAAAAGAGTAGAACCCCAGAATGGTTTGGGTTGGAGGGGACCTTAAAGCTCATCTCATTCCTACCCCTCTTTGAATGCTGCTCAGTGCCCGCATTGGGGACAGGCTCAGTTCCTTCAGACCCAGAATGTCTCTTGCCCAACTCTCCCCCTCAGCACCTTCAAGGAGAGGCCACACTGGAGGGCGCAGAAACCTGGCTCTCAGTGGCCCAAAGTGCCCAGAATTGATTCAACTGGCCACTGTGCGTCCTGGGTAGATTTGGGAATGGGGCGGAGTGATCCCGCTCACCTGGGGGTGCACAGGGCTGTGCTCAGGGCCACAACCTGGATGGAGCCAAGTCCTGATGGTATTCCTGCCATCTCTAATCACCTAGGGCTGGGGCAGTGACCCTGCTGCAGTCTTGCAGGGACCTGGCGCTGGGGGACATCCCTCTGTCCCCATTCCCTCTGTCGGGGTGGAGAGGGGGACTCAGGAGCCCCTCTGAGGGGTCCCCTCACACACTGCATGGAGCAAGTACTCAGCAGAATGAGCTGGAATGAACAGGGAATGCTGAGTGCTGGATGTTGTCCTGCCAGTGCAAGCTCATTTGTCTGAGCGTCATCTGGCAGCTCGGGGGGGAAAGAGGCTGATAGAGTCTGAAAAATTCATTGAAATGTTGGGTTCCAGCCAGAGAGAAAACATCGCTGAATGGCAACATTAAAGGAAATTGTCCCATAACATTCCAAGAGCACTTCAGTATTTGTCCTCTTTATTTTAAAGTGTCGAGGATCTTTGGGAAACACTCTGGAATGGGACTTTTATAGATGGTCTAAATTAAACTTCACTTAATATTATAAGCAATAAATCCTCATTGTCAGGTTTTGTTTAGCGGGTATAAAAATGATTGGTGGGAGCTGTAGCTTTTTCTGAGACTGGAAGATCAGTGTTTTCACTGTGCAGTCTGTCCCCAGCCTGTGAGACGTGTCCCCAGCCCCAGGCACATCCACAGCACCTACCCCACAGGTCATCTCCACGCCCTGCTCCTGCAGGAAGATAGACCAAGAGGCTCCCGAACTTCTGGACAGATATGTGTTTCCATGTGACTCCAGGAACTGGAGCTTTGAGGAAACTGAGAGCTTCTTTGAGGAAGATCACAGGCAGCCACAGGCTTTGGAAACTCCAAGGGAGCACAGGGAGCTGGGAGCTGGTATTTGAGCTCTGTCACGCAGGTGGGTGCTGGAAGCAGCAGGGAAATTCCCCAGACACCACAACTCAAGGACACCCTGGGCTCTGGTTTTGGTTGGTGAGAAGCAAGTAAAACAAATGAGAGCATTGAAATGGGAGATACTTTTCCAGGCTTGAGATTTCTGCACACTGTGGTTTGATTGGAGTTACGGAAACATATTAGGTCATTTTTTAATGTAATTTTTTTTTAAACTCTGTCAGTATCTCTAGGTTTGGCCACCTGTCTTTTGAGGCCACAGGTCTAAAAATCTGAGCCCCTTTGCCTTGAGCTGGTTGCTGTGGCCATGTCCCTGCTGTCCCCAGCTGCCCAGGGTTTGGGCAGTGATCCTACTGCAGTCCTGCTGGCCCTGGGGGACATCCCTCTGTCCCTTATCCCATCTGGCAGGATGGAGAGGGGGGCTCAGGAATCTCTCTGAGGGATCCCTCATATATGTTGCATGGAGCAAGTGTGGCATCGGCTACAGGGAGAGGGGGGCCCCTCGTTTTTCCAGAGCCTGCCTGGCAGCATCTGCCAGCAGCCTCCAAAATGATAAAACCCAATTTAGCATCGTTTATGATGGAGAAATCATGTAACAATTACAGGAGATTTACCCCCTTCTATATATTTAGGCTGAAGGTGGCATTTCCAGTGACGTCCCAGCTGTGGCGCGCCCGGTGCCACGCCGCGGCATGCTGGGGATGGCTAATTTCAGGAGAGTATCTTAGGTAGGGCAATGAATTTTGCCAATGAATATTTATGGGCAGCGATGCGTAAGGCTGCACGTGTGGGCGGCGGGGGGAATGTGGGGCTCGTCGGCGTGGGATGCAGAGGCAGCCGGCCCGCCCGCCCGCGCCTCCTTTTGCCTGGAATAATAATTGGAATATTTATAATCGGCCGTTGGTTTGCGGTGGCTGGCAGGGAGGGGTGTTCCTGGCGCGGCCGGGCGGCCGGGTGGGACGCGGGGCGGCGGCAGGGCTTGCCCTGCGGCTGATTTGGAATGCGCAGAGCATCCCCGCGCCGCGCGGGCCCCGGCAAGAAACCCGGGAAAGACAAGAAAAATGAAGGCAGGCGCAATCTCATTTTCTGAGGGCTGCAAGTCAGCCAGGAAATGGCTATTATTCCATCGACACTGTCGGTATTAAGTTATTTCCTTCACTAAATACGAGAATGTTCATGAATATCTATTGAGTTCCAGGTACTGGCGTCTCCCAGCACTGCCGCTCGCTGATTGTGGCTTTATATTCCTCCGACAACACACCTCAATCTCACATTGAAGTGAAAGACAATAGTATTTTAAATTGGTTAATAAATCTCTAGATTGATGCTCCTGGAAGGCCCAGGAACTTCATCTCTATTACACGAATAAAAGTGATAACATTTTAACCACTGCAGTGCTAGGAATTTGGGAAGCTCCTTCCCGATGCCCTTCAGGGCGGCCACGTCCCCGCACCAGGGATGTGTGTCAGGGGCAGCTGCTGCAGCGCTGCTTTTGGGGGGAAAGTGGGCTTTTTGGAGCAATGAATCCTGTCTGGGCAGGACGAGGCAATTGCACTGTCTTGGCTTCTTTTTCCTTCCTCGAACCTCCACTCGGGTCCATATAAGGAGTGGAAAATTCCCTTTTGACACCAAAATGGAAGCGGCTCAGCTCACCCGTGGCCTGCTGGGAGCCTTATTTGGCTCTGGGGATCCCTCTGCACCTTGTCCTGGCCCTGTCACCCTCCCTGTGCCCTTCCCAGGAGACAGGCAGAAAATACTCATGGATACACTAGGCATCACCCCCAGCCTGGAGGGAGCTGACCCCATCCAGCCATGCCATGCACGTGCCACATGTGCTAACAGCTGTGGCAGAGACACACACAGCCATGGGATCCTGGGTGGGTGCACTGGCCCCACTGCACCCCCTGGCCTGTTCCCCCAATCCCCCAGGGCTCCTGTGTCCCCCCACCCCACGCCAACCGGGGCTCAGCCGCTCCAGAGCCGCTGGTGAAATGTCAGTGGGCAATTTTCCGCTCCTCTCCTCCTCCAGATCTCCTTTTGTTCTTGTGCTGGGAAGCAGAGCGTGATCCCTGCCTGCCCCTAGTCTCAGTCAGGGTGGTAGGTGCAGGATGTGGCCCCAGTGCCAGGCACACACTGACCAGAACTGCCCCATGCTCACAGTGTTTGGCAGCACTGGTGCCACCACTAAATAGAATTTGGAAGAAATAGAGTCCTTTTACTTCTATGAATTCTTATAAATTATAGGCAGATGAGAATATTTTAATATCAACCAGAGTATTTCAAGTACAAAGAGCTGTTCTGAAAATGTATTGAATATTTTTCCACTGATGTTTAGTGTCTGTAAGATTCCTCGGGGAGTTTACAACAAGTGGAATACTTAAGGATATAGTGCCATAGGTTCTTTCAGTATTTTCTTTTCAAGGAAAGTAACCTCTGAATTATCTAGGAAGTACATGAACAACATGAAAGGAAGATTATGCACAGAAAGAAAAAAATATGCAGAGAATTCAATTATGCAAAAAAAGTGATGTGCTTTGCTTAATTCCCCAAACACACCCCGCGCAGCAGTCACCGCAGCAGCCTCGGTGCATGCAGACGAGGTTTCCAGGTCACCCTCCCTGGCTCTTTCTGATCATTCCGTGTTCCCATTGCTCTGTATTGTTGGGTTAGCAGGATCAGGGTTCATTTATGTCCCTCTCCTGTGCTGCGCCGGGGAGGGAGACCCAGCAGGACCCTATTCTGGAGAGACTCCCGGTGGGGAAATCCCACCATTTCTGGAGTTCTGGCTCCGGGGATCCAGGACAGATGGGTCACAGCCCCTGGGATGGGAGGGGAGGCTTTACTCTGGGGTTATTACTCTGCAGACACTGCCACTCGCAGCCCTGTGGTGGCACAGCTGCTGCTTCCCCAGAGAGGCAACCCACTGGTGCCACACGCTGTAGTGGGGACGAGGGGAGTGTCCCCTGGGTTGCAGGAGGTGGCTGCAGTGTGGTTCTGTGCCCTGGGACGGGGTTGGACCCTCTCGCTGCTGCCCAGCCCTGGAACGCAAAGTTCTGGTTCCAACCCCAAAAAGGTGGGCAGGGCCTTTCCAGTCGGTGTGGGATATAGAGTGCAGGGTGCGGGGTGTAGGGTGCAGGGTGTGGGGTGCAGGGTGTGGGGTGCAGGGTAGACTCAGCCCTGAAGAAGGGGGGCTGAGCTGCCAGAGACCCTGGTGGGTGTGGGGGACGCTGGGGAACAAACTCTCTGCTGTAAATTCCTACCCACTGCTTCCAGGGCTGAGCTGAGCTGACACAGGGGTGTGTTTGTTTATTCATTTATTTATGGCCCCATTAGTTGATACATTTTATTGAGTCTCGGGGAAAAAAATAAAGTATCTTCTCCGAATTGAATGACGTGAATTATTCCGACCGAAGTCACTAATTAAGACCTCATTAGCAGCCCAAATTTGTGATAGATCAGCAGTGGACTTGGCACAGTGGTTTAATTTAATGATTTCTTGCATTACTTTGTTAATCATCTTTAGTCTGATTTAATTTATGCCAATGTGACTATCCTAATTTCTAATTAAGGCATTGATGGCAGGGACACCACCACTGCCCAAGAATTCCAATCATGGATAGTGCAGAAGCAGATCTGGGTTCTTATTTTTTTGGGGGGGAGGATGTGTGTATGTGGGGCTCCTAACCTACTCCCAGCCTGGCATATGGAGTGCCCACAACCCCACCTTGGACACCACCAGCTCAGGCTGGGATTTTTCCCGGTGTTCCCAAGGCTGAGCTGATCCCAGAGTTCTGCAAATCCAGAGTCTCTGGATCCTGCTGCAAGGTGCCACTACTCCGGGATTGCTGTTCCATCAGGAAGCATCCGCACGGGCTTGGCCACGGCAAATCAGAGAGTTTGCAGGGAAGAACATCTGCTAATGCAAAACATTTATGCCAGTCGATATAAATTTATTTAGTGCAATAAATGACATAATTGAATTTTTATTTCCTTAATATATTTCCCTAAAATAACGAAGATTTGGAGTGTCCCCGGCCCACAGATGTCTTTCATGGGGACGTATTTCCTGTACTATTACTCTTGTATAAATCTGACGTTTAAACAGTTTAATAAATGAGCAGTTGTTTGACTTGTTTCACTTTCAATACATTCTGGTGGATTAATAAAATGTATTTCAAAAGGAAGCTCGATAGAACATGCTATAAAAATTCGTGATTTATTAACGATACATTTGCTATTAGTTGGGACAGATACTCAAAATGTCATTAAGGTTAAAATAATAATCAATCAAACTAATTAGACCCTATTTTTCATATGCAAATATAATTAAGCATCCATTTCTCAATAACTTTAAAGAGAATTATTGAAGCTGCACAAAGTGTGCTGAGTCCTTACTTGAGCTAATGAAATGGCAGTGCCTTCCCTGCATATGCAAACAAAATTGATTAACCACTTTGTGCTTGGCTTAATAACCCAGGAGGGGCTGGGGGAGCAGGGCTGAGGGCTGGGGGTGTCACTGCCCTGCCCACCTCCCCAAATTCCCACTTTCCAGGGAGCTGGGGTCCAGATGGGAAGTGGGGTGCTTGTCCTGGTGTGGGTACCACTGGTACCACCGTCTGCAGACCTGCCTCACTGGTGTTTGCTGATGTTTTTCACTCTGACTGTTCATTTCCCGGGAAAAACACCATTTTGCTACGAGAAGGGTTAATAAGAGATGTTTATTTATGAACTCGGCATATTACTGTTGCATAATTTGAATACAGTGCTATGAGCTTTTTTTATTGCCTGCTATAATTTCATTTTTAAAGCTTCCCCTATGCCATACTTTACAAATGATATCGCAAACAAGAAATAAATTCTGTTTTGCAGCTGTGCTAACTATATTTACCCATGGGATACACTATTTTGTCCTTGACATAAATCCCCTGGGATTTCACTCGGAATTACTTCGGCGTGCCACATTCCCTGCATCAGGGTATTGTGCACCAAGTCTATCACGGGGCTCTGGCAGAGCCGCCGGATCGCTGTGAAAAGAAAGAGGCACTTGTTTAGCATATTACCATGAAAATCAGTCAACTCGCACATTAACGATTGTCAAGAAACCTGGGAGAGGGAAATAAGGGAAATAACTGTGGATTAAACCAGCGAGGATCCCCCAAGCAGCGACAGGAGGGGTTGGGGGGAGGCATGTCCTGCAGCCCAGCACAGCCCGAGCATCACCTGCTCCTCCTCCCCTCATCCTATCACCTGGCTGTTGTGCCCATCCCTGGATCCCCTAAATGTTCTGGGGTCCTCCCTGAGTCCCCGTCCCTCTGCAGCGGTGGGAGGGGCCGCGGGGTGATGGCCTCCCACCCAGCACACCCCCAGCATCACCTACTGCTGCTCCTCCCCTCATCCCACCACCTGGCTGTTGTGTCCTGGGCACCCCACGTGTCTCCAGGTCCTTCCCCTTGTCCCCAACCCTTGGCAGGGCAGGGGGTCGGTCTGGCTGTGTGTGACACGATTTGGTTTTAGTCTTTTTCCAGGATTAGCATCCCCTGGAGGCCTTACCTGCCACCGCCCCGTGTGCAAACAGGCAGGTAATGCCCATCAGCAGGTGTGTGAGCCCAGCAGCAGCTCTGGTCCCTGCCAGCTCTGCTCCTCCACAGCCCCAAAGTGCTTAAACCACCTCTGGATATGGATCCTGCTGTTAATTGGGGGCCCAATTTTCTGCAGGTGTCAGGCTCCGGGACATCAGCTTTAATGAAATTCATCCCCCCACCTCCGCGGCACCGGCGGAGGCGCCAGAGCTGCCAGGGAAGGGGGTCTGTGCCTGGCACACGGCAGGAGCCGGCGGAGCTGACACTGTCAGCAGCTCTCCAGGGACGAGCGTATTTTTGTCGATCATGTAGCATCAGGTTCTCGTGTCACTGCGTTACGGAGCTTGATGGCACTTAATACACCGTGACAAGGTGTAACATCAGAAATGGAACACAAAATGAGATCAAACGGCATCGTGGTCCCTAGAGGGCCCGATCAAATCCGATGGATGGAAATTTGAAGGGGGAAAAAAAATGCAAACTCTCCCCCCTATAGGAACCTTTGGAATCCCATTATCCTGGGCAGCCAAAGCCGGGCTGGGCTCCTGTAGGGAGGAGGATGTGGAACTTGTGGGATGGACGTCTCCCCCAGAACCTGCAAGCCATGGGACATGCAGAGCCACCAGTGCTGGCCTCACAGTGGGAAGCAGCTCCAGCTCTCTGCTGGAGTGGGGACACCCTCAGCCCTGTGTGAACAGGGACCCATCCTGGGGTTGGGTATCAAACCACAGTCGTGTCCCCTCCTGCAGGTGAGGAGGGTGACCCTGAGGAGAGGACCCCCAGGACAAGGTCCTGCCCCACTTTGCTGGGTGTCTGCAGGCAGTGGCTGATCCAACGGGCACTGTCCATGGGAGATGTTTCTTGGGAGGAACACAAATGGCAGATTCTTATCCCACAGGCAGGTTCCTCCAGGGAAGCAGGTCAAGGGCAGGACACCTTGGGGAAGATAAAAAAAAAGGACAATTTTTCACATATCTCAGCAATTTTGAGAAGAGGAAAGAAGCCATTTTTCAGCAAAGAAGAGCTCTTTTCATTCGGAAAATGTTAACCAGATGTTCACAAGAAGTACGTCATGGAAAGAATGAATGAGGTCTCTGGTTGGGACTAACCCCCAGCCCCGGGGAGCTGCAGGGCTGCACCCTGGGGCTGCTGGGGCTGAAACAAAGGCAGATACACTTGGGAAGGCACCAACTCCCAGTGCCCATGGCTGTGGATTGGAAACACACACTGGCTGGCCTGAAGAAAGGGCTCACTCATCCCTCCAGGCTCTCAGGCACCCGAGTCCAAGCTCAGCCTCTCCTGAGACTCAGTACTTCCCTGTCCATAGCCCCAGGTGCCATCCCCATCCTGGGTTAAAGATGGGATGCTCTCATGTGCTGCATTTCTCTGTGCTCTGATTGCAGCTCCTGTCAAGCAGCTCCTAGAGCCCCATTCCCAGTGCCAGGTCACCACGCTGGCTCACGAGCCCTGGGACGCTCATGGAGATGTCAGAGCCAAGGGAAAACCAACTGTGATTCAGAATCAGAACCACTAAAGTTTGCAGAGTTTTAGGTAAAGCAATCATGGTATTTGCAGCCCAAAGCACCATGTGCCTCGTGGCACTGCCACAGTCACACTGTGTCACCGACCATGTTCCCATGTGCTTACGTGTCACTTCCCTGCTGCCCTTGGTGCCCCTCTCGCTGCTGCCATGGCTCCTGTTCCTGGCACAGGCACCAGCACACGGCTCCCACTTTACCTTCTTCCAGGTGAGAGACAGCATGTGTGCGCCTGGTGCCTGCCCTGCACCCAGCTGGGGACCAGAGTACTTGTGTCCCCAAAGCCCTGGGGCAGAAACTCCACAGGGCTGATGCCCTGGTTACCTCCACCAGCTCATGGCCATGTGCTCAGTGGGTGCTGATGACATAACGGACATACCCAACCTGTTGCATTATTACCCCATTTTCCTGTCCCTGCAGCCAGAGAGAGCTGCTGGGTCCCAAGCTGGCAGCTCCACAGGGGTCTCCTCCCAGCTGAGGTCGCTGAAGTTCCCACCAGACAGGAGTCCCCAGCTCCAGCTTGGGGCTGGGGTTAAACCCAGGGGTGGGGGAGTCTCACCTGAGATTAAGGGCAGGTCATGACTTTTTTCCCTACAAATGGCCACATCAGCAAACACCTGCAGAGGTGTGTGTGTGTCCCCATCCCTGAGCCGTGTGCCCACAGAGCCAGTGGCACTTTGAGATCAGGCAGCAGCACCAGAGCATGTTAGTGGAAATCAGACAGCAAACACAGAGCAGCATGTACTCTAATACTGTCCCTTGTATTTTTTTTTTTAGCAGCAAAACCTAAATCAAATCAGGACAAAAAGCCAAGGAAGCATCTAAACAAGGAGACTCATCACTGCATGGGGTCCTGGAGTGGGGAAATGAGGAGTTTTCAGCCTCTGGCTGCACCCAGGGCCATGAGAATCAGCAAATCATTAATAGGGCTGAACCTCTGCAAGCAGCCAAAGGGAGAAACCTGCCAGAGGCTGCTCCTTTTCTGAGTCTGGCCCTGGTCACATCCCTGCTGGTGGCCACCGGCTCCCCTGACCCCTGCCCACCCCAAAGGGACAGTGGCACTGGCCAGGAGGGGATGCTGGGAATGAGCTGAGACACAAACTGGGCAGAGGGGCTGCCAGGCTAATGCTGCAATTAACAGACTTTGTCTATTAGTTACGAATAATGATCACAGTTATTTTTTTTTTTGAGGTACCTCAGTCTGTCCATCTCTCCACCCATCTGCATTCTCAATGTCTCTCTCCTCCTTGGACTGTCTGGAACGTGTTGTTCATAGTAGCTGTAGCTGCCCCATCCCTGCAAGTGTTCAAGGCCAGGCTGGAGGGAGCTTGGAGCAATCTGGTCTAGTGGAAGGTGTCCCTGCCCACACTAGGGGGTGGAACAAGATGAGATTTACGGTCTCTTTCAACCCAAACCTCACTGTGATTCTGTTCTATCCATGTTGGCAGTCCTTGCAGCACTGGCAGAACGGTTCGTTAGCACAAATGGGTGATGATGCTGCACCTGATGAACAGTATCTGCAGCAGCTTCTAAGGGTCCCCCATCACCAGGAGCAGGTAACACAGCTTCAGAATGAAGTGAGAGCCCAGGACTGCCCAGGAAGCTCTCATGACCCCATGCAGGGAAGATCCTTCCAGCCACGCATGGACACATTGGAGCAGGAAGAGTGGTTCAGTCTTCCTCCCTCCAGGCTGCCAGCGTGGCTTTTGGAGTTACTGGTGTCCCCAGTCCCTACTCCAGCATCTCCCAGTCAATCCTCCACAGCCCCCTGCTCCCCTTTCCCTGGGTCACTCCTTGACCCTACACCTGCGGAGGCTGAAGGGGCTCCACAGCCAAGCATCCCAACAGTCACCTCAGGGATGGACCCGAGTGTGGCATCCGGGATCAGCCAGCTCCTGGGACACTCTGCAAGGACAGGAGTCAGCTGTCTTCAGGCAGTTGTCTATTGGCTGCCAGGCTGAGGGGCATGGGCACATCCTCAGGGCAGACACAGCCCTCCCTGTCCTCCAGAGACATCCTTCTGCTGCTGGGCAGGGTCTGCTCCCAGGAGCACCCAAACTCCCCCAGCACAGCCCTGGGATCATCTCAGCAGCATTTCTGGGACCCATTTGCACAAGCTTTAGTAGCAGCAACATCCCCCTGTTCCAGAGCAGGGCAGTGGGTTCACCTGGGGACCCCTCAGCAGACGGTGTGACAGAGCTGCAACTCCTCTGGGTGAGGGGCAGGGAGATGCTGCCTGCGAGACGGATGGCTGCTGGGGTGGGCTCCCACAGTCATGTGTCTTGATTTCATCACTAATATACACAATTAATAAACTTAATTACATGTAAAATTGCGGCAGCTGAAAAATGAGTGCAATTCCTTCTCCTCCAGCTTCGCATCAAGCCTTTGCTGAGGACGAAGGGTGCAAAGGTGTCACTGCAGCCCCCTTTGTCTGCAATAAACCTCTCCTGTGGGCCTTTGTCTGGGTCTCCAGTGCCAGTGGAGCTGCCTGAAGTGGGATCCAGCCTCAGAAGGGACATTTCTTTGTGTCTGTGATTTGCTGCTTCTGTGCAAAGAGATCAGTCCCTGTGTGCTGGAAGATTAAATGAGTCCGTGATGCAGAACATCACCCTGTGCAGATGGTGCTGATCCCTGACACCCTGCACTGATTCCGGTGGCTTAGGAGAGGACAGAGATGTCTGTTCTGGAGAGGAATGGGTGAACATGGGGACACTGGGGCTCTGCAGGGCGATCCCTGCTCCCTCCAGGTGGGCTGTGGTGGGAAGGCAAGAGAGACACACAGTTGTGTCACTCACACCTCACCCAGGTGTGAGCAGCTGATGCCGTGCAGGTGGGAGTGTCAGGATGTGGGGTCCAGAGATCTTCATGGACCAGCACCTCCAGTGACCTCATCTGGAGGAGAGGGGGTTAATGGCTCCCCTCTGCTGCAGCACTGAAGTTCATTACTTTTGCTAATTGCTTTGGAGTCAGTGATTCAGCAGCTCATGGAAAATGTATCTCTGGGTAATGGATAAATTGGCCACCCCTGACCAGTTTGCATCGAGGTGCTGGGAAGGGGCTGCACCCCATGCCAAGCTGCCCATGCACCACCCACCACCCACCACAAAACAAGGTCTCACCGTGCCTGGCAGTGTCTCACCTGGTGCCACAGCGGGCCGGTCCCAGCCCACAAGGCTGCAGGGACATGCTGTGGATCTGGAGGCTGTGGTGTGACGAAAACCCCTGGGGTGCCACAACGGGCAGCTGGGCTCATGAGGCAGCAACAAGGCCAGGTGCTGCACAGGTGGCAGCTCAGGTACAGGCTCTCACTCCTGCCTTGTGCCTCCTTTAATCTTCAAAGAATTAACATGGGTGCGTGTAGAATAATTTCAACACACCCCATTAATGCCAGTGCCGGTGTCACCAGAGAAGCTTTACTTTCCCAGGTAATGAATGTGGCCATAAGTACTTTGCAACCATATGGTGATTATGTTTAATAAAGGACATTTTCTATAATTAAACAGTTTTATTAAGGCATTATTAGCCCTTTAAGTTGAAAAATAGCTGAACAGAGGTGTAATAGGGTGCTAGCATCTGTATTGGGTGAGCAGATGGTGGGGAAACTCCACCCTTGTGAAGCTCATGCCGGGCTGGGAGCAGGGCCTGCCCCCCTGTCCCCAGGCAGTGGCAGTGCCAGCAGTGTGCCCACAGCCAGCCCTCACTCCACATGGCCATGGGTCCTCTGCTGCCTGGGGCAGGGCTGTCCCACTGGGCAGTGCTGCATGGCCGGGGGTCCCCGGCACGCACCCCCTTGGCAAGTACCACGGCAGAGCTGTGGCCTGGCAGCAAGGTCTCCCTCTCACTGGCACTCATCACTCTTTCAGCCAGAGCAGGACAAGGACAGGGATGAAGCCCTGCAGAGAGCTGCCCGTGCCAGGCTGTGCCTTCCCACTGGAGGAGGGATTGGTGAGGGGCTGAAGGGACCCTGCAGCACCAGCATCACACCTGCTGCAGTTTTGTGGCCGTGAGGAGGTTTGTGTCAGACTCCCCAGCACTTGAGCCAGCACTGACCAGAGGGGAAGGAGCCATGACACTGCTGGGAATGGTTTTTTCTCCATCTGAATTTGTGCGGCCTGTCCTCTAATCATTTGTACGTTATCCATCATCCCCTGCCTCCCCGTCCCTGCTGTCGCACAGCTCCAGGCAATCCATCTTACAGTTAAAAAATTGTCTCTCTTACACAGGGGCTTTCAAACAAGACAAATAGAAAGAATAAGATCTGGTATTGAGATGCTGTGTACAGGCTGAGATACATAAAGCGGCGGGTAAAAGATCCCATCTGATTGTCGGGAGCAGATCTACGGTGCTGTCAGTGCAGCACAGTCCCTCCACAGGGGAATAGGCAGGATTCAGCCCCCACTGAGCAGCAGCATTTCCTCTGAGCCACAGCACTGGGGGGCCAAGCAGGATTCAGCCCCAGCTGAATGGCATCATCTCGTCTGTGGATCTGAGCAGACCCACCAGCCTCAGCACAGGCACCATGCAGCCACCCAGCCATCCTTAGTGTCTTTCCTGAAACCTAAGGGCTAAGTCTAACAGCCTGGCACAGAGCCTGACACAGAGCCCGGCACTGAGCCCTCCTAGTCTGCTGGGACTGACCTCAATGCTGCTGCTGCTGCTGCTGCTGCTGCTGCTGCTGCTGTTGTGATCCTGCCTGTGACACCATTCACAACTCAGGAATCTGAAACTAAGTTATAGTTGATCCAGGTTGTGTTGGGCAGGAGGGGCAGGAGGGCAGACAGCGCCCTGAGCTGAGCCCACCAGGAGCCAGGTGGGAACCTGAGCACAGGGGACAGCACAGACTTGACCATTGGGGCAGAACCAACCTGTTCCTGGTACCTGAAAAGATGCATCTGCGCTGTGATAAACTGTTCTTGCAGTGGCTTAGTGCTACCTTACAGGATTTCTCTCCATCAGAAAGTCAGTCTGATTCCCAAGCTCTTTCTCTTCCCTGGCCAGAGCACTCCAGGCTGGCCGGTGCCATGGGCAGTGATGCCCTTGGCACATCAGCTGTGCTGGTGCGCTGTGCCCAAGGCTGATGGGATCTGTGCCATGGCCTGGGTGTGACTCAGTTAGTTATCATATTATTAAAACGCTGATAAGTCCATGATCACCCCAGGGAAGATAAGGGGACAGGGGGAGAGGGGGTGTGCCTGCCAAGCACCCCGAAGATCCAAAGGTTTTGTGCTCAAACACACCTGCTTTAGGCAGGGTGGATAAATACCTGCTCAGAGCATCTCAGTGCCTGTGCACACTCAGGATGCCGAAGAATCAGGGTGAAACACTCAACATTCCACTTCCAGGGTGGTTCCTGGGGATGTGAGTGCCCAGGGAGCCGTGTCAGTGCCGGGCTGTGTGGTGCCAGGGGAGTGGGGACGCTGTGGCTCCGTGGTGATGCAGAACCGCGCGTCTTCCTTGCTCCCTAATGAGACAAAATAAATTTACGTGGTGCTGTATCCTCCCCCCTGGCTCCCCTTCCCTTCTCTTGCTAAGGCAAAGGCATCTGATCGTAGTTTAGACAACCCCAGCTCTCGCCTGAGCCGCCACGCTCCGAGCTGCCTGCATTTTTATGAGCTGACTTGTTATATGGGGTGGAAGTATGCAAAATATGTCAAGCCCAAGCAGAGATTTGAATCGAAATGACTCTAATTACTTGTAATAATTTTTTGCATTCCAACATAAAACAATGTTAAAAAAAAAAAATCCATTACAATAGTTAAAAGACAAATCATTTAGCGAGTCCCTCACTTTATCGCTTTATTAGACAATTTCCTTTGCCACATTTGGAACATGCGGCTGGGTGATCGCCCAGGGCTATTCCAGTGCAAGCAGCACTGGCAGAGAGTTCATCCTGTCATTAGTCAAACATCATCACTGCAGGACCAATGCCCTTGTCAAATTAGACACCATCTCCAGGCATCAGCGTGGTACCAAATTGGGAGAAAAATTGGGTTTTCTCTCTCCTCTCCTTCCTTTCTTCATCTCTAAAATAAGCCAGGTTGATTCTTCCTTTGGGTGAGCCCCAGCATGAGATGTGTGAGCAGGGATGGACCCAATTTATTGTCACTGGTGTGATCCCTGGGGATCCTTTGTATTTGGGAGATGATGTGGGCAATAGGAAGAAATTCTTCACTAGGAGGAAGAAATTCTTCACCTTCCACTAGACCTGCTTACTCCAAGCCCTGTCCAACCTGGTCGTGAATACTTCCAGGGATGGGCAGTCACAGCTTCTCTGGGCAACCTGTGCCAGGGCCTCACCACCCTCTGAGTAAAGAACTTCCCAAAATCAAATCTAAGCATCTCTCCTTTTAGTTTAAAACCACTCCCCCTTGTCCTGTCACAACTCTCCCATGTAGAAAGCCGCCCTCCATCTTTTTTACAAGCCCCTTTATGCACTGGAATGCCACGGTGCACAGAAAACGGCAGGCAGGTCTCTGTGCCAGAGCCAGGGCAGGACCATCCTGCCCCGCACCCTGCCCGTGCCCACACCCTGTCCACACCTTCCCGGGGGCTGGCACCCACCCTGCCCCCCGGGAACCGCTCGATGGATGTGATTCCAGTGCCCCGCTGGAAGGTGCTGGGCAGGACGCCCTGGCCCCGCGGGTTTGGTCCCATCCCGGTGGGGACGGGGCTGTCTGGTCCCGCTGTTTGGTCCCATCCCGGGCCGCGCTGCGGGGACGGTGAGGAGGGAGCGTCAGCGCGTGTCAGCGCAGCCACCCCGGCCCTGCCTTTGGACAGATTAAGCAAGTTGCTCATTGCCTGTGACATAATTTAGATGAATGGGGTGGGTAATCCATCAGGCAGAGCCCTGCGCAGCCGGGGGGGATCCCATTACCTTACACGTGTTAACAGCCCAACTCCTTTGTACAAACAACAAAGTGGCGCTCCTGAAAAGCCCGATTTTCCCTCATTGTCTGCGAGAGGAGCGGCGGGTCGGCGGTGATGGATGGCGGCGCTGGCAGGGCGGGATGCGGCCGTGCCGCGGGTGAAGAGGGACACCGTGTGGGGACACACCGAGGCACCGCCGCATGCACAACACCTGTAGAAGCCCAGAAGATCAGCGGTGATGTGAATGTCTCGAACGCCGATAGCCGGCAGGCTGTGGAGACAGCCAGAAATTGTTGGTGATAACACACTGTGAGAAAGAATAGGATGTGGCTGGAGAAGGGGCCACAAGGAGGGAGAGTAGAACTTTTTTTGAGACAAACGTCCTTGTTCTCTCTCCTGGAGATAAGCACAACATAGGACAGTGCAGGAGCAGGAATGAAGTCGAGAAGCAGCATGGGCTGTAGAGGGGAGACCTTCTCATTCCCTCCAACTCCCTGACAGGAGGGTGGAGCAAGGTGGGGGTCTGGCTCTGCTCCCAGGGAACAAGGGACAGGACAAGAGGGAACGGCTTCAAGTTGTGCCAGGGTAGCTTTCGGCTGGGCATCAGGAAGAATTTCTTCATTAAAAAGGTTGTTAGGCATTGGGAGGGGCTGCCCAGGGAGGTGGTGGAGTCCTCATCCCTGGAGGTGCTCAGAAAAAGTGTGGATGTGGCACTTGAGGACATGGTTAAGTGCTAAACATGGTGATGGTGATGGTTGAGAGTTGGACTTGAGGATCTTTGACAATGAGGCATCTGAGGGCACTCTGGGTACCCCAGCTCACTGGCACCCCCAGACAGGCATCCCTGGGCACCCCTGCCCATGGGGGCCCCCCAGACTGACATCTCTGCTCAAACCACCCCATCTCCAGGAGCTGAGGTCTCTTTGGGGTCTCGGGGCGATGTGATCACTGGATGCTTCCCCATGCCAAGCCCTTACCCCATGGCACAACCAGCAGCTGAGCCACCAAAGGTCGTCTCCATCAGGAGAGTCCTTAAAACCAGCCTCCAAAACCATTTCTTGTTCCTCAACTCCCCACCAGGAACATTATCCCTTAATTGCTGCATTTATCCAGACTTATTCTGTATATCCCCCAATAATGAGTATATTAGAGATGTAATTATTGCTGTCATAAACGTAATAGTGACAAAACAAGAATTGAAATAGTGTCTATGAGGATAATTCACCATTGCAATTAATACTGCCCTGCTTAGTTAATATGTCACCGCTTCCAATAAATGCTGTCATTATCCCATTACTAATTCTGTGGTATAATAATTATTGAGGTTGTAATTAAGTGTCTATAGTCATCTTGGGGTTGGGATGGGTGGGAGGATGCACAGAGTTCACAGTATTTTCACTTTCCTGGGATGTCTAGAGGGCAGCTGGGCAGACATTTGGGCATCCCAGGAAAGCATCAGCCATAGGATGGGATGGATAGAGATTGGGAAGAGCTGGGTGAGTCTGATTTAACTCTCAGCTTGGCTGGTTGCTCCCAATGAATCTTTAAAGCACGCGAAGCTGCCAACATCATCAATTCCTCAGTTTTTCACTTTTTTGGTATGGAAACATTGATATGATCCCTGTTGCTGCTCCATTCCCTTTCCCACTCTTTCTGCCCATCATTCAGCCAAGCGCATTTTCTACCCAATGCAGATACTTCATGTTAACTCAACTTTTACAGGAGTTCAACTCAATTTTCCTCAGATTAAATAAAATTTCCAAGTGTCACTCACTAGCAAATGATCAGTGGGAAGGGGGTGGATTTTTCTAACCCGATCTCTGGTCCAATTACAATTTTTAATCTATATGTAGATAATGGTGAAGAAAACCCCTGTAGAAATGTCAGGAGTGAGGAGGTTATTAGCTGAGTTTTAATTACTGTCTATCATTTGTAGAAAACTGCGGTGCCCTGAGAAATTAGGTGACAGCTCCGGTTGTAGGAGTTTTGGTGGGCTTTAAAGGCAGGTGATTTTAAGCAGATGTGTTTGGGGGTGGGTTGGCCTTCCAGGTGGGCAACATCAGTGTCAGAAGATTTTGCTGGGTCTCCTGTCCCCTCCCCATCACTGGAGTAGGCACCTTTCCCACACACAGACCCAACAACTGGGAAATCATGAAATCATAGAATGGCCTGAGTTGGAAGGGACCTTAAGGATCACCTTGTCCCACCCCCCTGCCATAGGCAGGGGCACCTTCCACTAGACCAGGTTGCTCCAAGCCCTGTCCAACACAGCCTTGAACACTTCCAGGGATGGGGCAGCCACAAGTTTTCTGGGCAACCTGTGCTACTGGCAAACCTTTCTGTGAAGAAATTCTTCCTGATGTCCAACCTGAACCTTCCCTGCTGCAAATTGAGGCCACAATATTTGTGTACCACAATGGATGTGTGATGATACTTGGAAATCATCCTTCCTATCCTGCACAGCAGGGCTGATCTGGCCCCCCAGCACACTGCCCAGGGCTGATCTCCCCCTAGAAATGCTGCCCAGGGATGCTCAGGAATGTTTCCCAGTCCCTCATTTCTGAGGATGCTGCCGTACCCCCATCTTGGAGAGGAGCTCGGGCTGGGCTGCCAGTGCTGCTGAGGGACATCAGGAGATGCTCCAGACCCAGAGAGGACCCCCTATGCTCCCATCCCTGCACAGGGGCTAGCAGGGCTGTGGGGATGGCCCTTCCTGACGAGGCTGTATCCATCAGCCAATAAACAGCTCATTGCATGGGAAGAGTTATCTCCGCTGGCATTAAGGTCGGCTGTAACACAGACATTATTCCCAGCAGGAGGCACATGAGCAGAGCCGGTGGCAGATCTCAGCCTGTAACTCTTGATTATTTACACCAGAGCTCCTGGAGGTGGAGGCACAGGGCCCTGGAGCTGCAGGGATGGCCACACTACCCTGTGCTCTGTGGGGACACCAGGGATGGGGCACGGGCAGCCGTGGTGCCAGGTCCAGGCATAGCTTCTGTGCACTCCTGGCAATAGGTTTCTGTCCCAGCCAGGTCTCTCTACCCCCAGAGCTGGATTTAGCCCTGGAGTTTGTGAGTAAAATGTGTCAGACTTTTGGGGTCCAGTGGGGTTTTCCCCTCTGGTGCCGTGTGTTGACTGTACACTCTCTGTGTGCTGCTGGTGTGATTCTTGAGGGTGTCCCGTGCAGGGCCAGGAGTCGAATTGATGGTCCTTGTGGGTCCTTTCCAGCTCCAGATATTAGGAATGGATTCTTCCCTGTGAGAGGGGTGAGGCCCTGGCACAGGTTGCCCAGAGAAGCTGTGGTTGCCCCATCCCTGGAAGTGTTCAAGGCCGTGTTGCACAGGGCTTGGAGCAACCTGGTCTAGTGGAAGGTGTCCCTGCCCATGGCAGGGGGGTAGAATGAGATGATCTGTAAGGTCCCTTCCAACCCAAACCACTCTGTGATTCTATGATTCTATAAAAAGCATCCCAGTGGCCAAGCACCCCACTGGCACCTGAGGCGGCTCAGCTGGTGCTCAGCAAGCCAAGAGCCCTCCAGGAATTCCCTGGCCATATCCTTCATGGCATTAATTCCATTTTTCTCTACTCGAACACAAATGACCACTTGCATGCTGGTTTGCAGCTCCCACTGAGCCCCCTGGTGATGGCAAATGCCCACGGGGGTCAGGAACCCGCTGCCCCCCCCGGCCACCTGTCATTGTCATGGAAATCCTGATACCCTTCCATGTTTCCTGAAATTAAAATGTGCCTCCGCTATAAGTTGTTATCAAAAATAGAAGCATTTTATCTATCTTTAGCGCGGAACACAGATTGCATGGAGACATTCAATTTGGAGTCAATTTAAATTTCAATTGTC
The DNA here is from genome assembly GCF_001715985.3 of Manacus vitellinus. Lineage (NCBI taxonomy): Eukaryota > Metazoa > Chordata > Aves > Passeriformes > Pipridae > Manacus > Manacus vitellinus. The sequence goes on from NW_021940379.1 coordinate 1,275,664, forward strand.
TGTGAAATCTAAATCAATAGGCTATAGTTCAATGGCGCTTTAATAAAACAGGACATAACGGAGGAATCATTAGGGATTACATATGATAAGAGATGGAAAACAGTGTCTGTGTAATGGTGGAGGAGCCATTAGAGAATTACCTCAAGCATTTGCAAGTAAACCAACAGCCTCCTTCTCCTCCTGAGACTAACGAGAAGACTTAATTGTGCTGCAGCAGCTAAAAATACATCTTTGTCAGCCATGGAATTGGTGAGCGAGTTACAGGGATGTGCAACCATCAGGATGCTCCGTGGCTCCTCAGTGTGGGTCAGACACCTCCAGCCATGTCCTGCCCCTGTTGCTGTCTTTGTTCCCCTGCCCACCATGCTCCCCTGTGCCCAGGCTGTGTCAGAGCTCTGGTTCCCCTCCATGTACCCCGTGATGTCATCACTGTCCCCCACTAACAGGGAGGTAATGAGGGGCTGGGCAGCTCTGGACACCTGACCAGGTAGTGGCACTTGTCACTACCTGCAGTAATGTATTTCCCTGGGTTAAACATCCCCCTGACTGATGTGGATGGTGCGACACAGAGCAGGTCCCAAACAGCTTTATTTCATTTTTATTTGCATTTAATAATAATTTTCTTTTGCTTAGCTCATTGCAAATAATCCCGGTCTGACTGAACAGGAGATTGGATTTCATCAGCCTTGGTTTCCCCTCCTGGGTGAGGGAATCACCTGCACAGAAATGGCACTCAGGGGGTTGCATGTGGGAATGCACCAACGGGTTTGCCAGGCAGAGATTTAGCACAGTAGTACAAGGGCTGAACCATCACACAATCCCCATCCCTCACATCCCCATCCCTGCAATCCCCATCCTTCCCATCCCCATCCCTCCCAGGCAGTGTGGAGAGGATCCATGGCTCCAGCATTGCTGAGGAAGGCTCCAGGCTGGATGGGCAGAGATTTCTGCAGGGAAGGGCCATAATTCCCCTTTTTTATACCAATCTAATTAGGAAAAAACCCTCAACCCAAGATTAATAATTTCAATAACAAACCACGCAAAGTTAAGGGCATTTGAAAAATGTTTTTACAACCTTTGGTTAACCTGCAGTAACAGCTGCTTGAGTGTGGATAAATAAGACTATTCTGTGGAGGAGACAGGAAAAATTGGTTTGATTTTAAAGGACACTGTTTGGCTCCCGCAGTGCTGTGGCATCCAAGGAAATATTGCATGGTGGCGGCTGCGCGTCATGTTTAATACTCAGAGATGCAGCCATGGAGAGCAATACATCTGCTGGCTCCTGACAGCTGGAAAGCTGGGGTGGATTTTAAAAGCAGCCTTTCTCTTGGAAAGAAAATTCTGAGAGGGATGCAGATGGAAAAAAAACCCCTTTGGAATATCCAGAATGTTCGCTGCCTTGCCAGAGATGCAGGAGTCATGTTTTGGGGCTGTCCAGGGATTCAGGAATCAGGGTTTGGACCTGGCCAGGATGCAGGGGTCATGGTTTGGGGCTGGCCAGGATGCAGGGGTCATGGTTGGGAACTGGCCAGGGATGCAGGGGTCATGTTTGGGGGCTGGCCAGGTATGCAGGGGTCACATCTTGGGACTGGCCAGGGATTCAGGGATCATGATTTGGTGTTCTCAGCAGCCACAGAGGAGGCTCTGTGGGGGCTGCCCTGCTCTGCCCTTCCAGCTGTCACGACCCCAGCACATCCCTGCCCCCCAGCCTTGGGTGCTGCCACCCACCCTCCAGCACTGCTGCACACCATGGCCCCAGGAAATGCATCCCCTGGAAAATCAGCCATAAAATACAAATAATCCCCATCACCCCTTTTATAACAAGAAATCATGGCCCAGCTTGGAGCCAGAGACATTCTTTTCATCACCTGAAAATCCAAGTGTCTCTCTGCTTGCCTCTTCCAGCCTGTCCAAGAGGACTCAGGAGCCCACTAAAGAGGAGGCTTTAAGCCTCGTCATTAAGAATTCCAAGAGATCTGCTGGGCAGCGTGGAAATACAAGAAATACTACAATGCCAGTGCTAAAACCTAATGAGAAATGGAACAAGCTGAGACAGAAGCTTAACAAGAAATACTGGACAAGTCCCCCAAGAAAAACTACAGGCAGCAGCAGCAAGGAGCTGCCAGTCGGCTCTGCAGCTGTATTGATCCAGGACGGAGAAATAGGAGGAGGCCTTTGGAAAGTAGATAAACAGGGAGATATACAGCAGGAGAGGGCCAGAACTGATGAAAACAGGAGAAAATGCAGCTTAAATCAAAGGGCAAATACACGGAAAGAGAAAAGGCAATAGGATTTGTGTTCATGGCTAAAGAGGAGAGTTGTGGGGTGGTGATCAGACACAGGGTAATTGAAAAGAAATGGAAAATGGAGTTCAGGATAAATATTTTCTTGGGGGAAAGTGGGCTGAAAGCTTGAAATAAGCTATTATTAATATCAGCCTGAATGTAGGGAGAATGTGCAGGGAGGAGGGTTGTGGGTAAGGGATGGGGAGTGAAAGTAGGGGGTTAGGGTGCAGAATGGCTTCTACCTACCTGAGGGGCCCCAGATCTGAGTGGGGCTGGGGCCAGATGAGAAAGGTCTCCTCTGGCTGGGCAGAAGGCTGGGGATCCCCTTCCTTCCTTGCTCAACAGCTGGTGGCCACGTGCCCCTGTCCCAGCCTGCATGTCCAGCCTCTCTGCCTGCCCTGTGGCCAAGCTGTGGCTCAGGGAGCTCTTCCACAGGGGGCTCCTTGCTCAGGGATGGTGTGGGACAGGGTTGGAATGGGCCTGGAATGGTGTGGGGCTGAGATTGTGTGCAACAGGGTTACAGGATCCTCTGCCCACCCCAGGGTGGGAGATGGGCACACCATCCCCGACTCCTCTGCTTGTTCAGGGAAACGCTGCTGGCTCTGGGGACAGCACAATGCTAGACCCCAAAGTTGTGGGGTTCCAGGGCTCAGGATTAAGTGGAGGATCCCTGTCCCTCACATGGAATGAGGGGTCCAGGACACGGAGAGCTGGGGGCAGCACAGCTGGTTGCTGCCTCCTCCCACTCCAGCCCCCGGTGCCACAAAGCAGGGAATCTGTACACAAATTCTCTGCTTTCTGCCTGAATCTCACCTGTTTCTGCCTTGCTGCAAGACACACTCTCCACAGGTAGGAAATATGAGCTGCATGTGGGAATTTGCAGCCACCCAGGTTACTCCATCAGCACTGGGCAAGGCAGGGGGCTCCTGTGCCAGGAGTTTGGGGGACACAGGGAAGGGTCTGGGGGCTCAGCCTTCCACTTTGCACACATTTCCCAGGCATGGGCAGCTGCAGCCAGCTCTGCCTGCTGTCCCAAGGAATGTCCCAATTCTGGATGTCCCATCCAACCTGGCTGCAGTGGGTCTGGCTGTGTGCAGGGGGTCCTGAGCAACAGGTGGACTGGGGACCAGAGGGGGTCCGGGTGATGGTGGTCCATGACATCCCAGCAGGTGCAGCCCACCCATCCCTCTCAGAGGGTATTTTGGGGATGTCTCCACAGTCACCCCAGGGGGGGTCTGTGTAATGGGAGGGATGCATCCCCCCAGCCCCTCATCTCTCCATCCCTATGTGCAGTTGCCATGGCAATGAGGGAAGAAGGCTCCCTCACTCCCTGATGCTTGGCACCATCGTTCCTCTGCACGGCCTTGGCTGCTGCTGGGACATGCTGAGATGTTCATCAGAGCTAATTGCCAGGGAGCCACCCCCATGCTCTGTGCCGAGTCTCATCTCCAGCCCATGGCCTGTCCCCCATGGCACTGTGCTGTCCCCAGCACTGTGGGGTGTTCTGCTGTCCCCAAACCTGGCCCAGACTGGGGTCAGCATCATCAGACTGGTCCCCTCGCTCCTAAACACCGCACACACACTGCTGGAAAGTCAAGGCATTTCCCACATCTAAAAAAAAAAGTAATTAAATGGAAAGGTCGTTCTTATTTATTCTTTTGTTACACAACCCCCAAGCTACCAAATAGTCAAATTAAGTCTTGGAGTGTTTAATGAAGGATCAGGGAAAACATCTCATCGGTTCAAACAGCCATTCCCGTTGCAAAAACACGACACAAAGCACGGCTGCTCTGCTGGGCACTGCGGGGGCATCCCAGGAGCTGCCTATGGGCACTTGGGCCATGGGCCTGGACAGGGCTGGGCACCAGCAGCGCCGCGGCCGCAGCCCGATGAGTTCCCCGTTCTACTCACAGGGGAAGGATTTTTTTTTAATAGGGCCCCATGGAGACATCAGAGCAATTTTCAAGGAGGTTTGAAGCCACCGGGAAGCTTATTAGATCCGTTCTGCAGAGTTAATTTGATGTTGGTAATCAGCGAGCAAGTTAAGCAGTTAAGGAGATGGCGGCTGCTGAAGGGTTGGGCTGTTTAGCCGCCTTGTAAGCAGTGGTTACTAATGAGAGGCTCATGAATATGAATGAGGGATGATTACAGTGTGGAAAGGGCAGTCAGCAAACCATAAACCTAATTTTAATCTTTTTATTATCAAAGTCACGTTATTAATAATAGGCTTTACCTTGAGACCGAGCTCCATCAGGCAATTACTGCTCTCAGCAGCACTCAGCACCAGGGTCTGCGAGGGGCTGAGGGTGGGACGCTGTGTGTTGTGAAGTGCCAGGGCATCTGGTCTCTTCCATCAGCACAGGCTGGACCACCAGTGACCCTCACCCACCCTCCTCCCTGGGGCTGGTGCTTGGACAGTGGCACAAGGAGCCAGACACGGAGACCACCCTGTCCCTCTTCTCGCCACAAGCACAGCAGCCCTGTCCCACCAGCCACAGGCATCCTGGTCACTGCCACCACAGGGATGGCACATCAGAACTGGACACTGTCCCTCAGTCCTGGAAAAGGACGGTCCTATTTTCTCCATGACTAATTAATTGTAATTATTTCCTTATGGTGCTATCGATACAGGTGCTCGTGTAATGAGGCAGCAGTTCCTGTGTGAAATGCTGAAGCAAGGGATGTAGAACATGTTAAAAAATATTAATCTACAAATGAAAATGATTTTAATTGGATTCTGCCTTTGGGGTCAGGTCACTGCTCCATTTTCAATCAGAGTTGTCCAGTCAGCAAAGCAGCGGCACAGCCCTTTCATAGGGAAACGGCGAGTGGCTCGTAGAGGTTAATAGGAATGTTGGAAAATAAATAGGTTATTGATTGATAATAACAATAAGCTGACTCCAGTCCTACCTTGGTGACCTTCTCTCACCCAACTTAGAGAAAACTCAGTTAGCATCTAATTATGGATTGCCTCACAATCCCGCGCATTAATGAGAGTGCGGCAGCGCAGGCCCAGAGCCCACTCTCGGCAGAGGGGAGAGCCCAAATGCGATCACTCCTGGAGAAACCAGGATCCAGGAGCCCTGGGCATGGCATGGAATCACAGGATGATTTGGGTTGGAAAGGACCTTAAAGGCCATCAAGTTCCACCCTCTGCTATGGGCAGGGACACCTTCCACTAGACCAGGTTGCTCCAAGCCCCATCCAACCTGGCCTTGGACACTTCCAGGGATGGGGCAGCCACAGCTTCTCTGGGCAACCTGTGCCAGGGCCTCACCACCCTCACAGGGAAGAATTTCTCTCTAATATCTGGTCTAAACCTACTCTCTGTCAGCCTAAAGACATTATCCTGGTGCCCAACTAAGCTGCAGCCACTGCCTTGTTCTACAAAGGTAGGAGAAGGACAGCGGCTTCACATGTGCAGAGCTCTGTAACTGAGACTTAAATTGCTTCAAGATGTGCCAGAATATCTTGCCTTCAGCTCCAGCTTCACTCATTATTCCACATATGGCTCTCTCAGCCCTGCTTGCTGCAAGACATGGAATAGTCAGAACTACCTGGGAAACAAGAAGATTCCTGGCGGTGGGCACAGCTCTAGGGGAGGAAAGCCTTTCCTTGCCCAGAGGTGAGCAGCCAGCACAGGGAATGCCAGACAGTGGGAGAGCCAGGGGCAGGGAAGGGACTCAGGAGCAGGGGCATGAGGTGGGGATGAGCTCCCATGGCAGCAGCAGCCTCCTGTGCTCTCGAGGCTCCGGACACAGAGCTGCCCTGGACCTGCTCCCCGGCCTGGCGTCCTGCTCGCCTGCCCAGCTCTTTTGGCAGCTCCATGGCCATCATCCGGTGCTCGGGGCTTTAACAATCCCTCCGGTAAAGCCCTTCCCTCAGGGCCCCTCGGTGGCAGAGACCCCAGCGCCGCTCGCAGCCGCTCCGCGAAATGCCACGCATCCATTTCACAGAACCGCGGCGCAATTTGATGCAAATGAACAGCATTTCTCTTGCTTGTACACATTCCCTGTCAACACACGTTGAAGAGACTCACTGTGACATGTCAAAATGCTGCTCACGGCGGGGAAAATAAATACGGCGGTTTGGATGCTGCCTTCCCGCTCCGCCGGGAATGGCCGGGCAGGGGATGGAGTCGCGACCCCTCCGCGCGACATTCGGGGGGGTCTCCAGCCTCCCGCACGGGAGAGGGACGGACAGGCACCGCGCCCTGCTCTGTGTGACCATCGTGTCCCAGGGCAGGAAATCACAGAATCATAGAATGGTGGGGTGGAAGAAGGCCTCATTCGTCCACTACCCCGTCATGGGCAGGGGCACTTTCCACTAGCCCAGGCTGCTCCAAGCCCCGTCCAGCCTGGCCTTTGAACACTTCCAGAGCATGGAGCCGAGTACCCCAGGGCAGGGACTTTCCTGGCAGACGAGCTCCACCTGCCGCCGCCCTCCGGCCCGGCCCGGGACCTGCGAGGTGCCCCGAGGCCCCCAGACCGGCCCCCCCGGCCCCCAGCCCCCGGCCGCTGCCTCCCCGCTTCCGCGTTCCTCGCGCTGTTCCCCGACGAACCCCGGGGCACGCGCCCCGCCGCGGGGATCTCCCGCGCTGGGAGCGCGGCGGGGGGTTCGTTGCCCGCACTGCACCCCGCACCCCGCGCTGGCCCGCCCGATCGCTGCCCGCTGGGTGTATCACCACCGCCCCCAGAGACCCACCCTCCGGCGGTGCGCGGGTGGGGTGATCCCCCTCCTGCGTCCCCACAGGACCGTCCACTCAGGGCCCGCGGCCGTCTCTAGCCCCTTCCTGCTCCCTCCGCCGCCCCGGTGGCCCCAGATGGTTCAGCAACAATGCCGAGGTTGGCTGCGGTGATGAACCATCTGTCCTGACCAACCCCGCACCCATAGTGGTGTCCACGTGGGAGCTTGGCGGCACCCCCTGCCCCACCCCACCCACTTTCCCCCAGCCCCCCACACCTCACAAAGACACCAGACTTGCAGGGTGGTTGCACACTTGCCATGTTCACAGTAGACATTACAGGCAGCGAGGACATCCTCGGGGCTGTGGGTTCATCCTCAGGGCCGTGGTGACCTGCGGGATTCCTGCTCACACCGCTGAGGCCACCCCAGGACTCCTTGCCCCAGAGCATCCCCATGCCCCACTCCAGTGGCCAGTCCAGTCCCACCGTGGTTGTGCCTGCTCCCACCCTGCTGATGTGGGGTGAGTGTGGGGTCCTGCAGAGCAGGGGCAGCCCTGGCCAGCTTGGTCTGGAGCACCCTGGGCAAGATGGTGCACCCAGGGCTGAGTGACACCTTCTGACCTCTGCCCATGTTGCTGCTGGGGTGCCCCAGCCCCACTCCTCCCTGCACCAGCAAAGTGGGAGAAACAGACAAGACAGACTGACCAACTCCTCTGCCAGCTGCAGGAATTGGGGAGCAGGGGCAGGGAGCCCCAAGGTGCTAGAGTAGAGGAAAGGAGCAACCAGGCTGTTTGGGGAAGCCTCCCTGCCCTCCAGGCCTGCTCAGCTCAGCAATGGTGGCTCTGCAAGGGGGGCAGCTACCCAAAGTGGCCTGTCCCCACTGACGGGTCTGTGGGCAGCATTGGCTGCCCCTGGAGGGCCACATTTGCCCAGTGCATCCTCTTAGCTATCAGGGTGATTTGTGGTCCCATGACTCCCCTCAATGACCAGCCTGGGGAGGTCCCCCTGGGTGCAGGAGGGCTGCTCTGGAGCAGAAGGAGGGGTTATGGGGCAGGGAGGAGAGTCCCTCACAATGGTGGGCTCTGACAACCCCAACCCAGTGCTGGTGGTGCTCCTAACTGTGCAGGAGCCCTGAACCTGCCCACCCTGTGCCCAACCTGGCTTGTCCTCCTAGCCCATTCCTGTCCCCACAGCCCTGCTTCCTCCTCTGCCCCCAGCCCACAGCAGGGCCCTGTGTCCCCCTTCCATCACACATAGGAGCATCAGCCCAAAAACCCACCCTGGTGCCAGTTGTCTGGAAGAAGGGTAGGCACATGATTAGTGGAATAAGGTGGAGGTTGGACAGACATGGAGCTGGGTGAGGAGGGGACCCCCATGAGCCTGACAGCCCAGTGACACCCCAGCTGAAGGAGCAGGATTGTGTCAGTGCAGAGCTGGGATGCCCAGGAGTAGTGGCAGCATTAGGGGGTGGACCCAGCCATCCAGGGGGACCCCACTCTGGTTCTGCCTTCCATTGAAGGCAGGAGCTGCTGTGGGGTGATGGTGACACCAGCCAGTGATAGTGACTGGGGAGACCATGGGATTAGTGAGCATAAGGCAAAGCCAAGAAAGAGCAGCCAGAGCTGGATGCTGCCTGGATCTGTAACCCCCAGACAGAGCTGCCCTGACCCTTGGTGGGGACAGCCCCACACTGCTGTGTCCCCACAGCAGCCATGGTCTGGGGTGTCCTCATGAGCCAGCCCATGCCTACCAGCACCACAGGGCCACCATCCTCTGCTGGCACACAGGGCTTGGCTTTGCCCCGCTGGTCATGGCAGTCCTGAACACTGGTGGTGCCTGGCCCTGGGTCACCAGCCCATGTCCAAACCTACACTGATGGGCCAGGTCCTGGAGCCTTCACCTTGGCAGGACCCCTGAGAGACTGGGAACATTACTCCAACTGACAGACAAACAGAAAGCAAAGCCCAGGCGGTGCCCCCATCACAGCCTGATGGCAGAGCCCCCTCTGACACCCACTGCCCCCTCCTGCCCTTGGCTCATTACCAGCCCAGCAGTCACACACAGGTATGGTTAGTCACGCCCACGCTGCTGGCAACAGCTTCCACATGCACCAGGCACAAGATAAACTGTGGAAAGACAAAGGGAGTGAAGAGAGGAGCCCGGGAGTGTCCGTGAACCAGTTCAGGGAGCAGCACAAGACCATTCCCCATGACAGATGACGTGGGGCCCCAGGAGAGCTCCAAACTCAGGCTCTGGTGGGGCTCATGGGCAATAGCATCACTCTGTGGCTGAATCTCTCTGGGTTTGCTGGATCTTTACAGCCATTACTGGTCATTATTAATGGTTTTGTATTGTCCTACTGCCTCTCAGCCTCTTTTCCTCATTGTGCCACATGAAATTTCTCTGAAAACAGAAGGCAAATGGGGAAATTTTCAAAACCCTCCAGTAAAGGCATCTTCCTTCCCATTGCACCAAATGGGAGCCAGGGATGCTCAGCAGCACTGAAAATTGGGGTGCTGCAGGTTGATAACCAGAAGTCCAGGAGGAGCCACCGTCACTTGTCATGGCAAATAGCATCCGAGAGGCAAAGTGCAAAGAGAGTTGGTTAGTAGCAAGAGAGAAACAGGTCAGGAAGGATTAGTACAGTGCTAACAGAAGTACAGGTTAGTAACAGAAGCAGGGCACCGGTCTGCCTTAGGACACACACACTAGAAGAGAAATGAAGAGAAAAGCAGCAATGGTTAGTTTGTTTAATTCAGTTCAGGAATGTGTTAGTAACAGAGATCTACTGGCTTAAAAAGGAACTGAAAAGCTTCTGCTGATAAAACCGTTTTAGGCTCCTAGTCAGCAACAGGCTCACGGGCAGAGCAGGGCAGGGCGTGCGAGGAGAAACCCTCTCCTCGTGCTGGCAAGGGCTGCCCAGGGCAGGGGCTGCTGGTTCCCTCTCCTGCCTGGGGCAGGGACTGCTGGTCCCCTCTCCTGCCCAGAACAGGGGCTGCTTGCATGGGCAGGGGCTGCCAGTCCTCCCTCCTGCTCACAGCTGGGGCTGGGGCTGCCTGTATAGGCAAAGCTTGATGGACACGGCCCAATGCTGGGCAGGGGCTGCCAATCCCCTCTCCTGCCCACAGCTGGGGCTGCCCTTGCCCGTCCCTGCCTGTACAGCCTGGCACTGACACCTGGCACTTCCAAACCTCCTTTCCCAGCTTTTCCGTTCCCCTTTAAAGGCAGCACTGCTGCCACAGTTAGTGGGTGTGAGGCAGGGCTGGCTGTGGGTTAGTAGGGCATGCACTGGGGCCAGTTAGTGGGTTAGTCCGTGTGCCAGGGGCTGTGCCAGCCCCCGGTGAGGGCACAGGGTCCCAGCGGGTTAGTAGGTTAATGTCGGAGCGCAGCGGCAGCATGCAGAGCCGGGCCCAGTGAGCAGCAGGGCTCTGGCTCACAAGAGCAGGAGGCGTTTTGGGGCGTTGCTACCACATCGAGATTTGGGAAGGTGTTATTGGAGGGTTTAACCTGCATGATGTAACCTGTTTCTGAGTTAAATGCTTTGCAAGGATCTGCCCCTCTCATCCAGGCCAGTGAGGTACCAAATGCCCCGAGCAGTGTCCCCACACAGAGTGTGCTTCCCACTCCTGGTACTGGTGAGGGTGGGAGACTGGATGCATGGAGACAGTCCCAGCAGTGCAAGGCAGTGACTCAGGTCAGGGCACTAAAGGAGCTGGAAGAAGCAGAGAGGGAAGGGGTGAAAGCATCACTGACCATGCCTGGGGCAAGGCTATGGGCAGCTCTGCAAGAGCAGGGCTTCTGCAGAGAGCTGCTCTGGGTCTCCACCGAGCTCCCATTGCCTGTGAAGGGAGGAAGAGATTCAGCAGGGAAAACCATGCCATGGAGCAGAGGAAAAGTGGTCCATAGCTTACCCCTTCCCTGTCAGAAGCTGCCTCTCCATGGAGCTAAGCAGTGCTCTGAGGGGCAGTAAGAGCACTGTGCCCTGAGAAACAGGGCTGTGGTGGGGCATCCAGGGCACCCTCTGCCCCATGTCCCTCTGGGTTACCTCCTCCTGCAGCACTAACTCCTGCTGGTCCCCAAGAGGATGCTTTTCCAGCTTGGACTTCAAGGCTCTAACACCTGCCACAAGCTGTGTCTGCCCTCAGCCCCCAGCCCGCCTCATTCCCAGCTCTCCCTCCTGTGCAGAGACAGGGGCTGGAGTGACTGCTCGGTGCAGCCACAGCCCAACCACTTACTGGGCCACTGCCACCCCCACAGAAGTCATGGGAGGAGGATTCCCTGCCCATGTCCCTCCACACACTCCAGGTTGCTCCACAGGGCAGGGGAGACAGGGTCCTGCTGGAACACAGTACTAGCACTGCAAGGCAGTTCCAGGGCAGAAAGAACCAGGACTTCACCAACAGACAGAGGGACAGGCAGGATCAGTGGGGACAACCAGAGTCCCTTTGTGTTCTGGCCATTGTGTCTCATTGAGGAGCTGGCACAGCTCCATCCCTGTAGCCTTCCTCTTCTCCCTCTCCCTACACTGCGTTCAGGGAAGGGGACCCCAGCACCTTGCAGGAAAACCGCGCGCACGTGCAGACCCGTGTCCTCAGGTGTCCCCAGCGCCGTGTCCTCGGCTGTGTCCCCCGCAGTGGCCAGGCTCGTGGCTGTGGCCCGTGGCACTGAGCACCAGGCTGCTCTGCTGGGGCCAGCCCGGCTCTGGCATTGTGTGCAGGTGGCGACGTCGGCTCCCTGAGCCTGGCTCCTCTCCAGGCACAGCCGGTCTGGCCAGGCAGGAGCTGAGGCCGTGCCTCTGAGGTGGTGGCACTGGGGAGCAGAGATGCTGTGAGACCCTGGGCAGTGTGGCAACCACCCCCTCCCCACTGGTGAGCATTCTCTCATGCAGGTGGCCCTGGAGATGGTGTGACCCCCTGGACACCACTGGAACCTGGGCAGGAAGGCTCCTGGTTGCCCAGAGCCCTCCCAGCTTGCTAGGGGTGGGAGAGCTTGGGGCTGGTACTGCCTGTGTCCCCTCCCTGGGGATCCTACCTGTGGTCACCAGCTATGCAAGTGCCGTGCAGTGTCCCCCCATCCTGTGTGGCTCTGCGCTGTGGAGGCCGCGAGGGGACTGTGTGAACAGACTTCAGGTCAGTCATTAGCAGCTGCAAAAGAAACAACCAACGCAGCAAGGGAGAGACACACGGCACCGTCCTCAGGCAGAGCCGAGCCAAGCTGGCAGGAGCCTGGCAGGAGGGCTGGGCAGGGATCCTCCTGTCCCTTTCCTCTTGCAGAGCGGGGAGCTAGACCCACCACCAGGCACAGGGGGGCACCAGGAACCACCACATCAGAAATGGTGGCAATGCCCCAGACTGTCCCTACCTGGTGTGGGAACCCCTGCACTGGGGGCAGGGACTGACTTTCACTGCCACTGCCACTGCTGCCTCTGCCAGCTCTGCTCCTGCCCTGTGGTTAAGCTGGGTCACTGGGACCCTGTGGTTCCGCAGGCACCAGTTGTACTGGGGCAGCCAGCGGTCACAACTGCGCTGTGGTGGGTGCTACTCCACCTCCACAGGGATACAGGGACACATGGCTGGTGCCAGCAGCCAGCCCATGTCTGCAGCCAGCCACACTGCCTGCCCTGTTCCTGCTTCTGCCCTGCTGCTGTTTCTGACCTGCTCTGGTTCCTGCTCCTGCTCAGCTCCTGCTCCTGCCTTTCTCCCGCTGCTGCCCTGCTCCTGCTCCTGCCCTGCCCACCTGGAAAAGCCAGGACTGCAGCAGTTCCTGGGGGAGCTGGGCCGTGATGACTCTGCATGTTCAGCTGTGGAGCTGCTCCTGCTTCCCGCTGTTCATTGTCACCACATGCCGCAGGCACTGCTGGCAGGACAGTCCCTCCCATGGGGACAGCATGTCCAGGCAACATTTGCAACCCAGCTGCGGGAGTGAGCTCCGGAGATGCCATCGAGCATCTGGCAAATGGATCCCTGCCTGGATCTGAGCGGGAGGTGGGATCAGAGCGGGAGGTGCCTGTGGTGAGGCAGGCGGGACACGATGGCTGTGGGATGGCCTCTCTCACCCTGGAATGAAACACATCCCAGGAGACAGGGAGGGAAAACAATTTTGTGCAGGCAGGGCTCAGCTAAACGCTCTGTCTGGGGCACAGTGAGCAGTGATTGCCAGCCATGAGCCAGAGCTTCCTCTGCCACACAGGGTGGGTGGCACATACGGTGCTGCTGAGCACCTGGGTTAAACAGGGGCTATACCACCCCTTGGAGTGAAGAGGGAGGGACAGGAGCACAGGCTCCACAGCAGGCAGGAGCAGGGAGATAAGGCCACAGCAGGCATGGCATTGCCATGAGCTGCCTGTGCCCAGAGAGATGATCTCTGGGATGTGGCATCTGGGCACCCCAGTCCCCCAGCTCCCAGCAGGGTGGCCAAATACCTTTGCCCTGGGCCCTGCCAGTGCTGCCTGACCCTTGCTGCCATCCAGCAGAGCCCAGGCTCTGGCACATCCCAGGCTCCCGTGCTGCTGCAGCAGTGCCAGGCACTACCACCTTTGTCTGCAGCTCTGAGGCTGGGCAGCCTGGGAGAAGGGAGGGTGAGGGTGTGAAAGGCTCCCTGAAAACCCAGAACGACGGAAAACCTGATTATTTCTGGGCTCCTCCTGGGGCCCTGGGCAGGACCTACTCACACACACAAAAGGCTGCAAGACAATGAGGGAGAGAAAATGGCTCCGCGAGAGGAGCATCTGGCAGGTTAACTCTGAAGGAGGGGCTGGGCTGTGCCCCAGGAGTGTTGGCCCCAGCCTCGCCTCTAATCCCCACCCAGGATCCCCAGCTTTAGGAGAAAACGGGGATTAGGAGACAAAGCAGTAAACCAGCATTTTGGCTACAATTCTTCCCAGGGGCATTGAAAATCAGGCAAGAATCCATTTACCTGGCAGGAGCCCTATTCTTGGTGAGGATTCTGAAAAAAAATACAAACAAGCGGTGCAGCAATTAGTTCTGATTTGGGCCGGGGGCTGCAGGCTGTGTCCAGGATGGGCCAGGCTGCCCGGTGCCGCCTCCGGACCGGGATCACGCGGAATCGCCGGCCGGGCCGGGAAGCGGCCGGGAACAGGCTGCGGGATGAGCAGCT
>NW_021940379.1:1290299-1291988 GCF_001715985.3 Manacus vitellinus
CCCCGGCCCCCCCGGCCCTACCTACGGCGTAGGAGGATGCTGCAACTCGCTTTAAATTTTAATGCTGGAAATGTGGCCAAGTCACCTTCCCCCCGCAGCGCTCCCGCACTGCTCTCCGCTCCATATCGCTCCCGCATCGCTTCCAGCACTGCTCCCGCATCGCTCCCAGCACTGCTCCCGCATCGCTCCCCGCACCCTTCCCGCACTTCTCTGCACCGATCCCGCTTCGGGAGACCCCGGGGACCCCTTTGCCACGACAGCCGATAGAAAGGCCACTATCATTCCCCCTGCCAGGACACCGTCCCCCGTGGTGTCACAGGCTCCCCACAGCCCTTTGGGGTGGTGTGGGCACCCCACAGCCCTGGAGTGGCCCAGGGGACACGGGTCGCTGGGTAGGGGCTTCTGCGGGCACATCCCTGGGGCCGTGGTGGGCAGGATGTGGCTGGGCTCGGTAGGGGGATGGCAAGAAACCCAGCCCGGCCTGGGGACACAGCCTTGCCGGAGGACAGCCCCTCCATCCCGGGGACAGCCCCACTCCCGGTCAGAGGGCCGTGACAGCCCCTCCTCAGAGCTGTGCAGCTGCTGGGCTCCTGCATTGTTCTCCAGGTCCCTGCCGGGTCCCTGGGGACCCCCGGTCCCGCTGCCAGCTGTCCACCGTGTCTGGCTGTGTGCTGGATCCTCACCCAGCCCCCTGCCCCGCCCTGGGGCTCAGGAGCTAGGCAGGGTCGGAAGGGGGCCCAGGACGGGGGTCCTCCCCATCTTTGGCCATAGAGAGGCCAGGAAGCTCCACTCCTTGGGTCTTGCTGGCTGCTGGCCCTGGACGGGTTTGCCCTGGGGTGCAGGAGGGTTTCACTCAGCCCTTCCCAAAACTTTTTGTTTCTTCTTCTATTTTGCCTTTTTTATTGTGATTCCAGTGGATAGAATCCCTTTCTGGGCAGCATTCCCCATTCCCTCCACTGGTGGCCCTGCTACTGCAAATGTCATGGATGGGACATTTTCATCACATCAAACCTTTTCTCCAGAGCTCTTCTGAAATGAGGAATTTTTCTAGACCAGCCTTTTCCTGCCACATTTCCAGCTTTGGCTGTGCACTGGGCGTAGGGCAGTAAGGATCAGTGCTCGGATGGGTGCAGGGGTGTGCATGAATGTGGGGATAGGTGCACAGCATGCACCTGCCACTTGCTGAGTCCTGCAGCTCCTTCCAGCCCCTGGCAGGTGCTGGTAGAGCAGATGGGGTCTATAGCGTAGTGGGATGTGGGGGTTCTGCAGAGCCCCTGAGCCTGCAGCTGGGCTGGCACAGGGCTTTACCTGCCTGTGACAGGGACATGTGCTGGTTGCAGGGGCAGAAAAGATCCCACTCGCTCCATCCGTGCCCCTGCAGACCCCCCACTCTGCCTCCACACATGACATCACTCCCGACCACACACCCTCATGGTCCCCCCTTCCCCAACTGCCAGTGCCGCCTTGGACAACTGAGCCTTTATTGAGCTTTGCCCCCACTGCCCCGCGGGACAGACGGTGCCCAGGGCATGTGGCCGGTGGTGCGGGGGCTCCGGCACCGCGGTCACTGCTGGACCCTGCGGATAGACTGGACCTGTCCCGTCTGTGCGTGGGAGCCCCACTCCCGCACATGCTTGTATTCGCCTGCGGGGCTGTCGCTCTCCAGGAGGTACTGGAAGCCTCGGTACC
>NW_021940379.1:1292983-1301963 GCF_001715985.3 Manacus vitellinus
AGGCCCTGAGTAGATGCTGCAGCCCCATTCCCAGGTATTTCACAGGGTGTGGTGCTGGTACTGCCCAGGCTCCTGTACCTTCCAGAGACCGGAGGATCTCTTGCAGCGGTGGGTCATGGTGGCTCTGCCAGGGCACAGGGGAACAGGACTGTCAAAACTGCCCCTCTGCCCAGATGAAACACCCTCAGGAGCCCACACACATCTCTTCACCAGAAGCGTGGGGGGCAAAAAGGGGGTTGCTTCCTGCTGGAGCAGAAAAGCATGGGCTGGGGCTCTCCCTGCCCACCCAGAGCTGCTGCCTGGGCTGTGCAGAGCAGTGGGCACCTGGCCCTGGCAGCCATCCTAGCACTGCCTGCCCATGCCCAGGGAGACTCCTCCCACTGGCAGATCCCTGAGCCAAAGCACCCGTGCATGCAGCCTGTGCAGGCAGAGGAGTGCTGAGCTGGGAGTGCTGTGGAGGTGGCCATGTGCCCACACTGAGTATCAGCACCCTGCCACTGCCATGGCCAGCGATGACCCCTGATTCTCCAGTCTCCCAAGCCCCCAGTTCCCCAATCCACTGCCACTGCTTCCTGTGTCAAGGTGAGGTCTAACCCTAGATCTTGGATGCTCCTCCACGTGTTCCCACGACTGCTTGCTCCCAGGCCCCAGCCACGGTGACAGGGCAGCTGCCCCAGGCTCCGGCGCTTACCTGGGGTGAGGCACTGGTGCCCAGGGAGGTGACACGTCCCGCAGCCTCTGGCTGGGTTTTTATAGCCTCCAGATAGAGACAGAGCCCAGGGGAGCATTACTGAAACCCCTAACTCAGCACATGGCGGGGAGGAGGGACCGGGCAGAACAAAGGAAACGTGTCAGAGACGCTGATGAGCCGGGACATCGAGCGGGCCCACCGGGTGTAGGCTCTGACCCCCGGCCCCACAGCTCCAGAGCCGGGGCATTGCCCCCCGGGTCTGCCAGCATTTCTGCAGCGTGCCCTCCCCAGGGCAGGGCTGAGCTGGGGCCGTGTTCCCACTCTGGCAGTGCTCCTCCTGCCTGCAGGCAGCACTGCCTGCACTGGGGGCGCGGGGAGATTTCCTCACCCATTTCTGGGAAGTGGGAGGAAGGACACGTCTGCACTTGCTCTCCCTGGGAGGGCAGAACAGCTCTCCCTGAAATCCAGGGCAGTTCATTGCAGGGTGGGCACACAGCAGCCATGGACACTGTAACAAGCAGGGACCAAGGGCATGGGAAGTGAGGGGTGGGTTTGCAAAGGCATATGAGGGACTGGAGGTGTAGGTCATGATTTGGGCTGCTGCTGCAGCAGCCTCCTGCCTCTGTGCACTGAAAAGAGTCTGCTGCACCCACATTTTGGGAACCTAAATACCTTTTAGCTTTACTCACCGTGACCCCCACACCTCATAAATCACCCCGGGGTGGTGTCAGGAGTGTGCCAGGGCTCCGAGGGCTGGGCAGAGGCACCCACCCAGCCTGCACCTCAGAGCAGGCAGCAGCCAATGGAGGCTGTTAGGCCAAGTGAGAAAACTCGTATTCCCAGAGAGAGCTGTGTTTTGGGACAGCATTTGCCAGGAAACTGCCAGGGGGCTGAGCTGGAGCATCCTTCGTGCAGCTGCAGCCCTGTCAGCCCTGGGCACTGCAGGGGAGGCAGAGCAGGCGAGCACAGCAGCCTGGGGGGCTCAGTGCAAGCAGCCACCCCCGGCTGCACCACGGCTGCACAGGCTGTCCCGACATCTGCAACCCCAGCAAAAGCCTTTTGGCAGAATTTGTCCCCAACCTCTTACAGTGGCCTGAGCTAAACTCAGCTTGTGCTGGCCACCAGCACAGTGACCACCACGCGCTTGCTCTCCACGCCATGTCCTGGCACGGGGATGTGGCCACAGAGCTGGGCTGTGCCGGGTGTACCCACGGTGCCACTCAGCACTGGGCAGGGCTGCAGCAGCGGGAGCTCTGGGGGCAGTGGAACTCACCGGGGCAGAACAAACCCCCGTGCCCATTCCCGTGCCCTCTGCAGCCTTGCTGTGCCAGCTCTGGCCTTGTGCTTTGCTGTCGGAGCTGTGCATCCCACAGGCACCCCCGTGCCAAGGTGAGATGGAGCAGAGAGGGGCTTTCTAAAGCACCTGCAGCCAGCGGCAGGGATGGTGCACAGGGAGGGCAGAGATTTTGTGTCTGGGGTGCTCAGGAACCACCGAGGACAGATCCCTGCTGTCAGCCCTGCCACAGCACTGGCTCAGGAAAACCATGGAGCTACTGTGTGATCAGAGTAACATGGAGCAGCACAGAGCAGCCATCAGGAGCAGAGTTCAGTCCCTCTGAAATGTTTTCCCAATACCCAGTTTCAATTCCCAATTCCCAGGTGCTGGGATTTGGAAGAGGAAGCAGAGTCAGGAGCAGGGGGTGGGTGAGACCTGCTGATTAATGCCCAGGAGGCACAGGGGAGGCAGCCAGGTAGAACATCCACTCTGGCTCCCAGAGGAAGAGAGGGCAGGTTAAATTAGAAAGCCGGGTAAAATCCATGGTGCCAATTGAAATCATGAATCCTAAACCACTGCCCAGTGTCCAGGTGAGAACCAGACTGTGGCAGTGCCCAGGGTAACGGGGCAGCAGCCCCCACACCCAGCCACGTCATGGGCACAGCGCGGCCGCCAAAAAACCTCGGGAAAAGAACGGATCAATACTTCCTTTTTGTTAGGGATTTTGAGCAATAGCCCAGAGGGCACAGCTGGATCCCACTGCTGCTGGGTGACACATGAGGGGAACAAAAGATGAGGGCAAAACACAGGGCTCTGAACTCTCTGACCACACACCCTCGGGTGAGGTACTGCCCAGGAGCACTGATGCTGGATGCTGCGGGAAGCTGGGGGTGTTCCAAAAGAGTGTGCAGGTATTTACAGGATGAAAAGGATCACAGCAGGCAAACAGGGAGAGGATCTGATCAGAGGCTCAGAGGAGCTCAGGAGAAGGTCTCCCCAAGGTGCCATGGGATGCAGGAGAAGTGGCACCTCAGGCTCATCCGCCACAGAGCCCAGTGCTGGCATGTCCCCATCCAGCCACCCTGCAACCCTTCTCCTGTGCCAGTCAGAGCTGATGCCCCAAAACACTGTATGGGGTTTGGCACCGTGACTGTGGTGGTGGCAAAACTAGGGGTGGTACAGGGGGAGCACAGCACGGGGCAAATGGGCTAAAAAGCAAGAGAACAGCCCTGCCAGTGAGCAGGGACATTCCCAACAGAGAGCAAACACCATTTTCCATTTTCAGGCACTCAGATGGTTCAGAAAGTGTCGGCTTCAATTACACATCATTTGAGAAAAAAAAAACAGTTTCTGAAGCATTTCAGAACACTCAGGTCTCACTTTCTGGCATCTTCAGAGCACTGCTGCAGGCACTTATGGGCACAGAGTGATGTTCAGAGCAAGAGGTTCAGTGTTTGGAGGGGAGAAATGGGCACAGTGTGGCTGCAGGCTGGGCACCGTGGGGGCTGCGGCAGCAGTGGCACTGGGGCGTCCGTGCGAGCCTGGTGCCAGGGGCGGTGGGCAGGGGAGGGCAGTGTGCCTGTGCCGGTGCCGGTGCCGGCGCTGGCCTGGCCGTGCCAGGGCTATATATGCCCTGCCGGGGCTGCCGCACGCGGGGCAGCGGGTGCCGCCGCGCACTGCAAAGTGGCACGGTCAGGTCTTCTGTTGTGCCGCGGGCACAAAGGAAAGTGCTGGGTTCAGCGGCTGGGCACGGGGCCGGGGAGAGGCTTCCAGCTCGCCCAGCGCTTTGCAGGATGTGATGACTGGGCGGCCGCGCAGACACTGATGAGCTGGCAGTTCCTTTGTGCGCCCGCCCGGGGGTCTGCCCTTGCCAGGCTATAAAGTGGGGGCCTCGCGGCGCCCCGAAACACAAGCCCGCTCACTCCAACAAGAAGCAGCAGCTGCCCAGGTAAGAGGACAAAGTCCCCGGGCACCGGGCTGCAGCCGGACCCGAGGTGGGGAGAGGGAAATGCAGGGTCTAAGCCATGGCCATTGCTGTGGTCATCACGTCTGGGAGCACCTCGGTGCTCAGCATCCCACTGCCCTCCTCTCCCTGGGGAGCTGCTGGTGACATTCACCTGCAGGGCCACAGCAGGGTGCCTGCTGCAGGGCCTCAGCAGATCAGGGCTGTCCCCTTCCCACTCCTCACATGCTGACCCCGTGCCCCCTGGGCTCCCATGCGCACCCCGTGCGGGATGGCCCCAGTGCCCGGCGCAGTGTCAGGCCCCAGTCTGGCCAGGGAGAGCAGGGAGTGCCTGGACACAGAGCTGGGGGCTGCCCTGGGCACCCCCACAGTGGCAGGACCTCTGCAGTGATAGAGATCTTCTGACCACAGAAGGAGAGTGTGGACACCAGAACCTCATGTGATCCTCCTGGTGAAGGCAGATCCTCTGCCTGTGCCTGCTGGAGAACCTTCCAGCGGCTCCTCTCCTGGCCCTGGCCACCCACCCCATTGAGAGACCCCATCCCGATGTGACCATCCCTGGGGCGGGTGGTGGGTGCCCCAACCATGCCTTCCTCTAACATGCTGCTGGTGCCCTGTCACAGACTTGAGCCCACCACCGCGATGTCTGAGACCACAAAACCCACTGCTCCCGGACAGGCTGCAGAGGAGAAGGAGAAGGCAGTTCCTGCGCCAACTCCATCCCTTGACCCTGCTCCTGTCGCAAACAGCAAGGGCGAGGAGCCCTCCCCAGAAGCCTTCAGGGTAAGCCCCGCGGCTCCCCACGCGCAGGACACACTCCGGGGCTGCAGGACAGTGGCAGCATCTCTGGGGCAGGAGGAGATCATCCCACAGGGAAGGACCCCCCTCCCAGAGCAGGATGTGAGCGCAGGTGCCACCATCCCTCCCTGCTCTGTCCCTTTGGCACAGGATTTGGGCAACTGCTGCAGAAGGGACACTCTGGGAGTCCCTTGGTCAGGACAGCTCATCAGTGACCATTGGGGACCACAGGCTTTGGAAATGCTGTCCCCTGGGTTGTGGCATCAGGAC
Source organism: Manacus vitellinus (assembly GCF_001715985.3). Classification (NCBI taxonomy): domain Eukaryota; kingdom Metazoa; phylum Chordata; class Aves; order Passeriformes; family Pipridae; genus Manacus; species Manacus vitellinus. Next base: position 1,297,982 of record NW_021940379.1, read on the forward strand.
TAGCTGCTGTCAACTGCTCCCTCTGGTCACCCTCTGCATGTGGGGGTTCTGTGGTGCTCAGGGAGGGTGGAGGGGACACTGTAGGTGACAGGGCCAGCACTGAAATGCTGCAGTGATTCTAGGGCAGAATGCCACCGAGGCACTGCAGCAGGGCTGGGGATGAGGGGCAAGTGATGCAAGGACTGTGGTGACACTGTGCATGTGCCAGGTAGCAAAGGCCACGGCATGGATGCAGCTCTGGAGGAAGCAGCTCCTTCCCAGCAACCTGGGCACCGGCACAGGGAGATGTGGCTTTGCAGCATCAAAAATGGGAGCTGGATGAGGCCATCTTGGACCAGGGACAGCTGTCAGGCGGGACCTTCTTGTGTTCAGTCTGTGCTGTGACAGAGCTGCTCATACACAGAGCCCAGCTCGGCTTGCCTGGGCACCAGAGCTGAAAAGCTGCAGGAAGGCTTGGAGAGCCGAGGAGGACACGTGGGGCAGTAGGCTCATGTGCGCAGGGTCGTGCAGGGACACACAGCACCACCCTGCTCTCCCTGAGCATGCCTGTCCCCATCTGACCCTTTTCCTGTACCCCCAGATCGTCGTCTTTGACCAGGAGAACTTCCAGGGCAGGCAGATGGAGTTCACCGCCGAGTGCCTGAACCTGGCTGACCGCGGCTTCGACCGGGTGCGCAGTGTCATTGTCATCTCTGGACCGTAAGTGACCCCAGCCACAGAGGGGACCGTGTCCCTGGGGATGCCCCAAGGGGGTGGGGACACAGCCCTGGGCACAATGTGGTATACAGGGGCATTTCCCTGCAGCCTGGGCAGAGCAGTGGAGGGCCAGCACAGGAGCAGGGTGGGGGTCCCGGATCTCCTTCAAGGGGGGCAAGAAAGCCAGGGTGGGTAGGAAGGATGCCAGGGCCACTTGCAAAGCAAAGGGCACCAGAGACAAAGCCAAGTGCTGAAGAAAGGTGTCCACCTGGACACCTGGAGCTGTCCATGGAATGCAAGGAACCTGCAGATTTTACAGAAGCCAAGGTGAAATAAGGTGGGAGCCTTGGACCGGGCTGGTGGTCTGGGCCACCATGGAGACAAGGCTGGAGTGGGCAAGGACAGGCAGGGATGACTCACACGCCTGCCTGCACCCAGGCAGCCGAGCAGTGACAATGGGGCTGGGCAGGTCTGAAAGCCATGGGAACAGTTGACACAGTCAGGGACATAAACGATCCCCAAAGCAGATAACTGAACAGATGATCTCCATGTTGAAAGAGCATCCCTCCGCACTGCCTGGCTGGAAATGGTGTGCTGGGAGGGCAGGGGGGCTAGCAGGGCTTTGAGCAGGATGCACAGGACACAGCTTGCCCTGACACCGGCCCTGAGGGATCAGGACTGTGACCTGTGGTCACCTCGAATGACACCATGTAGCACCAATGACTTTTTTATTAGGAACCCGGAATGCCCAACTCTTCTTGAAATGAAAGGGGGATGGAGAAGCCTGGAAGGAGCTCAGGTGTGACACCTGGGAAGCTGCACTAGATATAAAGGGTTAAACTGGGTGAACAGAGAACTTAGGTATCATTGGGGCCCATGGAGGCTTTTGAGAGTCACTGATGAGAATCTGTGCCAAAAAATGTGCTTAAGGAAAGAAAAGCAAAATCGACCAAGCTGAGCCTTAGAAGCCAGTGTGAGGACATGCTGCTTGGGGTACCTGAATGTCTCCTGCCAGTGGGAAAACACCTGTTGGCATTAGCAGGAAGAGCCCTGTTTTGCAGGGAAATGGAAAGCAGCAAATGCAGGGCTGTTGTGGTGCCAGGGGCTTCTGAGGCCCCAGGCCCATGACATTCACAGCACTGCAGCACCTCGTGGCACTGCTAAAGAGGTGACATTGCAGCTGAGCAAGCCCCGTGCCCCAGCAGTGGGCCGGGTGCCAGCGCTGGCTGGCGCTGGTGCAGTGAGGCGTGCGAGCGTGCCAGGATTAGACAGCCTGGGCAGCCTGGGCCCGGGGGTGCGGGAGGGAAAACAGAGTCCTGAAATGACTCTGTGGTGTGCAGCATGTGGGGATCACCAGTTGCCTGGGGGTCCCACTGCTCCCCAGCTGAGGAAGGGGTGCAGCTGCAGGTTGGGACACACATACCACTGAGCTTCCAGCCAAGAGCCCTCACCTCTGCTTCACATCAGCACCAGCTCTGTCCAGACCACAGTGCCTGGGCTGGGAGAAAGGTTGGAGCAGGGTGGTGGGGCCACTCCTGGTACCCGCAGCCTTTTTGGGTGCTGGGAGTCCCCTCCAGCGCTCCACAGGCTGGCAGAGCAGGAGGGGAGCTGCAGGGTGGCATCTGACCTGCCATTTGCCCACCCCTCTCCCCAGTTGGGTGGCCTACGAGCAGGCCAACATGCGTGGGGAGATGTTCATCCTGGAGAAGGGCGAGTACCCTCGCTGGGACACCTGGTCCAGCAGCTACCGGAGCGACTGCTTCATGTCCATGCGTCCCATCAAAATGGTGAGTGCTTGGGAGCAGGAAGCACCTGCTGGGGTCTGCCCAGGGCAGGACTGTGCTGCTCGATGCCTCGCTGCAGCAGCTCCAGGGCTTCAGCCACGCGAGCCAACACCTTCCCTCTGTCTTCCCCAGGAGGCTGAGGACCACAAAATCTCCCTCTACGAGTCTGCTGACTTCAAGGGCAACAAGATGGAAATCCAGGAGGATGATGTGCCCAGCCTCTGGGCTTATGGTTTCTGCGACCGTGTGGGCAGCGTGCAGGTGCCCAGTGGAACGTAAGCCAGGCTGCAGTGGCAGCTGCCTTGTGTCAGGCTCCCTGTCCTCCCCTGTGCCCCGATCCACTGCTGCTGCTCTGAGCACCCACACGGGGCTCTCAGGCAGCAAGAAAGCACCACATGGCTGTTTTGGTGGCCCATCACCCAGGGTTGTGCCCAGCGCAGGGAGGCAGGGGGGCTCTGACGGCTCCTTGAGCGTGTGCCGGCTGTGGCGCTGCTGCCTGTAACAGCTGAGCCCGCTCAGGTGCCCTGTCTTTGCTTTCCCTGCAGCTGGGTCGGGTACCAGTACCCTGGCTACAGAGGCTACCAGTACCTCTTTGAGACCGGAGACTTCCGACACTGGAATGAGTGGTCTGCCTTCCAGCCCCAGATCCAGTCCATCCGCCGCATCCGGGACATGCAGTGGGACCAGAAGGGCACCTTCGTCACCCCCGACGCGCCCTCTGACTGAGCGTGCCGCCTGCTAGCTACGAGTCCCGGGCCCCGTGGGGCACCCCCGCCTCCCCTCGCGCTCGCCTGCCCAGCACTTTCCTTGTACATTGCACATTCCCTGGATGTACTCTACCTTGTGAGGCAAATTAAAAAACCAGAAGATTAGAGCTGCTCGGGGGTTGGTGGTGCATGAGTGTGGCCACGGGACGCTCTGCCTTCCTGGCCTGTGCCAGCCCTGTGCTGGAGCCGGGTGGGACATGCTGCAGGGTGGTCTTCCCAGGGGAATTGCTCCCCATGCTGTTGCTGGGACATGGGAGACCCTCCGTGTGGAGGAAAAGAAGTGGTGTGGGAAAGGGCAGGAGGCTCCTCAACTGGACCCCACCAGCACCCGCGGGGACCGTCTCGGCTGGGGGGACTCAGGGCACCTCCCGAGCAACTCTGGCGACCATGGAGGGCTCCGGCTCCGTCCGTGCGGCAGGACGGGGGGCTGCGGGCCCGCAGGTGGGATCCACCTGGGAACTAGTTAACAGCCGTAACTGCAGTCAATCAAAGACCAATTCACTCTCAATGAGTTTTTATTCCCCTCGGACGCTGTCGCTCCGCACCGGGCGCTTCCTCGGCCTCACTCCCCCTTTTCCATCCCGTCCGAGCACCTCGGGTGGCGTTTTCCTGCGCTCCCACGCCGCTCATTAGCGACGGCGGTGATTAATTACAGCGATAGCAGTGACGGCAGCGCTGGCACAGGCAGCAGCACCGGGGCCGGGGGTGACGGCGCAGCTGCGGAGAGCGCGGTCC
>NW_021940379.1:1302578-1329831 GCF_001715985.3 Manacus vitellinus
AGTGCGGGGGGTGCGCGGGTGCACAGAGCGGTGCTCAGAACGGTGCAAGGTGCCCGGTGCAGGATGCTCGGTGCTGGGTGCACGGAGCGGTGCTCGATGCTCAGAGCAGTGCAGAGTGCTCGGTGCGGGATGCTCGGAGTGGTGCAGGGTGTTCGGTGCTGAGTTCACAGAGGGGTGCTGGGTACACAGGGCAGTGGCCGGTGCAGGGTGTTCCATGCTGGGTTCACGGAGTGGTGCTGGGTGCTGGGAGCAGGATGCTCCGTGCTGGGTTCACGGGGTGGTGCTGGGTGCAGGGTACGTTCTGTGCAGTGCAGGATGTGCTAAGGGTGCCGCAGGGTGCTCGGTGCACGGTGCAGGATACATGGCAGGTGCTACAGGGTGCTCAGCACGGGGTGCTCCTTGTGCCTTTCTCCCCTTGTTCCTGCTATCTGGCACCCACTCCTCACGCCCCTGCTCCCCTGGCACCTTCCTGGCAGCCCAGCATCAGCCCAGCCGTGCCCCCCATAACCCAAGCATCACCATACAGAAGGGCACCCATAGGCAGGGACTGTCCATCCATCTGGGTGTCCAGAGCTGAACTGGTGTCAGCGCTGCCCTCCCCTGCCAGGGTGAGTGTGGTGGCCCGTGCTGCAGTCAGCTGAGCAGGTGAGCGTCAGGGGCAACCTGCACCTTGAGGTCTTGGTCAGCATCATCCTCTGCTGCTGGCACAAGAGATGTTTGCAGTGATGAGGCTGGGGTGGCCGTGGGGTGCAGATCCCTTGGCAAAGGGGGTGCAGGTGGGTGCCCAGGCGGCTGCGTTGGCACCTTGCAGCCCACCCAAAACACTGACGCTGTCCTTGGCTGTGCCCATCTGTCACTTGCCCTGCGTGGCAGGGATGTGACATCCACGCTGTGTCCATAGCAAGCTCAAGTTCCTTGGGACTCATGGCTGGAGTTGCCGTCCCAGCACTGCTGGCAGTGTGTCCCAGGGTAGGCAGCGTGAGCTGGGCCGATGTCCTCCATGGGCAAAGGGGGGTTTGCATCACACGGACCTTTGCTCTGTCCCTTGCCGTGTTTGTTTGCACACTCAGGGTCTGTCCAAAAAACATCTCACAGCTTGAAACCCCTTAACTTGCCTCCCTTTGCCAGTCAGAGCCACCCTGCCAGCTGCTTGGGTGCACTGTGGGGTGGTGAGTCCCCCCTCAGCACAGCAGTGCTGCTCCCTTCTACTCGGGCACCAAGCAAGGGTGAGTGCAGAGCTCAGAGTGATTGGTGCTAACAGGTTTCCAAATTTGCCATTGCTTTTCTGGGAACGGTGCAGCGTGCTCGTGGGGAGCTGTCAAGTGCCAACGCAGGTTCCTGCGAGCAGGGTTTGCCATCCTGTGCCTGGTGGCAGCTGATGCTCGGTGGCTGCTGCGTGAGGCGCAGCAGGAGCAGCCGTGCTGTGGTGCCCACAGGGAGCTGAGGGTCTGTGGGGGGCTCACACAGTGGGGGCAGCAGCTGAGCTGGGGACCATGTGGGTCCTTCCCAGCGTCACCTGCAGCAGCTGGCATTGGAGGGGCATCACTGCGGGGGGATAAGTGCAGAGTTGTGCCCTCCACACTGGTGAGATGTGCCAGGCCAGGGGGTGGGAGCTGCCGTGGGGTCTCCACAGGACACTGATGGACTCACCAGGACAGGGCAGGCCCAGGCCACTGCCGTGCTCTGCCTGTAGGTTTTACAAACTGTATTAGTAATTTCTGTTGCTATTTTAAGGAGATTTTTCCAAAGGCAGTTTGCATTACGGATACGCTGAGCCTTCAGGGATGTGTGGGATGGCAGGAGTGCTGTTAAAATGCAGGGACTGTCAAGAAGATTTTTGGAGAGAGAAAACAAACCCCAGCAGGTGGTTTTATTTGGCACCCTACAGATGCGCCTTCTGATGAATTTGTGATGCCTTGAGGAACCTCAGCCTTGTGCCTCAGCCAGGCGTGTTTCCCTTTGGATTCTGCAGGCAACGAGTGTGCGGAACGCGGGAGAAGCTTGCCATGGTGTTGGCTGCCTGCTTTGGTTCACAACGTTGTTCAAGCCTCTAGTTCTGCAGTTCTAAACACCTGTCTGCCTCCAATTCTGCAGCAATTCTCTCACAGAAGTCCTGTCTCAAGGAGAATAATGCTTTTTTTCCCCCTTTTCGTCTCCAGTCCATCCTGTGCTGGCCTCATGGCGCAGGCAGGAGGGTGTGCTGGGGCTGGCCCTGCTGAGGAGCCTTTTGTCTCCTCACAGGGACAGCAAACAAGAACAGCAGCAGGGGATTGCTCAACCCACAGTGCTCGGAAGTGAAGCAAGTGGCTGGTTCCCATTGTGGATTCCCAGGCCACTGACCCCAAACTGAGACCGGGGACTCCACAGGTGGTTGCAGCGTCCAGATGCTTCTCCATGGACAAGTGACCATGGGTGTTTTAGCTCTGGAGCTGCTGCAGCCCGCAGGCTGCTCTGGTGGGGCAGGAGGAAGCAGCTGGGGTTTTTCCAGTGCTCCTGTTCCTGCTCGGTGCTGGGATGGATCCTGTGGTGTGAGTGGCTGTTCCTGGCAGTGACTGAGCTGCAAGGGGGTTGGGAGAGCAGCTGGTCCCCCTGGCAGCTGTGCTCACAGCTGGCTGAGGGCCAGCGGGGCTGGGTGGCATCCAAGGGAAGGGCACCGAGCAGGGGAAGGGCACCGAGCAGGGGAAGGGCACCAAGCACAAGGCCTTGGTGCCCAGCATTTGCAGATGCAAGTGGCAGCAGAGGACCAGGGCTCACAGCTGGGCTCCTGCAGACAGGAAAGCACTCGGATGTGCCGTGCAGGGTGGTTTGGCTGACAGTCAGCAGCCACGCAGTCTGGAAGGGTTTGGTTCCGTTTCTTCCTTCCATGGTTTCACAAGGGCTACTCCTGTGCTGAGGCTTGGTGGGGTTCATTTCCTGTAATTGCTGGGGCTATGCCAGCACACGGCCTTGGGGTGCCGGTGCTTCCCAAAGTTTCTGGCTTTGTGGAAATGCCAAATGCTTGCCCTTGTGGCATCGGTTGTGCCGAGGCTGTCTGGGCCACAGTGGAGATCCAGAGCCTGGTCCATGCTCAGGGTTCCTGAGGCCTCGAGCTGCAGGAAATGGGACAAAGATGAGCAGAGGGGCTGGCAGAGATGAGGTACAGCCGTGTCCCCTCTCCCCTCACTGCCCATGATGAGCAGCAGCCCCTCTGTCCTCCCTACCTTCCACTCAGACAGTGCCTCCAGTCCTGGGGCTGCCGCTGCTGCTCCTGCATGGGGAAATAAACCACTTTGATTTTGTTTCTTAAGCAAATTTGAGGTTTTGGGGTTTCTCTTGCAGAAACAACTTTTTATTTGCAAATCCTGATCCTTGTGCGTGCAAGAATAGAGCTTGTTGAGACTTAGGGTTTGGCCTGTGGATTGGGAAAATATTTTTTGAAGATACTTACTGTTTTTTCTAGCAGTTCCTCTGACTTCTCTCTCTCCCTATTGTATGGCAGGCTCTGACCACCCACATTCCCACAGGGAATCTTTGTGCAGTTGTGGGAGGGAAGAGTTGTGTTTGCGTTGGGTGTGGTGAGTGAACACGGGGGCTGCAACCTCCAGTTCCCATCGCCCTATGCCTCTCTCCTTTGGGGATCCCTGGGGCATACCCTGGCCCTGGGGTGGGAGTTGGAGGGACCTGGTCAGAGGCATGGGGAGGGCTCATGGAACCATCACAGAATTATGGAATGGTTTGGGTTGGAAGGGACCTTAAAGATCTTTTTGTTCCAACCTTCTGCCATGGGCAGGGACACCTTCCACTAGACCAGGTTGCTCAGAGCTCCAGCCAGCCTGCCCTTGAACACCTCCAGGGCTGGGGCATCCACAACTTCTCTGGGCAAGGGGAATAGGAGGACAGCTCTGTGTCTCCCAAGAGCCCCCTCATCCAGCTCTGAGCAGGGAGCAGGATGGTGAGCTCCTGGGTCAGGGCACAAGGGGAGGCAGCGAGGGAGCGTCTCTCTGGCTGCAGCGTCGCTGCAGTGGCACCTGCGCTGGCTTTGCCTTTGTCCCCCCCGAGGCAGCGACTGCAGAGTAATTAAGGAAAGGTGAAGCTCTGTGGGTTGATTAAAAGTCAGGAGCTCTCTCCAAAGCACAGAGCTCATGTCCTGTTTTGGCACAGGCACTTCCGACGTGGAGACGGAGCTGATCTGGTGGCTCCATCCATCACTGGGGGGTCACAGACACCCCTCCTGCTCCGGTCCCCATCCCTCACAGCCCGCAGCATGGAGTGGGAGGCTCTCCCTTCCCCTCCTGTCCCTTCCCCTCCTGTCCCCCCTCACTCGTCTCGGTTCTTCCAGCAGCAGCTCTGCCCCCCCACCCTGCTCCTTGAGCAAAGGGGAGACGTGTCAAGCCCCTTCCCCCCGGCTTTGCTGGAGCCTTGCTGGGGCATGGTGGGCATGGAGCCAGGTGCTGGGTAGGTGCCTCCATGCCCAGCTCCTGCCAGCAGCTTTCACTTTGGGCGTTTCATAATTAATCAGCCACTTTGGGCCGAGGGCCGTTGCCGTCCGGGGTTGGCGGGGTGGATGCTGCGGTTTCCATCTCTGGACCATAAAATGCTATCACTGTGCTTGGAATGAGGGATGGGCAGAGGGAAGATTCTGTAAATTGGTGGGATTTTTATTGTTTGAGGAACACTGTAGCATTGAGCGGGATAATAAAATGTTTTGCTAATCATAACAGCCTTGAGGTGATAAACCAGCCGTCCATTTGTGCTGTGAAATGTCTGTGGATTCTTTGCTGATGTGATTTAGAGCCTGTTGGAGCCAGCTGGTGCTCTGTGTCTGTATCCCTGGCCAGGCTCTCTGGGATGGAGTGCTGGGGTGCTCAGCTGGAATCCATAGTGTGGCTCGGGGCTCTCACCTCTCAGGCTTTTCCAAGTGAGAAAGCCAGTGTTCGAAACTGTCACACACTGCCTTAATCCTCAGGGCGTCAGATTCTGATGGTTTATTTTTCTAGGTACCCAGCAGTGAGAATAAATTCCTCCTTCCTTCTGAGCTGATTGTGTGCTAAGATGCAACTGGAGCACCCTCTGTGTGATTTGGGTGCTTGAACACTTATCCTTGCTGACTTTTGACTGTTTCTTTCAGTTTTATTTGGGATTTTTTTGGATTTGGTTTTTGTTGGCAGTGCAACTGCAAACCATGATGCTGCTAGTGCTATTTGGGGATTTTTCCAAGGGGCACAGAACCCTGAAGTGCTCTAAACTCCCGGTGTTTTTACTGTGATTGGCCTCTGGTTCTGGTGGATGTTCTGGGTTCATGTCCTGCAGTGACTTTTCAGCTTTAGTCACCAAACCTGTCCTGCCGTCGGTGGTGCTGCTTTCGCCACATGGTGGCTGAAAGCAGCTTCTTTTGTTGTTGTGGGTTTTTTTTTTTGAGTGCTGCAGCTTAATTTTGTGCATATCAAAGTGACTCTGAGGCTCCAGCTCGCCTGCAGCAGAGGTGGGTGCAGAGCCTCTGTTCCACTGCCAGCGCTGCAACATCGATTGGGGTGGGCAGGTTGGACCCTGCTCGCTACAGATGGCTGTGCCATGGGACCAATCCCGATCCATGCCATGCTGGGGCGGATGAGCACGCGTTGGGGGTTGTGCAATGGGGCTGACGCTGCACTCGGTGACCGCAGCCGCCCCCGCGGTGCCTCCGTGGGCACCCGGCGGGGATCAGGGCTGTCCCGCGCTCGCTGTGTCCCGGAGCTGCTCATCAGAGTGGGTGAATGCTTCGAAATTTGTTGATCAGCTTTTGTTCGGGCTGCCTGGAAACAGATGGAGAGACGCCTCATGTGTCTGTGTGCCAGCAGTGCCAGCAGCCTGTCCCTTCCTGCTGCCCTCAGTCCCCGACAGCTCTTCCCGGCTTTTTCCTCCCAGAGGCTTGACCGCTCTGCTGTTTGCTGCTGCCCCCTCTAAGCAGGATGGGAGTATCCCTGTCCTGCTAAGGGAGGTACCTGGGAGTCATCAGGTGTTTTGAAACGTGATGTTGCCGCCAGGCAGGGACCAGGAGAAAAAGAGCTGCTGTCATGGCCACCACTTGGCAGTGACAGAGTTGGGCTGAGCTCAGGTTGTGATGAAGCAGTTGTCCTCAGGCAAGCTGTGTTTATTTTTGTAAATGAACTGTAGACTACTAATTAAGTAATTAAATATTGCTGATTTGTAAAGATGTGAGTTGGATATATTAGGACATTTCTTGCTGACCACAGTTCCTGCTGCTGTTCCGCCACAAAGGCGCCTCCAGTTCCTCATCCTTTTATTAAGCACCAACAAATTGAGCTCAAATTTTCCAGGCCACACCTACGTCTTTTGGGGAAGCTGCAGTTAGTGACAATCATTTCTGGGAATGTTTTAAAGAAAAAATGCAGCTTCTGATCGTATGGAGCTTCTTGTAGACGCTGTTTTTGCGGTTGTTTTCACGCTTTAAAAAATGGGGTCAATGTTGTTTCATCACTGCAGGTGGTGCTGGGCCCGGCGGTGCTGGCACACGGGGCTGTTCACGGTGCTGCTGGTGGTTTACCCGCTCCCACCGCAGGTGCTGGGTCATGAGGCTGTGGTTGCTCAGAGCTCAGTGCTGGAGCCCGGCTGGCAGTGACACCCTGCGCAGTGTCAGGAAGGAAGTCAGCAAACGAGTGCATGTCCGTGTGTATGTCTCTGTGTGTCTGTGCACAGGCAGGAGCTGGAGCTGTTTCCGGAGCGGAGTGTCTTGGGGTGGGCTGTTAAACTGCTGCTATTCCCTGATCCAGAACATTTGTGGCACTGCAGAAGTGCATCCAGGGATGCAGATGCTGCTCCGTGGGCATGCAGCCTCGTCCAGAGCTGAAATCCCGTGGTCCTTGGAGGCCAGGCCAGGATCGAGCAGGAAGCCTGGCAGGGAAGAAGGGCAGCATGTGCACTGCGGATAAGGCCTCCTGAAGTTCATGCTGGGTGGAGTTTCCCTCTGGTTTCTTGTTGATGCTGAAGCAGAGGGGCCGGTGACACTCGATGGCAGGAGAGGAGGAGACTTGAGTGTCTGGAATAGCAATTAATGTCTGTCCTTGAAATGTTCTAAAAAACATCCTCCGAGGCCGGGACACTGTCATGTATTGAGGGGCAGCTGACTGGGAAGGGCCAAGTGGCAGCCGCCCTATGACAAACCAGCGCCCTGTGCACCCACTGTGATCCTTGGAGCAGAGTGACATCCTCCCATCCTGCTGGGTCCGGCCCCTCGGGGTGCTCTGCTGCAGCACAGTGTCTCTGAGCTGTCCCTGGGATGTGCCTGCAGGATGGCTCCAGCCAAGGCACTGCAGGCAGCTGCCGGGCTCCCCGGGGAGGGGGCAATCCCTGTGGTGCAGGTGCCATGTCCTTGTGGGAAACCTGGTGTACAGGGGTTCGGCTCCCTACCTGGAGGGATTCATGTGCTCTGAGGGGCTGGTGCTGCTGCCTTGGGGGGGTGGTGAGGCTGGAGAGAGCTTTGTTCCTTCGGCTGGAGCCGGGAGGTCCTGGCAGTATGGGCAGCTCCTGGTGCCAAGGCTTTGCTGGGACCACCTTTCCCTGGGAGGGACAAGAGGGAGGCTGTGGGCAGGAGTGGAAGGTGCCAAGGAGGAGAGCACATATGTGCAATAAATAAATCAACATTATGGCTTCTCTTCCCCATCAGGTGTTCTGGAGGTTGCAGCATGAAGCTCGGCTAGCAGCAAAATGACCTTATGGGGGCAAGGTAAGCACACATGGGTTGTTGGTTCCCCTGGGATGCTGGGTGAATGTTTCACATCTGTCCACACCAGCACTGGTGCCCCATGAATACTGTTGCCTTCACAAGCTGACAGGAGGTGGTGTAAGCCTTGTTCATGCTAATGGTTCATCAGCATGTGAATAAGGAAGGCTCTGTGCCTGTAGGACCTCTTGTCACTCTGCTGTCACTTCCCTGCTGGTTCCCATCCTCCCCCATGCTCTGGGTGCCAGCCTTGCCCTGATGGTGGTGAGGGATGGAGCCCCTGGCTGTGGGTCACAGCCCCTCCCTGTCCCCTGGTGTCCAAGCTGCACTCGGGAGACTTCAGCCTGGGGTTGGCTGCTGGTACTTTGATTTCTGCTGCCATGTCTCCAGTGCCTGCCATGATGTGCTAGAGAAGCCCCCGAGAGCTCCCTAATTCCTGCTGGAGTGAGAAGCTCTCAGAGCCAGTTTGGGAATCTGAACGACTGTTGTCTCTGGAAGGGTTGTCTTTGATCAGACAGCTATGCGCCTAATTATGCCATGATTCCACCACAGTGTCTGCTCTGGAGGAAATGACCCATCCCTCTTCCCTCACAGACTAATGAGCCCCATATATTTTAGGAAATTCTTAACAGAGAATTGCACAAAGAGTTGAGAGCCAGCCAGGCTGTTTGTGGTTGCTCCCATCCTGCTGCCAGACATGCTCGTGGGTATTGTTCAGTCCACCTGGCACACCGGGATGATCCCACTGGAGAAGTTTGTTCCATTCCAGCCCTCCCAGGGCCTGTGGCTGCCATGCAGGAGCAGAGGCAGAGTCCCAGAGCACAACAGTGAGGAGAAGCCATGCTCCTGTGGGCAGCTTCCTTTTCTGCTGCTTCGTGGATTGAGAGCTTCCCCACACTGGTGGTGTTGTGTGGGAGTGGGGGGGCTGTGTCCCTGCCCACCAGACAGGCAGGACAGTCCCCAGGCACACAGAATCATTTAGGTTGCAAAAGACCTTCAGGATCATTGAGTCCAGCCTGTGACCCATCACCACCTCGTCAACCAGACCAGAGCACTGAGTGCCACATCCAGTCATTCCTTGGACACCTCAGGGGATGGGGGCTCCACCCTGAGCAGCCCATTCCAGTGCTTGACCACCCTTTCTGTAATGAAATTCCTCCTGATGTCCAACCTGAACCTCCCTGGCAGAGCTCGAGGCCGTGTCCTGCTTGTGGTGCTGGTACCGCAGCCCCCGGCACTCAACATGAGCACATGAGCGAGTCCCTTTGTTCCCTCTGCAGCTCAGATGAAGCTGCTGGAGCATCTCTGTGGGAACTGCTCCCTGTCAGCTGTTTTTTGGGAGAACAGAGTACTTCTGTGCTCCAGCCTCCTTTCACACTGCAGCCCTTCCTGCTAATTAGCCTGTCTTGGTCTGCATCACCCTAATTATTCCAGTTGGCCCTAAATCCTGGAATCCACTGCCATCCTTTGAAATGGGTCTTGTGGCATTTGCATTTATTTTTGGGTGAACATTTGAATATATTTACATGACTGAAATAGATGAAGATAGCAGGAAGGAGCAACACTTGCCTTGTTAATGGCTCTGACTCTGCTTGGTGCTGCAAAAATACCAGAGCTGTCGGGTATCCCTCTGATCTACATCCCAAGAAAGCCACACACTTTTATCTGAGACCTGGGGATGCAGTTGAGACTGTTTAACCTGGGTATGTCACTGAGCAGCTGGCCAAGATGGACCAGGTAGTAAAGAGCCACAAAAATAGTTTGGTGTTGATGTTACTGTGCTGCTGGGCTGGGAAAGTGTGTCCCTGGGCTGGGGAGGGGTGTCCCTGGGCTGGCACAGGGGCTCTGCCTGGGCAGAAGTGGATAAAAACCGAGTGGGCGGATGGGAACAATGGAGTGGGATGTCAGGGGCTGGAAGTGGGGAGCAGAGCAAGTCCCCAAGTGCTTGGAAGGGAGGGCAGGGGCAGGGAGGCTGCCGGGCTCCGGGCTCTCTCCTGCCTACTCCCTGCTCTGCACGGGCCCCTGCACAGTGTGCTCCTTCGGGGGAAGAGTTGATAGGAGAAAACACTTTTCTGGAGCAGTTCTTTGGCCTGTCAGCAAAACAGAATGCACGGACGGCCCGTTCCTTCCACTCCATTCAGCTCCCGCCCCAGCCACATAATCACAAAGAACTGGAAATCCTGGGGTGAGCCCAGGGTAGGATTGCAAAACCTGCACTCGCAACTGGGGCGGATGGGGGGAGGGGGTGGGAAGCGGTGCCAGCCTTCCCGGGAGTCCCTCTGGGCACGCAGCAGAGCTGGGCACTCACAGAGGCTGCAGCCTTCCTGCTGGATGTCCTACCGAGCCCTGGAAAACCCAAAGAGTCTTTGTGCCAGATGAAGTTTCAAGGATTTCTCTGTCAGGTCAGTCTCCGGAGGCAGAGCAGGGTGTTGAACACTGTGTGTAGCTGTTCAGTGTCAGATGGTTGAGTTTCTCAGTGTTTCATTCTAACGGCTTCTCCTGACTCTGACACTTAAGATTTGCATGAGAGGCGTTTGTTTTTCTCTTATTTCAGCTTCCCCCTCCCTTTTGACCGCAGGGTTAAACTAAAGAAAATGTAGGAAGGAGGCAGGTGGCTGAAATGTGAGCAGTGGTGGAGTGCTGACTCGGGTTTGGGAGGAATAACTTTAGAGAGGGTTTGGGCTTCATCTGGGATGCAACAGGCTCTCTGTAAAGATTTTCTTTAAGGACTCAGTGGGTATACATGGCCCCTCCTCTCCAAAACATTCCTGGAGCTTTGCTCCAGCTGTAAACCTGTGTTTCTGGGAACACAAACAGCACAGAAATTGTCTCTTTGGGTGTGCACTGACAGAGACTTTAATTACCTGCTGGGTGGAAGGCACCGAGTCTGGGAGTTGCTGATAAGTGAAGGAGATGATGAAATCCTGGATGGTGTCAGCATCCCGCTGGAGCCAGGCTGGATTCTGGGCTGGAGTATGGGTCCTGCTCCTCTGACCATGCCATTTCTCTTGCAGATGCCCGTGGGGTTGGACACTTGCTAGCTGAGAGCTGAAGTCCCCAGCCTGTGCCCAGGAGAGCAGGATGCGGGTCACCATGCGGAGGGTGCTGCTGGTGCTGGGCTCGGTGGCTGCCTTGATGGTGACCCTGCACCTTGGCCATCAGGTTCTGGAGTGCCAGCAGGTCCTGAGCGAGAGGAGGCACAGGCTGATGAGACCCGAGAACGAGGAGCTGGTCATGATGGACGCCAACCACGTCGAGTACCGTTACAGCAAGGACATGCCCCTGATCTTCATCGGGGGGGTCCCACGCAGCGGCACCACGCTCATGAGGGCCATGCTGGACGCCCACCCCGAGGTGCGCTGCGGGGAGGAGACCCGCATCATCCCCCGCGTGCTGGCCATGCGCCAGGCCTGGTCCAAGTCCGGGCGGGAGAAGATGCGCCTGGACGAGGCGGGGGTGACGGACCAGGTCCTGGACGCCGCCATGCAGGCCTTCATCCTGGAAGTGATCGCCAAGCACGGCGAGCCCGCCAGGTACTTGTGCAACAAGGACCCCTTCACGCTCAAGTCCTCTGTCTACCTGTCCAGGCTGTTCCCCAATTCCAAATTCCTCCTGATGGTGCGGGATGGCCGGGCCTCAGTGCACTCCATGATCACACGGAAAGTGACAATCGCGGGCTTTGACCTGAACAGCTACCGGGACTGCCTGACCAAGTGGAACAAAGCCATCGAGGTGATGTACTCCCAGTGCCTGGAGGTCGGCCGGGCCCGCTGCCTGCCCGTCTACTACGAGCAGCTGGTGCTGCACCCCGAGCAGTCCATGCACAACATCATGAAGTTCCTGGACATCTCCTGGAGCGACACGGTGCTGCACCACGAGGAGCTCATTGGGAAGCCCGGCGGGGTGTCGCTTTCCAAGTGAGTCTCAACTCCTTCCTCAGCTTTTCAAGAAGCATTTTCATTACACGAATCAGGTCAAGGCTAAAACTGGGGGCAAAGCTGCGTTGCTGGTGTTTTTGTGTGATTTTTGGGGGCAGAAGGAGCAACACATCAGTTGTACTGCAATAGGGTTTGTGTTTCTGAGTAAGAGATGGCTTTAATGCTCCCAATCTGTTGTACTCCACAGAGCAGCTTGTCAAGCAAGGATTTCAGGAGCAGGTGACTGTTTAATCTCTCTTGACACTGCAGAAATTATTTCAGTCTCTAATTTGGAAAGAACTGCTTGCTCTGAAACGTGAGCTCTTTAATGCCTCTTTCTCTACCCGTCCTCAGATGCCTCCTCAGTGTGATTAGTTGTGCTGCAAATGATGATGAGCAGCAGTTCTTGCCAGGTCTGAGGCTGGTGTTGCAGAATCAAAGCAATCCCTGCTCCGTGGAGGCACACCCAGTACTCCCTCCTGGCCTCTCTGTGTCTTGGGGGGTGTTTACCTGCTCCCACTTTCTTTTCCTCTTTTAATTCTTTTTCTTTTCTAAGTGAAAGGCTTAAGTCAGGCTTAGCAAAATGTAATCAGCTGTGTAAGGGAATTATCCGAGTCTCCGTATCAATTGCTGGTGCCCCGGTGGTGAGGGCAGCAGGAGCCAGGGGGGATGTGCAGCTGCTCCGGTGCTCTGGGATGCCGTGGGTGTGCAGCCGGCTCTGCTTCCCTGTTTGCTCTGAGGAAATCTTGCCCAGATTCCTTAAACAGATAAGATTTTGGATTTCCCTAGAGGCCCTGTGGTGCATCTGTGCTACGGCCCACACATCTTACATTATTTTCCTGTAGTAAGGAGAGGTGTCCTGGTAACACCCTGACCCCAGTGAAGGATGAATCCCCCCTCTAGGACAAGAGGAAGCAGTCTCAAGTTGTGCTGGGAGAGATTTAGATTGGATCTTTTGGAAAATTTCTTCATGGATAGAGTGGTCAGGCATTGGAACAAGTTTCCCAGGGCGGTGGTGGAGTCACTCTTGCTGAAAGTGTTCAAAGACACGTGGATGTGATGCTTAGGGGCACGGTTAGTGGTGGCTTTGGCAATGATGGGGGAACAGCTGGAATTGATGATCTTAGAGGGCTTTTCCAGCCTTAACGATTCCATGATTCTATACAGGGGGACCCCACCTCTGGGGCTGTGCAACCCCCTGCCGGGTGTGCTCCCCCAGATCAGGGCTGTGAGGGGACAGGGTTGCCCTAGGACTGCCCCTCTGTGCCTCACCCTGGCTCTGCCTCAGGTGTGCCTGGCAGGTGATGAGTGTTTGTGTCCTGGGAGTAGAAGGGACATGTTGGGGCTGGTCAACCTGGAGAAAAGAAGGTTGTGTAGAGACCTCACAGCACCTCCCAGAATCTGGAGGGAAGCCAGTGAGGGACTGTTCATCAGGAACTGCAGTGACAGGACAAGGGCGAATGGCTTCAATTTCAAATGGGGGAAATTTAGGTCAGATTTATGGAAGAAATTCTTCCCTGTGAGGGTGGTGAGGCCCTGGCACAGGGTGCCCAGAGAAGCCGTGGCTGCCACATCCCTGGAAGTGTTCCAGGCCAGGTTGGATGGGAGTTGGTCTAGTGGAAGATGTCCCTGCCCATGGCAGAGGGGTGGGATAGGATGAGCTCTAAAGTCCCTTCCTACCCAAACCATTCCATGTTTCGATGTTGAGGTGACAGTGAGGCTGGCTGAGGCTGTTCTGTGTGACCCCAGCACGTGTGTGAAATCCAACTTTAGTGTCTTTTGTTTTTTTTTCTTTTTTTTCCCCAGGATAGAAAGATCCACAGACCAGGTGATCAAGCCGGTGAACATGGAGGCGTTATCTAAATGGATCGGGCACATCCCGGGGGATGTGCTGCAGGACATGGCCCACATCGCCCCGATGCTCGCCAGGCTGGGCTACGACCCCTACGCCAACCCCCCCAACTACGGCCACCCCGACCCCCTGGTTGTCAACAACACACACAGGGTGAGTGTCACCCCCACGGGGGAGCAGAGCCGGGGGGCTCACAGAGCCCCTGGAGCAGAGGAGGCTGCTGAGCCAGGTCAGGAGAGAGCAGGGGGGAAACGGACATAGAATCCCAGAATCACTGAGGCTGGAAAAGACCTCCAAGACCACTGAGTCCAACCTGTGCCTGATCCCCACCTTGTCACCCAGCCCAAAGCACTGAGTGACACATGGACACCTCCAGGGATGGGGACTCCACCACTTCCCTGGGCAGCTCCTTTTAATGGCTGACAACTCTTTCTGTGAAAACATTCCTCCTGATGTCCAACCTCCCCTGGCACAGCTTGAGGCCATTTTCTCTTGTACTGTTCTTGTTCCCTGGGAGCAGAGCCCAACCACTCCTGGCTCCCTCTCCTGTCAGGGAAGGTCCCCCCTGAGCTTCCTTTTCTCCAGGCTGAGCCCTCCAGCTCCCTCAGCCACTCCTGATGCTCCATACTCTTTCCCAGCTCTGTTCCCTTTTCTGAACACGCTCCAGCACCTCATTGTCTGTCTTGGAGTGAGGGATCCAGACCTGGACACAGGATTTGAGGTGCAGTCTTCTCCTTGGGAAGGCTGGGGATGGCTGACAGCTCCCCTGAGGTGATTCCAGCCCAGCTGCGTGTTCCAGGTGGAGCCTGATGGGGCTCATGCTGACGGTGCTGCCGATGGTTTTGTGGTGGTGTTTGTTTGTGGTGCTGTGGCAGATCCTGACTTGTCCCTCCCTGACCCAGCCCTGCTCCTGAACCCCGGTGTGGGCGTTCCTGGTGTGTGCTGATGGTTTCTTTGGGCACTGTACCCTGGCTGGGACCTGGGACAACATTCTGGCTGTGCTGTGTCTGTGTGTAGCTCCACAGCCACTCCCGTGCTCTCACCAGGAACACACGTGGAGGCTTGGAATGCCTTTGGGCAAAACCAACAGATTTTTCCTTTTTTTTTGAATATTGACTCATGTCCCTGGAGCAGAACTGGAAGGAAGGAGCTGCAGTCCCAGCCAGCAGTTAGGAGGCAGAGGGAGGTTCCCATGTTTGGGGTGGGGCTCCACAGCCCCCCAGTTCCCTGGGACAGTGCCCATGGATGAGGTGTCCTTTGTCATGGTGGTGGGAGCAGGGTGGGACCAGTCCCCAGGGTGCTGTAGGCAGGCAGGGAAGTGGCAGCACTGACTGGGAGGTGGGAAGAGCTTCCCTGGAACTGCTCTGTACTCCCAGCACTCTGGTCTCTCACAGATCCTCAGTGCCTGCTGAGAGCTGTCCTGGGACACGAGTGGTTTGGGGGAACATCTGCCCTGGGCAGGCTCAGGGCCACTCTGGGTCTTTCAGTGTTTTTTGGATGAATTTGGAGAACTGGCATGGTGGTAAAACCAAAACGTTGTCCCCTCTCAGACTAAGGGGGGAGTTGGGAATTGCTTGTGTCGGTTCCCTGCTCCCTGTCTTTATAGTCAAAAAGGATGAAACCTCCCATTTTTGCCCCAATATGACCCCATGATGTAGATCAAACTCCCATCAGAGTGTTCCACCTGGTTCAGGTGTCCTGGGACATGGGACACATGGAATGGGGTGGATTGGCTGATGCTCATGGAGTGCCCCAGAAGGGTCACTCCAGGTTCTCTTTCCCACAGGTTTTAAAGGGGGATTATAAAACACCGGCCAATCTGAAAGGTCACCTGCAGGTAAGAGTCTGGTGTGCCCTGGGGGGTTGTGTTTTTGGGTTAATCTGGGGTGTCTGGTCCCTGGCTCCCTCCTAGGGGTGTCTGCAGGCTGGGAATGTCCCTGCTCCCTTCCCTCAGGGAACGTCCCTGCTCCCTTTCCTGGGGAATGCAGATGGTGGCTCAGAGCTGACCCTTCTGTTTCTGGGTTATTTCAGGTCACTCAGAACACGTCATCTTCTCACTAAGAAAATTAATGATTTCCAGGTAAGACCCTTTTAATTTTGGGATTTGGGCGAATCTGCCCACATTGCTCCAGGATTGGCATTTGGTTTGTGTAATTTCTGTGGATTAGCCAGGGCTCCAGGCACGCTTCTGATGCCAAAGATCATTCACAGTTGCCTTAGATCTTCCAAACAATGCTGCTGTGTGGGACCATTTGTCAGGATTTCTCTTCCTGAGCTCTGGGAACAGGCTTAAAGCAGCCAAATGAGAATCAGCCACTTGGGAGGGTCATTGCTGCCTGTCCCCACAGGCAGCACAGGGATGGGATGTGGAATGTGTGGATGGGCTGAGCTGTTCCCCAGCTGCCTCCAAGGACGTGCCATGGACCTGAGGAAGGGGATAAAAAACAAAGGGAAACATGATGGGAAACAAAGCTGCTGCCTTGGGCTTCTGCTCCAGAGACAACTGTTGACGTGTTGGATGTTTTTCCCTCTCTACCGTCTGCGCTAAAGCATAAAATGTCATTTTTGGTACTAAAACTGACCCTTTGAAAACTAATTCCTGTGTAAAAGCAGTCGGTTCGGCTAGAAGAAGATCAGAAGTGCTGAGAGAGGATCAGGAATTGTGTGTCCAATGTCCTGGGCTGGGATTTGGTTCCTTGCTGACTGTGTTTTGTGTCACAGGGGCTTTAAACCATCTGTTGGGCACTGCTGTGCTGGTGTGTGGGATCCTGCTCCTGAGGGGATCCTGTTCCCAAGGAGATCCTGCCCCTGAGGGGATCCTGCCCTGTGTTCTCCCTGTGTTTCTCTCTTCCAGAACGTTGCAAATGGCCTTTTGTTGCCCAAGAAGGAAGAGTTTGCACTGGCCCATGGAAATCGGTTCTCCAAGCATATTGCTTGCTCCTACTGTTGCCAAATGACTGCGCTCCAGGAATGTATTTGCATTTATTTGCAAAGGCCAAATGTGCTCCACAGCGGGAATGTCCTCAGCCTCTCCCAGTGCTCCGTGGGAAAAGCAGCTGTGGGAATCCAGGCTCGGGGGTGGCGGGAGGAGGTTCTGTGTGTGCCGTGGCCGAAGGACTCATTACATCTCGTGTCAGTGTCTTGTGACGCCGTTCCCTGTTCCTGGGAACAGCCCTCCCAGCGCTGCTGTTCTGTATTCCTGGGGTCAGGAACAGCCACCCTGGTCCTGCTGTTCTGTATTCCTTGGATTGGGAACAGCCACCCTGGTCCTGCTGTTCCCTATTCCCAGGGTGGGGAACAGCCCTCCCAGCCCTGCTGTTCTGTATTTCTGGGGTTGGGAAAGCCATCTTGGCCGCACTGTTCCCTAATTCCAGGGTTGTGAACAGTCATCCTGGGCCTGTTGTTCCTTATTCCCACGGTTAGGATCAGCCATCCTGGTCCTGCCATTCCCTGTTCCCAGGCTCAAGAACAGCCGCCCTGTCCCTGCTGTTCCCAATTCCCAGGGTCAGGAATAGCCCCCTGGCCCTGCTGAGACTTTGTGGTGCGCGTGCCCCCCTCCCCACACCCCCTCCCTGACCCTGCAGAGGCTATTGCAGAGTTAATATATGGCCCCCCTGCCCCCGGTGTTGGACACCATTAAAGTGTTGGTTTGATATTTAATATTTAATGTTTCAATATTTGATATTCAACAGCGCGGGCTCCGCCTCCCCCCCATACTCCGCCGGGCCGTAGAGTGGCGCTGCGGGCGCGGCCCAGGCGCGGCCGCTCCGCCCCTTGCGACTCTATGGTTTGTAGCGGGGTTTGAGCGTAACTGGAAGTAAACCGGAAGTGAACGGGGCTCATCCGGTTTAGCGGCGCGGCCGGAGCTGTCTGGGGATTCCTGAGCGGTCCCAGAGGGTCCTGGGGTGTCTGGGGATCCCTGAGCGGTCCCGGAGGGGCCGGGGGTGTCCAGCCGGGGGTCCCTGAGGGGCTGGGGGTCCCCGGGCCGGAGGCCCCGGCGCTGCCGCGATGTCGATGTCGCACCTGTACGGCACGGACGGTGCCGATGGCGTGGAGATGGAGAGTTTCGAGGTGTCGGACTGGGACCTGCAGAACGAGTTTAACCCGCACCGGCAGCGGCACCGCCAGACCAAGGAGGAGGCGACCTATGGCGTGTGGGCCGAGCGCGACTCGGACGAGGAGCGTCGCGAGCTTCGGCGGGAAGCGTACGGGCGGGAGCGGGGCCGGGCCGGGCTGTGCCGCCCCTGAGGCTGCCCCGGGCCGGGCAGCTCCCCCCGTGCCCTACAGGTTTCTCCTTCCCGTGGAGCTCCCCCCATTCCTTTTGGGTTCCTCCCGTTCCCTGGGTATTCATCCGTTCCCTAGAGCTTTCTCCTTTCCGTGAAGATTCCCCCGTTCCCTGAGGATATCCATGCTGTGGACACCCCCCTGAGCAGCCCAGCCTGGCCCGGGGCTGCCTTTGGGACCCCTCACCTGCGGGACTTCCCCTTTGCTCCCCGTCCCTGCAGTCCGGGGAGATGGAGGGGCACAACCAGCGTCAAACAGCTGGACCATCTTTAATATCTCATTTTGGGCGGGTGTAAGGCACAGCAGCCCCCAGGCTCCCCCAGGAAGGTGCTCTGGAGCAGCATTCCCTGACGGCGTGTTTCTCAGCTCCAGGGATTACTCCGCCCCCGTGAGCTTTGTCAGCGCCGGACTCAGGAAGGCGGCGGCCGAGGAACAGTCAGACGAGGACTCGGATGAGGATGAGAAACCTGGGAAGCAGGAGGAGATCCCCAAGGAGTTCGTGCCCAAGAAGTTGAAAACAGTGAGCTCTCCGGGAAACTTTCTGACCTGTGTAACTAATGTGTTTGTGAAACTGTAGCCAAAGCAGTGAAACTACAACAGAGCACTAAAAAAGGGGGAAATAATTAAACCAGAAACCCAAACCTGTCATTAAGGGAGGTGTTTTCTCTGGCTTTTGTATAATTGATAAAATAGCAACCATAATAATAAATCATTGATCTAATGATGTGGGGTTTGTGTTGTGTTTTAACAGGGAGGAAATTTCAAGCCCAGCCAGAAAGGCTTTGTAGGGGGCACCAAATCTTTCATGGATTTTGGCAGCTGGGAGAGACACACTAAGGGAATTGGGCAGAAGCTTCTCCAGAAGATGGGATATGTCCCTGGAAGAGGTCTTGGGAAGAATGCTCAAGGTACTGTCAGTGTGTTTGGTTGTTTATTGTTAACTGGTGATGTGGAGAAGAGAATGGATTCCTTAAAGAAATGCCAGCCCAAGGTGGCATAAACTTCACTGTTATTTTCCTGCCTCTCTTGTAAATGATTTAGGTCCTGTGGTGAGAGTCAGGCGTGTTAAAATTGGCCCGTGGTCATTTATTCCTCTTGGTATTTTGCAAGAGAGAAAATATTGAACAAAAATTGGGATATAAATTCCAAAGGATATAAAACTCCTCACAGAAAAAGAAATGTTATTTTATTTGGCAGAATAAAAAGGCAGTGAAATGTGGATGGGAATAATACTGGGCTTTGGCATTTTGGTGTGTGCTGGGATTAAGTGATTTTATAGGAAATTAGTGAGGTGGTGGAAGTACCCCAGTGCTGGGGGCAGAGTGCCAACGAGGGGCTTGGTGCTGTTCTGGTAACTGGTAGGGAAAACCTGGCTGTTGTGCTCCCCCAGCACACAAACTGCTCCTCCTGACCCCTCTCCATCCTCCCAGGCATCATCAATCCCATCGAGGCCAAGCAGAGGAAAGGCAAAGGTGCCGTGGGGGCCTATGGCTCTGAGAGGACCACTCAGTCCCTGCAGGACTTCCCTGTGGTGGACTCAGAAGAGGAAGCTGAGGAGGTATTGGTGTGATTCTTCTGTATCTGTTTCCCTGCTGTGCTGTGTGTACAAACTTCAGTTCTCTTGTTAGTTTCTGTGTCAGAGAAAACTGTTTGGGCTCATTTTAGGTAAGAAGCCAAAGATTGAGCATGTTGATTTAATTTAGACAGATTTTTCATGTCACTGTAATGTTTTTTGTTGGGTTTTGTCTCAGAGTCCCACCTACAAAAAGTCCCCCCAGGTAAATAGTCTTTGTCTTTTATTTAAATTTAAAAAAAGACCACAAACAACCCTGTAAGCACAGGCCATAGGGTGGGTGACTGACCCACAACATCTGTGGTGCTTTGGCACTCAGCTTCACCACTTCCCAGTTATTTTCTGTACAGAATTCCTCATTGATCTGATGGTTATTGTCCTGTAGAAAGAGGCAGCTTTGGGGCACGGCAAAGAGCAGCTCCCACAATTTCCTGTTGTTTTGTTCAGGAATTTCAGAAGGAGCTCAGTCAGTGGCGGAAGGACCCGAACGGAGGCAAGAAGAAGCCCAAGTACAGCTATAAGACAGTGGAAGAGCTGAAAGCCAAGGGCAGGATCAACAAGCAGCTTGCAGCCCCTCAGAAGGAGCTGTCCCAGGTCAAGGTAAGGCTGATACCCGAGAGGTGACACCTCTGAGAAACACTGTGTCCACTTTGGTGTCAAGGGTACATTTTAGCCACCAGTAACCTTGATAAAGCCAGTTCTAGGAGCTGCCTGTGCAGCCTTTTGGACTCATCACTGAACCAGGTAATAGCCCCCTGTGTCACCTGGACATCAGGTTTGGTTTAAAACATGCCAATTAGATTAAATGTGGGTGGGTTTGGTTTTTTTGAATTGCAAGTTGTTTAATAATTGTTTCACATTAGTCATAGATCAACACTCACCCACTTCTGAAAGCACAGTTGTCCTTTTTGGGATTATGCAACTAAACACATGGTTTGAACCTTCTTCTACCTCAAGGGGACAGTAAGGGATTTGTCTGGTGTGTACTTAGTAAAATTATTAATGTAAAATTACAGTGTCTTTAAAAAAGGTATAAAAGTACCTGAGTGCACTAACTAATAGAATACTAATGGCATGATCACTGCTTGTAGAATTGCTCAGTGAAACTGAGATGAGATGGAGGAGACTTTTCCAGCTCTGATTCCAGGTTGTCCCTTATTCATTCTAACTCCTCACGTCTGGAGAAGGCCATTGTGGAGGCAATCCCCTCCTGGAGATACAGTGTGTATTAACAGCCTCCTGGAGTAATTAAGATTTTAATGTGGAGTCAGGGATTACCTCCTTTAAATGTGTTCAGAAAGCAACTGGATGTGGCACTCAGTGCTCTGGTCTAGTTGACAAGGTGGGGATGGGTCAAAGGTTGGACTCGATGATCTTGGGGGTCTTTTCCAACCTCAGTGATCCTGTGATTCTGAGATACAATTTTATTTAAGACCTGTTTGTCCTTGTCTGTTGGCAGGTTATAGACATGACGGGCCGGGAGCAGAAGGTTTATTACAGCTACAGCCAGATCAGCCACAAGCACAACATCCCAGATGACAGCCCCCAGCAGCCCCTGGGCAAGGACTCCAAGCCCCAGGGGTTCGCCCTGCCTGAGCTGGAGCACAACCTGCAGCTGCTGATCGACATCACGGAGCAGGAGATCATCCAGAACGACCGGCAGCTGCAGTACGAGAGGGACATGGTGGTCAACCTGAGCCACGAGATCCAGAAGATGTCCGAGGTGCTCTCGCACGAGGAGAAGGCCATCAGCAACCTCAGCAAGGTGCTGGACATGGTGGAGGAGTGTGAGAGGCGGATGCAGCCCGGCTGTGAAAACCCTCTGACCTTGGATGAGTGTGCAAAGATTTTTGAGACACTTCAGGACAAGTACTACGAGGAGTACAGGATGTCAGACAGGGTGGACCTGGCAGTGGCCATAGTTTATCCTCTCATGAAGGATTATTTCAAGAACTGGGATCCCCTCAAGGTGTGTGTTGGGTTATCTGCAGTTCTCACTTGATGGCTTCAGCAGTCTTTTCTACTTTGTCTTAAGTGTCCTGGTCTAGTGGAATGTGTCCCTGCCCATGGTAGAGGGGTGGAAGGAGATGAGCTTCAAGGTCCTTTCCAACCCAAACCAGTCTGGGGTTCTGTGATTCTAAATTCCTGATCAGTCTGGTGAAAAAGAAAAGAAACAAAACCAAACCCTGCTCTGTGCCCCCTCTCAAACATTTGCTGAGGAGTTTGTAAGGTTAAAATCAATCCCTTTTATGAATGTTGGAAAGAAAAAGTAGGTGAAAAAAAGTCTCCAGTTGTTTTTTAGCAAAAGTAGGAGAGGTCTGTCTGTCAGGTATCACAGATGCTCAGTCAAGTCTCAATGCCATTTAGGCTGGGATGGGTAAGATAGGCTGGCCCTGTGAGGGGTGAGAATGGTGGCTGTAGCCCAGCACACCATCAGCCTGTTCTGTGCAGGTCCCAGCTGAAATTAATGGAAAAAGATAAAGACCTTGACCCCGAGTGCCTTATCATTCCCAGGACTGTTCCTATGGCACAGAGATCATAGCCAAGTGGAAGAGCCTTCTGGAAAATGACCAGCTGTTATCCCACAGTGGGCAGGACCTGTCGACGGATGCTTTCCACAGGTAAAGAGCAAATGAACTGTACTTTGTGCAGCATCTTCACATGCTGTTTCCTCAGGGACAGAAAAGAGCAGACACAAAGGAGCTTTCCTTACAGTTCCCTTGCTGTGCCTGTTGAAATCCAGCTGCCCTCTACAGAAGAGAAGCAGCTTTAACTAACAGTTCATATTTGATTTATTTAGGCCTGGGTTATACCTTTGAGCTTCACTTTGATTTAATTGTTTGGGTTTTTTTTCCCAGACTGATGTGGGAGATCTGGATGCCATATGTCAGAAACATCGTGGCACGGTGGCAGCCAAGGAACTGTGGATCCATGGTGGATTTCTTGGATAGCTGGGTAAATGTTGTTCCTGTGTGGATACTGGATAACATTCTGGATCAGCTCATCTTCCCCAAGCTACAGAAGGAGGTGAGAGGAGAGGGATGGGTAGAGCGAAGCCATGCTCTGAACCAGTGTTTGAATTCCAACTGGAACTTCTAAAACACCAACTGACTGATGGATAGAGGAGTTGGAGGTTGCATCACGGCTCCTTGTGCTTCTGGACAAGACTTGCTGGTAATGGATGGACTTACTTAATCTTTTTTGTTCCACCTCAAGGTTGAAAACTGGAATCCACTGACGGACACAGTCCCGATCCACTCCTGGATCCACCCCTGGCTGCCCCTGATGCAGGCACGGCTGGAGCCACTGTACTCTCCTATCAGGAACAAGCTGGCCAATGCCCTGCAGAAGTGGCATCCCAGTGACTCCTCTGCCAAGCTCATCCTTCAGCCCTGGAAGGATGTGTTCACTCCTGGTTCATGGGAGGCTTTCATGGTCAAAAACATTGTGCCTAAACTAGGTGAGACAACCAGACAGTGCTGAATTTTGGGAATCTGCTGGTTGCACTTTCCTCTGACACCCAGGAAAGATATTCATTAATGTGGGTGCCAATGTTACTTCAGAGAATGTTATTAGCAAGGTTAGACCAAGCTTCCCTCTTCTTTTCTGCTACCAATCCCATGAAGAGGCAGACAGCTTAGAAAAGTACAGGAATTACTCTGATTATTCTCTGTGTCTTCTGTCTTACTTTTTATAAAATTATCTAATTCCTCTGTTCTTCAACTAGCAGGAATATCTGACAGCTGTCAGGTAGGACCAAGCTGTAAGATGTCTCTCTGTTGCTCCTGAATTCCTTGGTCTGTGCTAATGCTTTCACATCATGAGTTTTGTAACGTGAACTGGCTCAAAGGCTAAAAACCAGTCAAAGGTTTTAAGTTTCTGAGTTCTGGCAGCAAACTGTAGTTACTGGAGGAGGAAATGCACTGTTTTGGTGGCAGGATCAGCTAAAGAGTTTAAAAATCCCCAGTGTCCCTTAGTGCAATAAATAGGTGCTCCTCAAATCATGTGTGTTGGTAGTGAAAGATGTCAGGGAACTGATAAACCTGAGTCAGGTTCTTTTCTAACTCTCCTTCCCCTTTCCCAGGGATGTGTTTGAACGAGCTCATCATCAACCCTCACCAGCAGCACATGGATGCCTTTTACTGGGTGATCGACTGGGAGGGGATGATTTCTGTCTCCAGCCTTGTTGGGCTGCTGGAGAAACACTTCTTCCCAAAGTGGCTGCAGGTGAGATGCTGTGAGGACTGAGGAAAGAGGTTACTGGGGACTGTTTTAGTGACTCCTGATCAGGAATTGCTGCTGTGATGCTGAAATGGGCTGATTTCCACTCACAGCTCTGTACCCATCAGAGCAGACTGTCCTCAGATTGTCACAGCATTTCCTTTTAGTGACAGCTCAGTAATAAACTAAGTGGCCTCAAGCTGAGCCAGGGGAGGTTCAAGTTGGATATCAGGAGGAATTTCTTCATGGAAAAGGTGTCCAGGCATTGGAAGGAGCTGCCCAGGGAGGTGGTGGAGTCCCCATCCCTGGAGGTGTTCAGGGAACAACAGGATGTAGCACTCGGTGCTCTGGTTTTGTGACAAGGCAGGGATGGGTCAAGAGTTGGACTTGATGATCTTAGAGGTCTTTTCCAACCTGAATGATTCTGGGATTCTGTGGCAGTGAGGCCTCTTTTCCCCAAAACTGTGCTGCTTTTGACATGTCCCTGTGTTTTGCAGGTGCTCTGCTCTTGGCTCAGTAACAGCCCCAATTATGAAGAGATCACCAAGTGGTACCTGGGCTGGAAGTCCATGTTCTCAGACCAGGTGTTGGCACATCCCTCCATCAAAGACAAGTTTAATGAGGCTCTGGACATCATGAACCGGGCTGTGTCCTCCAGCGTGGGTAGGTGGCTCATGGGGGTGGCTCTGTTGCTCTGGGATGGCAGCAAGGCCACGTGTGGCTCCTGGGAGGCTGATTTGGGATGGCCCTGCTGTCAGCATGGCAGCAGCTCCTATGAGCAGTGAAAGTCAATATGCTCTGCCTTGCTGTGTCCTTGGAGGTGCTGCTCAATTGTTCTGTGCTGCACTGAAGCAGAAACAGTTTTGGTGGCTGCCTGGGCCATTAAATGACTGATTCTGTTCCAGCCTTGCCCTGTTACAGTGGATTTCCTGTCAGACACCCTCGTTTATGGGTTGACTTCTAAAACTGTAATTTACTGGCTTTTTTTCCCCTTATAGTGAGATTACTGGCTCTTTTCCTTAGCTTTAGAACAGTGCCCTCTCCTTCCACATGACTCTCCCTGTGACCTAAAAGAGATTGTTAGGACTTCACAGGGAATTACACTGTGAAAGGGAAGGCCATGCCTGACGGAGCAGCACCTGGAATTTGCCCTCTGTCAAAGACTGAGATATTCTATCCTGAGCTCCTCTTGCCTTCTTGCTGTATGGTGTGACAGAGTCACAGGTGGCTCAGGAACTTATCCAGGTGGGTTTGGAATGTCTCCAGAGAGGGAGATTCCACACCCTCCCTGGGCAGCCTGTTCCAGTGCTCTGCCACCATCCATGGAAAGTTCTTCCTCAAGTTAAGAGGAAATGTCTGTGTTCTAGTTTATGGCCATTGCTCCTTGTCCTATCACTGGGCACCACTGAACAGAGTCTGGCACCATCCTCACACCCCTTGGAGATATTTGTGTGGATTGATAAGGTCCCCTCTCAGTCTCCTCCAGACTAACCAGGCACAGCTCCCACAGTCGCTTCATAAGGGAGATCCTCCAGACCCCAAACCATCTTTGTAGCCTCTGCTGGACCCTCCTCAGCAGTTGTCTTGAACTGTGGAGCCCAGAATTGAACACAGCACTCCAGATGTGTTGATGTCTATGTGTCCTGGACAGAGTTACCCACAGACCTTGCACTGGGAACAGACCAGGACCCTGTTCTCACTGTCCTGTCTCCCACAGGGGGGTACATGCAGCCGGGGGCCCGGGAGAACATCGCCTACCTGACACACACGGAGCGGCGCAAGGACTTCCAGTACGAGGCCATGCAGGAGCGGCGGGAGGCCGAGAACATGGCCCAGCGTGGCATCGGCGTGGCTGCCAGCTCCGTGCCCATGAACTTCAAGGACCTCATCCAGACCAAGGCCGAGGAGCACAACATTGTGTTCATGCCTGTGATCGGGAAGCGGCACGAGGGGAAGCAGCTGTACACGTTCGGCCGGATCGTCATCTACATCGACAGGGGCGTGGTGTTCGTGCAGGGGGAGAAGACGTGGGTGCCCACCTCCCTCCAGAGCCTCATCGACATGGCCAAGTGAGGCCCTGCTGGGGACCCAGAGACCTTCCCGGGGAATAGCTTTAGTGTAACTCTTAGAATAAAGAAGTTACAGGTTTGTAAATAGTGAAACTGAAGCTGTATGCCAGAATGGTTTTCTGTTCTGGAAGAGCTGTTCAGGCAGTGTTGAGAGCAGGTTTCCCGATCTGGAAACCCAGGCTGAGGGAGGAAAAAGGAGTTCCAACACATGTGCAATTGCCACCTGTGACAGAGGTTCAGCAGCAGGTTAGAAGGGAACATGGGAGGTGATTCCCTGATCCCAGAGATGAGCAAGGGCTGGTCTAGCTGAGTCCCAAGGGTATCCAGTGACAGATGTCACAGCTTCTGCTGCCTGTGCACTGCACTGGCAGTGAGTTGCTGTCCCCATGGCCCTCACACAGTGGGCTCCTCTTTGCCACATGCAGCCAGGACCTGTCCCACCTCTCTCCCTCAGCCTGGTGCCTGTGCTCCCTCTGCCCTGTCAGTGCAGAGCTGGAGCAGGGGGATTTCTCCCAGCAAACTCACAGAAGGTGCTTTGGGACCACAGTGGTTCAGGGCACACAGAGGTGAGGGAGGAAACCCGAGGCTTATGTCCCTGGAGGGAGCTGACCTGGTTGTTCACTGAACAGATGGAGAACTGAACTCAGCAGCACTGAGCAGCTCTCAGAGCTTTTACAAGCCTGCACTGGGAACTAGATATCAACACCTCCAGCTGCTAATTCCTCTCAGATAATTCCCTCTTCCTCATGCTTTGAGATGTGAGTAGTATGTGCAAAGGCCTTGAATTGTTCATGCAAGGGGAGAGAATCAAAGAGCACTCACTGCAGTACAGATGGTTCTGAAGGCAGGTTTTAGGGGAATTAGTTTGCTGTAGTTCAGTGAGTGCAAGTCAAAGCTCAGCTTTACATTTTATTAAATAAGATACAAAAGTGTCCCATCACCTCAGCTTTCAGGTGCTGCCACTTTTGGCAGAGCCTGATGTCAGTGTCACTCTTGAGCTTCATCTCAGCTGTGCAGAAGCTTCCATGGGAAGAGATATGGATCCGAGCCCTCCTGACACAGGGAGCAGTCAGGACTGGGCAGCAGCTCTGTCCTGATTCCTGATGATCTCCAGGTCCTCACAATCTTGGTACGTTGGCTCTTCCACAAAGTTCCAGACCTCGGGGGAGAGTTCCTGCAGTTTGTCCAAGGGAAACCAGTGGACAGAGGTGTCGTTGAAGGTGTCCAGGTAGCGGGGGTGACTCGGGAGCGCCACTTCCTCCGTCCCTTTCAAGACCTAAAGAGCATTTGGGAAAAAAGTTATAGATGACGCAGAAGTCCCTTTCTACAAAGCTGGGTCAGTGAGGATGAGGATGGTGTATGTTACCCCCAGCCCCTGTGTGCAGTGTTCTGCAGATGTTGAACAATCCTAAGGCAATTAGTTTTTATATTGCAGTGTCCAGGAAAAAGGTTTTAAAAACAACCACCCTCTTCTTTCCAACTGCAGTTCATTTTCTTTCTCATTAAAGGTGCTTTGTCAACACAAAACAATAATGTTAAACTATTGCCTCATACCTTTGCTATGTAAGAATAATCTCTCTCCAGTATTCTGGACAGCAATCTGGAATAACAGAACGTGCCCATGTTAGACACAAGGTT
>NW_021940379.1:1331676-1345455 GCF_001715985.3 Manacus vitellinus
CTCTGTCTCATGCTCCTCGAGAGCTGTCGGGTGCAGGCAGCAACTGAATTAATAGTAGCAGGTCCCAGGAATTGTTTAGAATGCACGTGGATAATGCTCAATGACAATTACTGCCTGGGCTCAGGTAGAATATCTCACAAGTCCATATCCTTTTCCACCTGTCTGAGCTGCTGAGTTATAGAACCTATTTTAAGCCCACAAAAAAGGTCAAATTTAGTTGTAAGGGACACTCGGTGCTGCTTTTGGGTGTAAACTTAGTGTGATTGTGCAAGAACAACGTCTCTCTCCATTTGTAATAACCTTTAATTGCTCTTCTTGAACTAATAGAAAGGAGACAGAGAAGTGCAGCAGTTTTCAAATACAAAATAATTCCTGGTACTGCTTTGCTTTTTTAGGTGGAATTACTTTTTCCTTTACGACGGCTCAAAGGTGAAGGAGGAAGGAGATCCTACAAGTGCTGGGATCTGTTACTTTTACCCTTCTCAGGTAATGTCTGCTCTCATTTCAGTACCTGTAAAGGGGTATTGTGGGTCAGGGCTGATAGTTCTGGATCAGGAATGGTTTGGTTCCCAGGTGGAGATTCAGATTAATCTGGGCAGGGCAGCCTATTCCAATGCTTTACAATTCTTTCTGTATAACTGAATTAATAATTAATTTTTATTTATACCTGATTACAGTAGTGATTTTTTTCCAAGTTCTTTTAAAGGGAAACTAAAGCTTCTCCTCCCTGTCTCCCTGGGCAGACCCTCCCAGAGCAGCAGGAGCTGCTGTGTGGGCAGATGGCAGGGGTGGTTCGCTGCATGACCGAAATCTCCGGGGTCCCTCCCAGCCTCATCCGCCTCAGGAAGCTCAAATTTGCCGTGGTGGTGGATGGAGACTATCTGTGGGTGAGTTCAGGAGGTCTGGAGCAGTCACAGAATGGGAACAGTCAGAGGCTACAGGACTGTGTCAAACAAAGAGGGTTTATTTTTCAGGGTGGGGGCTGCACGCCTGGGGAGAGCTGGGAGGGACCTTGCAGTGCACGAATTTCATTGCAAGGTAACTTGAGTTTAAGTCACTGTGTCCTGAAAGTCACTAGGCTTCATGTACCTCATTTGTGTGTCTACTCCCAACATGATTTCTTTAGATGTTCCTGTCCAATGGCTGTGAAATGTTGAGCTCCACATCGTTGTGTGTATCTGTGGGCTACTGGCAATGACTGGGAACAGAATCTCAAGCTGGTCTGATTGCTCTTTCCTTCTAACCCTCAGCATTTCCTGCTGCAGAGCCATGTCAGTGTCCACAGACATTTAGTATACAAAGAACAGTGTGTGGCAGAGCTGTGACAAAAATGCCCCCAAACCATCCCTTGGGAACTGGGCTGAGACCAGTCAGCCCCATTTAACTGGCTCTTCAGGCTCACATGGCTTGCTTTGAGGCACGAGGCCTGATGCTTCTGCTTCTCTCAGCAACTTAAAAGCTGAATGAAGTGTCTTCATTGCTGTAAATAACAACTTAATTTGAATGTTTTAAAGTACTTCATCTCAGGAAAATGTTGTTAGCTATTAAAGAACCAAGCTGGGTCATCTAGCGTGGGAAGAAAGTGTGTCTGAAGCATTGCATTTCTGATATCATTTATTTATCCTGTCTGTGCCAGGGCTCTTGTGTGGGTATTTCTGAATTTCCTTTTCATATGACTCGTGAGTCCCAGGGGGGGTTGCCTGACAGAGCTGTCTGTCCTCCTTGGAAAGCGATAAGAGTTGTTCTCACCTGCTGTGCCTGGGTTTTGTCAGTGAACATCCCCCATTCCTGGCTCTCCTGTTGCAGGTTCTGGGCTGTGCAGTGGAGCTCCCTGACGTGAGCTGCAGGCGCTTTCTGGAGCAGCTCATCAGCCTCTTCACCTTCTACAACGGCCCCGTGCGCGGCGCCTACACGGTAACGGGAGACCCCTGGCCCTGGGGCTGGAATGTTCTCTTGTGTTTCTTCCTCACATATCCAAGAACTGGGACCTGGAAAAGTGTGCAGGCCCGTCCTGCCCTTGCTCCAAGGATGTCTAGGTGTCTGCTAAACATTTCCTAGGTGTTCAGACTAAAGCAGTTTCCTCTCGGTATCATCTTCCCCCTCATCCGGACAAGATTTGTCCCTCAGAGGCTCTGTCCCACATGAATTGCATCACCCTTCCCCAATGCAGGAACACCTGTGC
Organism: Manacus vitellinus; assembly: GCF_001715985.3. NCBI lineage: Eukaryota > Metazoa > Chordata > Aves > Passeriformes > Pipridae > Manacus > Manacus vitellinus. The sequence goes on from NW_021940379.1 coordinate 1,333,859, forward strand.
AGTGACAGTGTGTGGGGTTTTGTTGTCCACAGGCATTTTCCCAGGAGGAGCTGGGCAGGCAGTGGGACAGGTACATTGAACACATCCAAAAAAACACCAGTGACCTCCACAGGATTTTCAATTCTCTTTGGCATCTGGACAAAACCAAGGTAAGAGCCAATCCTCTGCACTGCCTGGCTGGAGCTGCCCTACCTGGGAGTGTGCATTATTTGCTGCTCTGACCATTTCCCAGAATTCTGTGGCCTCACTCCCTGTGGTTCTCCCTGTCCAGGTGGATCCCCTGCTCTTGCTGAAGGCAGCTCTCATCTTGCAGACGTGCCAGCGCTGTCCCCATGTCTTGGCAGGCTGCATCCTCTACAGAGGCTTGTAAGTACCCAGGTGTTCCCTGAAGGCTTGACCTGCCCCTAAATCCACTGCAGATCAGTGCAGGCATGTCTGTGTGTTCGTGGTTCTGTCTGATCTGCTGACTAGGACCACTGTACTGACAGAAAATGCACAGAGCCAGGATTTCCCATGAGGAATTCCAGCTTCTTACAACCAAAGATGACTGAACGACTTCAAGGAAAGCCTCTAAGGTGGCCTTGAAAGGCAGGAGGTGGGGAATTCCGAGAACTCCTTGGCAGCAGCATTCAAGTGCCATTTTTCTTTGGCATAAACTGTTCCAGTAACACCTTTTAGGAGCACTGGAAATGTGCCACAGTGGGAGCATTTTCCAGGGCTGACAGGGAGTGATCTCATACCCGTGGCCAGGATGCTGGGCATGAGTCACTGCAGCACCTTAAAGCTGGCAGCATGTGCAGGGAGGTGGACATTTGGCTTGAGAAGGGAGTTGAGAGCCTTGTCCTGCCTCTGCCACACATATGTGTGTGTCACTGTATCACTGCTGCGTCTGATAGAGATATTTTGTCACCAAATGTCCTCAGAGTTCTGTGAAATCTAAGTCTTACTGCAGCACTGCAAAGGGCTTTGAACTGGAGTTAAACCTCTCCTTCTTTAGGGTATTTTTGGGTTCCTGCAGCACCACTGACTTTGCTCAGAGCACAAGTCCAGTGTGTCCATCATGAGCATTGCTGCTGGTTCTGCCTGTCCTGGAGCCCCAGGAGCCTGTGGCTGAGCTTTAGGGAAGGATTCTCTGCTCACAGGACAAGGGAAATGGCTTCAAACTGACAGAGAGTAGGTTTAGATTAAATATTAGGAAGAAATCCTTCCCTGTGAGGGTGGTGAGGCCCTGGCACAGGTTACCCAGAGAAGCTGTGGCTCCCCCATCCCTGGAATTATTCCAGGCCAGGTCAGATGAGGCTTGGAGCAACCTGGTCTAGTGGAAGGTGTCTTTGCCTGTGGCAGAGGGTGGAGCTAAATGATCTTTAAGGTCCTTTCCAACCCAAACCATTCCATGATTCTGTGATTCTATGACTATGTTTTGTCCTTTTAGGATTGTGAGCACCCAGCTGCCACCTTCCCTCACTGCCAAAGTTCTCCTCCAAGGCAGCGAGTCTCCAGGCCAGGTATGTTGCTGAACACATTCCCTGCATGCAGATACCTGCAAGGATGTGGTGTGGGAGCTCTTGTCACACAGATCTGACACGTGCCATTACTGGGAAGGACAAATGTTGATGCTGATGCTCAAAGCTTTTATTAGTTATGATTGAATAAGGTTTTGAGACTTCTGCACCAGGAATTTGTTTTTTTCAGTCTTTAAGTTACTGAATTCCTGAGTTCTCATCTGTGGGTTGTTTTGATTGGCTTTTTACCCACATTTAAGTATTTAGTGGGAAATACGATGAATGTCTGAAAGTGACAAATAGAGCAGTTTTTGTTTGCATTAAAACTTGTCAAAAGTTATTATTTATGTGACAGAAAAGCTACCACAATGCAGATATGAGGAAGACCTCTACTCTTCTGGTGTAATGACCTGAGTTTCTGTGGCCTGAGAAGGCAGTAATGGCAAATTGTGGCTCTGTCCTGGCTTTCAGGTGTGTTTTGGTCCTTGGGAAGGTCTCTTTGGCTTTGAGAGCTCTCTAAGGAACAAACCCCTGCCCAGCACTATAAACCAGTCACAGCATTTGCTGGAGGGGTGATGTGGGGTCTGCTGTGACCTTGGGGAGGCTGAGCAGGGTGGCAGGGGTGTCCTGGTGGCACTGAGCCGATTCTTGACTTTTCTTGCAGAGGGATCCTGGAGATGAGGAGCCACGGGAGCCTGGTGAGCATCCAGCTGCACAGTGCTGCCAAGTGCCCACCAGCAGCAGCACATGGGCACTCTCCAGGCTGCCTTCTCTGCATGGGAGCATGAGCTGGTTCTCAGGGATTCACATCCAAGATCTTGCTGGATGCAGGAGTATATCCAGTATATCCCAGAGGGTGTTACTGGCACTAGTCAGCAGTACCAGTGGGTGTTGTGTAATCAGAACCAGCTCCTTCCCTTGGCTAAGCAGAGGGTTTGCTCTTTTGGGTTTGTCAGTTCTGCAGATTCCCAACATGCCTGCCTTCATTCCAGTTCCTCATGTGCCTACTTGGCCCTGATGGAGCCCTGACAACAGATGGCTGATTCTTGCAGTCCAAACCTCCAGTCATCATCTCTCAGCATCAGTTTAGAGATGATCTGCCAGGATGGTTGGGAAGAAACACTGAGGGAAAATTTAACTGTGTATGAGGAGGGTGGGCAAATGCTGCCCAGCTCAGTTGGGATGCAAGACAATGGCAGACCTATTCCACCTGCAGAAGCCTTTAAACTGATGGAGTTTGGCTTCTCTTCTTTATGTTGGGGCATGTTCATTTAATCCTGAAACCTCCACTGCTCTTGCAGAGTCTCCATTGCCGCAGGGTGTCCGAATCATCCCGGTGTTCCTAACAGGGGACGAAGTCTCAGTGCTCCGGGACTTCCCAGTGGAGTGGATGGCCAGGTAGGAAACCAGCCTGACACAGAGAGAGGATTTGCAGCAGGAGCTCACACGTGGCTCTGTGTCCTTGTTGTCATTGTCACTGTTTTCCCTGGAACTAACCCGGCCCCTGTTGCTGCCTGTTGGAGCTGCCTGAGGCCTCTTGGGCTGGACGGAATTCCTGTGTCCATATCCCTGCTGTGAGCAGCCTGAAGCAGAACTGCTTCCCCAGACCATCTGTGACCTGTTGTCTCAGCTCACAGCACTGTTTGGAGCCTTTGTGTTTTGTGGACAAGGGAGGGACATTCCCAGGAGCCTGCAATGTAACATTCCCAGGCTTTTCACCTGTGTTAGACCTCAGCCCATCATTTTCCCAGGAAGATGCTCTTTATAGCAGCCATTGATCAGTACCAGGGGGCAGTGGGGTTATTAGGTATAGGATAACTCCACACAGATCCTGCTCAGTAGTTTAACCCCTTTGTCATCTCCTGCTAGGGCATCCATGTCCCCAGCAGGCACCGGAGCAGAGGAGAGTGCTTCGTGCTCCCAAGCAGTTCCAGAGTCAACAGGAGTTCATGAAAACCAAGCCCTGGATGGTATATCTGTGCAGGAGTCCCCTGAGGAGGCTTCAGGCACAGCTGCCCCAGAAGATGCTCTGCAGTCAGGCAGCCCTGCAAGTCCCCTGACAGGCTTCCCTGGAATGGGAGCCAGCACAAGGAGCTCCTCAGCTGCAAACCTGAGTGGACCAGGCAGTGACAGCTCAGAGCTCAGCAGGAAAACACACATCCCATCAGAGAGTGACACAGAGCATCTCCCAAGCCCTTCCACACTCCGGACTTCTGAATGTGCTCAAACTGTGGGTCCATACCTGGAAGGCTTTTCCTTTCCCAACCCTTACGCCCGGGAGCAGGAGAGTCGGGACATGGGGAAATCCCTTGTGGACTCCGATACTGAGCACTCTGATGCTGAGAACCAAAGTTCCCTCTCCTCTCCTGTTCCCTCTCCTGCTCAGGAGCTGAGCAGGAGGAAATCCAGAGAACACAACGAGCAAGAGACTGTGAGCCAAAGCCGTGTGTCCGGAGGGAGCGGCAGCACTGCTGGTGACCATGTGTGGGGTTTGGGTGGTCCAGGCAGTGCTGGACAGTCACAGCTCTGGAGTGGGAGTCGGCTGCCGGCTGTAGGGGTTCAGGAGGGTCTGCTCAGTGACCCAGCAGGGCACATGCCGTGTCCCAGGAGTGGGGAGGGCAGCTGGGCACCCCAAGGGGACCGGCTGGGAGCCCAGACTGCCGTGGAGTTGGGCAGAGAGGGCGATCCAGCCCGGATGAGCCTCTATGTTCACTGCATCAAGGGGCTGGTGCTGTCACTGCTGGCTGAGGACCATCTCCGAGGGGACCGGAGTGCCATGGAAGATGTGGTGAGTGGGAAAGATCTCTCCCACCTTCAGCTGCCCTCCTGGTGGGAGGGACAGGGTTTACAACTGAAGAGGGAATGTTGGATTGCGCTTCCCATCCTTTCCTCACCTGCTCTGTGCTGCACAAGGCGAAGCCATTTGGCTCAGGGCTCGTCACCACAGCCCTGGCTGTGTGGGAGGGTGTGAGGCAGCGAGCAGGGAGGTGAGAGCCTTGTCTCACACAGCTCCTGGTGCTGCTGTTGTCTGTCAGTGCCAGCACCGGAGCAGAGTGTGTGGGTGTGACCGTCAGAAGGCCTGGGCTGGATTTGGGATTCGCTGGGAAAACCCCTCAGTTTAGTGCTTTTTGGGAAGCAAGGTTTGTTCTGTTTAACCCCCACTTTGCACATCACAGCTTCTCCCTCTGGGAGCACCAGAGATGTGTCTGGCAGCAGGTCCTGGAGTGTTTCCTTTGGCTGTGGGAGCCCCCAGCCTGCTCCCCAGGGCTGGAGAGAAGGATGCCATTTGGGCACTGCACAGGGGCTGTATCAGAGCAATCCCAAATTACTCTGCTGTGGGATTTGGGTGCCAAGGCTTCCCTGTGAATGGAGCTGATGAGGCTGCAGGGGCAAGATGTGCCAGTCCCCTGCCTTTCCTGGGAAGCATCAGCCTGCAGAGCTGCTGCCTGGCCTCTGCCTCCTCCCAGGAGCTGAGTCAAAGCTGCAGAGCCCTGTTTGATATGCCAGTTGCCATAGGAACAACCTATTTTCCTTACCCAGCTAGACTGGAAGGTGGAGGGAAGCTCAGACTAATGCAGAGCCTCAAGGTTGCTCCTTTCCCTGGAAGCTGTGGGACACAGAGGCTGGGGAGCATCTCCTCCACTCAGCATGGGAGGGATCATGTGCCTGGGGAGGAATTGCTGCAGAATCAGTTGAGGGCAGGAGTTGCAGCTGGTGCCTTTTGCACTTGGTCCCCTTTCTGCTCATTTGGAACAGGCAGCTGCACAAATCTGCTCTGCCATGTCTTCTCCAAAGAGGGGAAGAGGGAAACAGGCAGGTGGGAATTGTCACTCTGGAGAGCTGAAGGTTGTCCCTGTTGCACAGGGATTGCACAGTCCATTTTCTTTTATGTCTTGCCTCAGGGTCGACAAAGCTCCATTCCATCCAGATTGCTGTTTTCCCAAACATCCTGCTTCCATCTCACATACCCTTGCTTTGGATCTCACCCAAACTGCACTGTCACAGCCTGGATTTTGGCTGTGACTGGGCTCTTCTGCTACACCCTCCTGTGGATGCAGGTGTTTGTTATCCCTTAGAGCTGCATTGCATGTCCAGTTATCCCAGGAGGAAGAGCATTGTCTGAGGAGGTCCAGCTGGGCTCTTCTGCTGGTGGATTTGAGACATAACCTCAGCTTGTCTATCCTTTTGTTTATCTGTAGATTAAAAATGACCCTCAGCTCTTGGGGATGTAAAAGCTGCATTATAATTAATGTTTTTGAATGCTTTGAGGCCCAAAAATGACACCAAAGAAGGGTAAAATATGCTACTTGTGCAGCTGAGAACCTCTGGGAGGGCGGGTTCCATCGCAGGCTTTCCCTGTGGAGCAGGAGGCTCTGGGGCTTCCTTCTTGCTGCTCTTTAGGTCTAATCCCTCCATTTCACTGCACAGAAGGGAAAATCTGTTCTTTAACAGGGGGTCAAGCATAGGCCATGCAGTGCTGTCCTGCTGAACAGAGGCTTTATCCTCTCCACAGCAGAGGAAAGCACACAGGCAGGATGAGGATTATGGAGTTAATCTTCCCAGGAGTGGTGGAGGGCCCCTGCCTGTGCCCTGCCTGTGCCCAGGGAGCCTCAGCACAGCCATCCACTCAGGAGAACAGCTGAAAGTCCACTCAGGAGAACAGCTTGGCGTTGATTGTGTACGTTGTTGTGTGTGTTTGTACTGCCTGGTGTAATAAGGGCTGGGAAGCAAAGGAATATTCCTTGTTGTGGCTGAAAGTCATGTGAAAATGAACCCTGGAGAGTAATGGTTGATGGTACATTAATGGAACCCTGCATTTTCCTGGAATTAATAGCATCAGGTGGTTTATTGGCTTATTTTCAGGTTGGAGTGCCCTTTCCTGAGTCACGGGATCAAGGAATGGTTTGGGTTGGTAAAGATCATCCAGTTCCACCACCCTGCCATGGGCAGGGACCCCTTCCACGGGGTCCCCTTCCACCAGACCAGGGTGTTCTGAGCTCCATCACTGACATGGGAGCTGTGGGACTTGTCTGCTTTCCCCTGTGCCCAAGTTTCCCAGCCATTCCATGTGGGAGCCTGGGCAGCACAGCAGAGCATGGAAGGGTCTGGTCCCTCTGTCACCTGAGCGCCCTCCAGCATCTCCTTGGAAGCCCAGGTGAGGCACAGGTGGAGCTCTGACCCTTGCCTTTCCCCTGTCTGCAGTACCACAGCAGCCTGGCTTCCCTGAATGGCCTCGAGGTTCACCTGAGGGAGACTCTGCCCAAGGACTCCTCGACCTCAGCCAGGACAACCTACAGCTTCACACACTATGACCGTGTCCAGAATGTCCTCACAGGTGAGTCTTCATCTTCTGGAACAGCAGGAGGGAATAGTGAGGAAAATGGGTTTTAGGGGAACCTTTTCTCATACCTCAGACAGCTCAGAAGCATTTCTCACTGTAACTCCTACCACGCAGCCTGGCTGAAAGGCCCTGTTGAGGGAACTTTGTCTGTTGAGAGTTTATAATCTGCTGAAGACTTGTTGGTGGCTTTGTTTGGGTGACAGCCAGAGGCTGTGGGAGCTGGAGCAGCTGCCACTGGTGCTTTGCTCAGAATGATGTCCCTTGGGGTTCTGCTGAGGGCTGGGTGTGAGCACAGGACTCGACATCCCCTTCAAACCCAGCCATTGCCCCCAGCCATTCATCCCTGGTGTGATGCCTTGTGTCCCACTGTACATCTGAGGGTCTGTCAGTCACACCTGAGGGTCTCTCAGTTGTTTCTGGCTGTGAGAAGCAGGAGCTGGGACCAGACAGCAGTTGGGGGGCTGCTGCCCTGGGTGTGGGTGGACCACTGACCTGCAGAAAGCCCTGTGCATGTGTTGCTCCAGTTGGTTTTGCTGTTCCCTTTCTCTGGCAGCCTCCCAGACAATGGCCTGGCTCTGTCCAGCTTGGAAGTGCTTTAAAGAGAGAGAGAAACCCCAATGTTTCTAGGTACTCCAGGCCTCAGGCCACCTTGTGACCCCTCGATGTGTGTTGCCTGCAGGGAAGGGTACCCCAGCATGTGCTTGGCTGAGCCTTGAGGTCACCTTGGGACTTAAGGTGTCACCAGCGTGTTCTGCTGCTATGCAGGGTCTGTGGGAAGATCCAAGGCCTTTTTCTGTTCAGTAAATGGGGACACAATACAGAGTGGGCTTTTAATACCCCCCCTTGCTCCTGTTGTGCAGCCAACCTGCCCCACACACCTGGGCCTCTGGACCGGCACTTCCTGAGGGCGGCCACGCTGATCCACTCTGACTTCAGCCAGCTTCCCTCGGCCTCAGAGGTGATCATCAGGTAAGGGGTGCTCACAACCCCTCCTCACACCAGGCTGGGTGGTCACAGAAGGGGGGAACCTCTTTTTAAGTCTGGCTGGGTTTTGGCACATGTTGTAACCACACCGGTGCCTCCTGGCAAGGGTCAGTCACATCGCCTTATTCCCTAAGTTTGCTTTTAATTGTGGGTTCCTTTGTGTTCTGGATGTTGAGAGGCTACAGTGGCACCGGGACTGAGGGCACAGCTGAGTGGTGCCATGAGTTGGATTAAGATATAATGTTCAAACATTGCCAGTTCCTGGCACCATAAGATTCTAAGACGCAGTGTTAAATATAGCTGTTCCTAATAAATTTGTGTCTTGGTGGGGAGCCAAAGGCGCCCAGAATTGGCAACCTAGATTTTGTTTTCTTACACGGCTTGTTGGGTTGGAAACACACTGTGATGTGCGTGGCAAACTCAATTGTGATGCACCAGGCAGGATGGTCTTATCACAGCCAGAGCCCTTCCCGACTTCCAGAGCTCTCCATGACATCCAAAGCCCTTCCTCATGGCCAGAGCCCTCCCTGACATCTGGTGCCCTTCCCAACAGCCACAGCCCTTCCTCCTGGCCAGAGTCCTCCCTGACATCCAGAGCTCATCCCCAGAGCCAGAGCCCTTCCCAACATCCACATCCCTTCCCCACACCCAGATCCCTTCCCCAGGCCACGGCTGAAGCGAACCCTCCGTTCCTCAGCTGAGCTGGGGGGGTTGTGTTGTGAGTGCACAGATTCTGCCTGCCTGGTCCTGCTTGTTTGTCCAAAACATGATGAAATAAAGATGCTTCTGGGAATTAAACAGTTTCACTGCTCTGGCACAGCTTGCCAAGGGAATGTGAATCACACACTTCAGTGCTGGAGAACTCCTTGTTTAGCATGAGCTTGACTGGCTCCTTAAATCCAATCCTAAATTGACTGCCTAAGCTGGTGTATTCCGTGTTACCCCAAAAAAAGCAACTCCATGTGTGAATCAGCCTGAGTAACAAGATGACTAAAACTGCTTTCTTTTATGGAGAGTTGTCACAGAAGGGTGTCAGCAAACATAGCAGTTGCTGCTTTCCTCCACTGAGGAGGAATCCAGGGTCCTTGGCTTTTCTCCATGCCAGCCTTCCTGCTCTGTGGGGGTTCTTAATCTTAATTGCTGTTAATAATCACAGCTTTTGTGGTTACAGTATCTGGCTATTTTCTGAGCTTCATCACACCTGTGACTGAATGTGATTCCTGCTGCGAGGTGCTGTACTGGGATTTGGTTATGGCCAACAGCAGTGAGATGGGCTCCTGTGGGAGAGGGAGGAGTGCTGGGCATGAGGAGTGTTCCATCCCAGCTCATGGTGTCCTGGGCTGGTGACACGCAGGTGTTAGTGCTGCTGAGTGGGTCCTAGAAGAATTTATTCATGGAAAGGCTGATCAGGCATTGGAAGGGGCTACCCAGGAAGGTGGTGGAGTCCCCACCCCTGGAGGTGTCCAAGGAACAACTGGACGTGGGACTCCGTGCTCTGGGCTGGTTGACTGTGTAGGGATCAGTCACAGGTTGAGCTCAATGGTCTTGGAGGTCTTTTTCAGCCTCGAAGGTTCTGTGATATCCCATTTTCCCTTTTAGGATGCCAGGACCCTTGAGAAGAAGGGTCTGGTTCCCTGTGGTCTTCTGGGAATGCACTGCAGGGGTTTGGTGCCCATTTAGCTCCGTGTTCCCTCGCTGAGACATTTGAAAGTCCCTCTCAGTAGCTGGGAGCCCAGTGCTGTAAACACACCAGTGCCCACCTGTGAATCTGGCCCAAATCTGTAAATCTGACCTCTTCCCTCTCTGCTGCCCTGCCAGGAATGCCTCCACAGCCGTGTACGCCTGTCGGAATCCCGTCCAGGAAACCTACTTCCAGCAGCTGGGTGCTCCGCTCCGCAACTCAGGTGTCCCCAACCCGCATGACAGTGCCTTCAGCCTGCCCAGCAAGGCCAAGCAGAAGCTGCTGAAGCACGGGGTGAACCTGCTGTGAGCTGATGTGCTCAGACAATGTGTCTCAGCCCCTGCTGAATGTTCATCTCCAATAAGGAAAATCTCAGCCATTTATTCCGTCAGAGGCACGAGGCTCTGTCCTGCCTCTGTGGGGTCTCCAGCCTGCCTGACCCTCAAAAGGGTCACTTTTTGCCCTGTCCTGCAGCTCATCTGGGGCCAGGGCAGGTGTTACTGACATTAGCACTTACCAAAGACTGAAGACAGAACACAGCCGTGTTGGGGCGCATGGTTTACATGGACTCTGGGCCAGTTCCTGGTGCTCTGCAGACTCTCCACGTGCCTTGGCCTGATGTAAAACCTCGTCTTCCTCTGAGCCACACAGACCCCGGGCAGTGCTGGCTTTGGGACATGTCAGTCAGACACTGTCTGTGCCTGCACTTGCCCTGCTCAGACTTGGGCTTTATTTATATCTCATAATCCATAGGAATGAGCCCTGCCATGATGTAGTGCCTTACCTTGATTAGCAGAGCCTGCCTGTTCTCAGACTGGAGAAGTGCTGCAGAACTCATAAGCCTCCTCCAGGTGCTGTCAGGAGGCTTTTATGTTGTAGGTGACTCTGGGAGGTTCTTGTCCCTCCACACCTGCCTGGTCAGTGATGGTACAGCCCACTGCTGCCCACACCTGGACCCTGTGGCCTCACAGGGCCCTGTGATGGTGGTGGTGGTGTGAGTGTCCTTCTGCTCCCTCCCTCCTGGTGCAGGACCTTGTTTTGCTGCTCTTGATGCTCCATTTGCCCACGCTCTGTTGACCCTGAAACTGCCTCTTAAGCTGATGGGACCAAAGAGGTTTTGTAGCCCCTCAGCAACTGTTCCCTTCCTGCTCTGACAGAGTGTCCCCTCTCAGTGGTGGCTGGGGGGGTCTGTGGTGATGGCTGCTTAGACCTGAGGGATGGATAGCTGTTTGGCTGGGCTTGGAAACCTGCTGCTGGTACGTACACCCCTCCCACAGTGTGACTGGAAATAAAGGAGAGTCTCCAAGGCTCATTCTAGCACTGTGTCAGCGGCCAGAGTCATGTTGGTTGTTGTGTTTGTGGTTCGTAGTGTGATGGCTTGGGTTGGGTGAGCTGTTCCCCCTCTTAGCTCTGTGCCAAGGGTAGTTCCTGACTGGTGGGGTTGAACAGGCAGTGCCTGTTGGTTCAGTCATTCTTGCAAAGCAACTTCTTGGAAGATTCCTGAAGGTAGATGCATTACTGGTGTTACTGAGAGATAGTGAGAGAGACATGAACATGGTGAGATGGTGAGCAGCCTCGTGTCAGCATCAGAGCTGGACATGGCGAGGTCCCCATGGTCACAGCTCGTGGTTCTGCTCTGACACAGGCAGTTCCCAAGGTCTCTGCCGTTGCAGGGCTACTCTGAAGACCTTGCTGGGAACTTCAGAGGACTCCAGAGGACAAGCCAGCTGCTTGCTCAGAGGTGGCTGGGCATGGATTGCCACCTGGATGCCAGCCCTGGCAGCTGAGGGGGTGTTTCAGCAGGAGCAGGGCCGTGTGGCACTGCTCCTGTCCTGGGCACGATGGCAGGGAAGCTGCTCTGCACAGAAGGACTGTCAGGAGCCTGTTGGCAGTGTAGGAGTGAAAGCTCACTGGGAAGCCTGAGCTGGAGCCATCCTAGTGACCTCCTGTTTCAGTGACATCCATGTGGAAGGCAAGGTGCTGCTTCCCTGTGTGACTTCCCTGTGCACTTGCCTTGAGTGATGGCCAAGCTGCTCTGGGTCTGGAGCAGAGCACAGGGAGGCATCGCGTGGGTGGGAGAAGGCAGGAG
>NW_021940379.1:1345760-1348155 GCF_001715985.3 Manacus vitellinus
TATCAGGAAACACGTAGAAGTTGAAGGAAAATCCTGAGAGGGACAGGAGGGAGATTTGGCACAGCAGCAAGACACAAAATAGATGAATGCTCTCGCCTGCTGCCGTCGGGGATCTCCTGCCGCAATCTGCCGAGCCGTCTGCCGGCGGGGGAACAGCTGGGGTGGCTCCTTCCCGTGGCTGCTGGGGCTGCATCTGGTCACCCAGACCTCTCTGCCTGAGCTGGCTGGGAGGAAAGTTGTCTGGGCAGCACATGGAGAGCTCCCGGCCCTTGGCGTGACTGCTGTGCTGGAGAGGTTTAAAAATGGGGCACTTTGAGCATAAGGGGATGAGGAGCAGCTGCTGCAGCTGGGTCTGAGTGCCACCAGCGAGGCCCAGGGAGTCGTGGAGGGCGATTCCTGCCCTGCCAAGCTGGCTCTGTGCTGCTGTTTTTGGGCAGTAGGGTGGGAGTTAAGCAGCACACTCTGCCCTGGAGCTGCTCCTGGGGATCTGCTGCCTTTGATGCGTCAGTGCAGGCAGCTGGAAGCAATTCCCAGAATGGTTTGTTTGCGGATGCTCTGGCAAGACTAGTGGCTGCTGTGAGGTTCTGGGAGCTGAGGGGCTGCAGCTGCTTCTGGGGATGACTGGGGACAGTCTCTGCTGCCCCAGGCCAGGCAGTCCTGCCATAACCGTAGCTGTGCCCATGCCACGCCACAGCTATGGGAGAGGCAGGGAGGTGTTCCCTGTGCTACTTGGCAGCCTGGGGTTGACTGACATCACAGAATCTCAGAATGGTTTGGGTTGGAAAGGACCCCAAATATCCAGTTCCAACCCCCTGCCATGGGCAGGAATTCACCCACTCGACCAGGTTGCTCAGGGCCCCATCCAGCCTGGCCAAATCCATGGGGACAGAGGTCTCATGGGGTTGGGTACTTTAAAGCACTGCCTTCACTCACCATATCCCTGGCAAATGGGCCAATGCCCCCTCCCACCCTGCAGCTCCTGCTCTTCCAGCATGTTCTCCCCACCAGCAGCTGACTGAGCTGCTGTGATAAGCAGGACCCAACCTCTCAGTGTTTGCTTGACCCAGGACTGATTAGAGCAGCAGGCAGAGCCCCTTCTGTTTTCAGCACAACTGTTTATTGATAATCTTTGCTTATCCACTTATGAATGTTACCGACTGTCAGACAGAGCCAACCTGCTTCCCCAGGGCCTGCGGCCAGGTAGCCAATGCAAGTAGAAATCATGCACTTCAGATAGTCTGTAACAAGACAGGTGTAAAAAATATCTCAGATGTATTTGAAATCTCTGCCTTATCTCGCAATCAAATCACTGAGAAGTCTGTAAAGAAGTTGTAGGGGGACAGGGCTGTGTTCCCTCCCCGGCAGGGCACGGAGCCGAGCGGTCCCCAGCAAGGACAGTGGTGAGCAACCACAGCACGCTGTGCTTCACATGTAGGATGTCATAAACTGTCCCCCAAACAGACCCTGGATGCTGGGTGCCTTCAGGAAAAGCAGGTGGTCGCTGGGCAGGCAGGACCCCAGGGTGGGGGGCTCATTCCTCAGGCTGCAGTGTTAACCCCTCTGCCTTGGGAACCTTTCCTTTGGAGTCAGGTCCATGTGAGCTGCTGCTGTGTGCACCTGCCCTGGCTCGAGGAAAGGAGAAGATGGAGCAGCAGAAGGAATGGTGACCTCCCAGAAAGTATGGTGACCTCCTTTCTTCCTATGGACAGACAAAACCCCTACTCTGTGTTCCCAAACAGCATCTCTACCCCTGCAGGGCTTCCCAGCTGGAGCTGTGAAAACTGAAGGTTGCAGATAGAGCAAGGAGGGGATTTGGGCGATTGATAATGCCCTTGGTCAGACTGAAGAGCAGGGCTGTGTGTGCTGTCCCCTGGCAGGGTGCATGTTGGGGCACCCCTGGGCTCGCTGCCTTGCTTGGCTGGGGGCACCTGCAGCTCGAGGCAGTGGGCTCTGCTCCCTTTTTGGGTGACAAAAGGAGTTTCTGAAGACAGGAGGGCTGGGGGCCCTGGGCTGGCAGATGGGGGAGGAAGCAGAAGCCCCTGGGCTCATGGTGAGAGGGCTCTTTATGGGCAGAGCTCTGCCCTCTCCACCCCATCAGCCTCAGCCAGAGTAGCCCCTGCCCAGGGGGGAGCACCATGCCTGCTGCAGCCCCCAGTGTCCATCTGTCCGTCCATCCCAGACTGCAGCCAGGCAGGACAGGCTGAGTGCTTTGCTGGGCTGGTTGGCTGTAATGGTGTGTGTGTGTGTGTTGTTCCTTTGATGACCACGAGAAATTTTACATTATTACATTCAAACGAACACCCTTGGGTTTGTTACTCTACTTCTGAACACTGCAAAACACAGTAGCAACAGAACACGTAGGAGCATGGGGGGCAGCGAGCCACGGCGGGGGGGC
>NW_021940379.1:1349655-1355311 GCF_001715985.3 Manacus vitellinus
AAGAGGAGGCACCGGCCCTCAGCCCAGCACTGGGGCTCACCCCCCACCACCAGCTCGCAGTTGCTGGGCGTCTTCAGACCTTCAGGCACAAAGAGAGAGAACAAGGAGGGTCAGGTGGTGCTGTGTTCCCTGTGACAGGGCAGCAGTGACAAACAGCGAGCCCCATATGGGCCCCACGTGAGTTCCATGTGAGCTCCATGCTGCTGCCAAGGGTCAGCTTCCCTCCAGGGAGCGACCTGAACCCCAAGCCTGGTGCAGCTCAGCCCCTGCTGTCCCCAGTGAGCTCAGCACCACAGGCACTCACTTTTGTATCTGGAACAGCTTCCCAGTCCCTGGAGTCCAGGACCCCAGGATGTGTGCAGGGAACCAGGCTCCTGGGAGGTTTTCTAGCTTCAGGACCAGCTCTGCTGTGCTGACCCTGCCCAGGGCAAGGCTGGGAAAGCAGGAACTGCTGCACTGGGACTGGCAAATGGGCTCAATTCTGCCTCTGCCACAAGCTGCCCATGGACCTTGCATCACTCAGCACCTGCCCCATTCCTCAGTCCCCACCCCAAGTGCTGCTACAGGGGGACCCACCAGGCTGCAAGGACAGAAATTCAGGGGCGTCACAAAACCCTCATAAAGAAGCAGCTCTGTGAGGGCCACAGGAAGAAGGATAATTATAGAAATAAAATGGGTCTTTTTGTATGATACCAGCACAAGCCAGACCAGTTTAACAAGGGTTGATCTCATCACCACCTGCATTAGGACCGTCACCCCCTGCAGTGCAGGGGACACTGGAGCTGCTGCAGAGCTAACCTGCCCTGAGGATGCAGCTGTGGCAGAGAAAGGGGTCAGGGCTCACGTGGCTCCTGAATGGTAACGATGCAGCAAACGAGCAGAACGGACCCGAGAGCGATGCCAAAACTGAGCACAGCAGGGACTCCCAGCTGCCAGGTAGAGCTGGGAGCACAAAGCTGCTGTTTCAAAGCCTACAAAACCCAAAGCCATTTCCCTGCACAACAGCCTCAGCTGGAGAGGCTGGAAAGGGGGAGCAGAACAACCAGGGGATGCAGGGAGGAGGCAGCAGCAGCCTGCAGCCCTTCCATCGCACTCGCACCCCAGGGATGCTGCCCTGGCCCAGGGAGAGGCAGAGCTGGTGACCGTGCCTGGGGGTTGCAGTAAATCCTCGAGAGCGATTCAGCCATGCCAATGGCTGCACTGGCTTTGCAGAGCAAGCTGTCTGAAAGGGCAGGTTATCTCTTAATAATCCTGGGCACAGCGAGAACCGTGTCCCCAGCACAGAGGTGGGGGTGTCTGTGTGCCCCTGGCACTGTGCGGTGTCCTGGTAGAAGAAGGGAACAACCTGCATCTCCCAAGTGTCCAGGGCATGTGTGCTCCAGCTGTGCTCACCTGAGCCAACCTGGACCTCATCAGCCCCCTCCCAGGAACCCCTCCCAGCCCCTCGTGAGGGGAGCACTGAGTGCCCCAGAGAGAGGGGTCAGTGATAGGCTTCCTCCTGGAACCAGCAAGGGCAGGTCCCAGTTGCCCAGCAGCTCCTGGGATCAACTCTGAAAATGACTCCTTTTCCAAATAAATGGCCAGCACTGCCTGGGTGTGTTTACCCAAGTTGTTGGCTGAACAGGCGTGCTCGGTATTTGCCAGCCAGCCCGTGCGGTGCCTCCCCCGGCAGGATCGGTGCCACTGCCAGCCCGGCCATCTGTGCCGTGTGGGCTCTCCCTGTCCCAGTGTCTCCAGAGCAGGGAGCACTGTGCTACCAACTCAATGCCTGACCCATCAGAGGGGACCCCCCAGGACCTCTCAACCATCATTTGCATCTTTGCAAACCCCAAAGCAGCATCTTTGATTCCATCCACCTGTGTCCCGCGCAGAGCACCTGAGATCCCAGGAGTGAGGAGCTGCCAGTGGCACAACACAGTCCTTGGAGCAGCACCCCAGGCTGAGCCACATCCTGGGATGGGAGGGGGGCCTGCCTGAAGAGTGAGGGGCGTTTGGAGACCTCTGTGCAAAATCAGCCCTGTATCTTGCACTGGCAAGAGCCCACAGCCCCAGGTTGGTGTGAGGAGGAGGTGAAACCCTCCTGCTGCTGAGCTGAGGACTCTGGGGATGTCAGATACCCAGGGACTGAGCACCAGCTTCTCCTGAGGAGGCTGCTGCCACAAAAGCCCTAAAAACCTCCATCACGCCAAAGTAGAGCAGGTGCCTAAGCCCCCCAGGGCTGCAATTGGCAGCTGAACCCCAAGAGCACCAGATGCCATAGGCCTTTTTGGAGCTCTTGCTCCCAGGCACTGCTGCAGCCCCAGCACTGCCCCCAGAGAACACGAGCCACGGCGCTGGGCACTCACCGAGGTGGCAGCGGATGCGGATGTTGGTGGGTCCGTAGTGCTCGGCGATGACAGTGCCCGGGCTCAGCACGGAGATGCACGCGTTCCCAAAGACATTGTTGCCAATGCAGGTGCGGAGGCTCCCGAGCAAGCGGTACGTCCGTGGGCATCTCCGGCAGTTCCTGGGCACGCACATGCCCTGGTTCACCAGGTAGAAGGTGAACCACTCCCCGCTGGGCGTGCTGTTCATTTTCCATCCTTGCGGGAGGCTGCAGTTTGAGAACGCTTTGTAGAGGGTCTCAAACTCGCACAGGATGGTCTGGAAGTTGCGCTCCAGCAACTCCACGTCATGCTTTTGAGCGTCCCGGGAGAAATAGGGTGTGGTTGGCAAGTCAGGCAGGAAGAAGACTTCTGGCTTCTGGATGGAGGGCCGGCTGTTGAGGTAGCGGCCCTGCTCTCGGATGCCCTTGTGGATCCTGCCCATGCCGGACCAGGAGTAGCGCTTGGCGTACTCCTGCAGGTTGTGGTAGAGTTTCTGGTTGAGCCCGTCGTGGTGGGTGCAGCGCACGCACTCGGGCGAGTGGCAGTACACGTACCCGTTCTGCACCCCGTTGGCCTCCGCGCTCTGCATCAGCGCGTTGACGGTGGTGTAGGCGCGGGGCTGCTCCCGCCCCACGTGGTAGCAGTACCACACAAAGAGGACCAGGAAGCAGGCGACGGCGGCCAGGGCGGTGGCGTCGCAGTCCCGGAAAGACTGGATGCCAGTGGCGATGAAATCCCGGAGTCCATCCAGGGACCAGCTCCAGCCCATCAGCCACTCCAGAGACATGGTGGTGCCGCAGTGGGTGGGTGCACGCAGCGGGGCCCGGCGGTCAGTCCTCGTGGGCCTCAGGGGCACCCACACCATGCAGCTGGGCCGGGGTGCAGTGGGAAGGAGCTGCCATGGGGAAGTGGAGTGGTGGCTCTCCCGTGCACTCCTGGGAGCTCTGCATTGATGGCAGCACCCAGGGAGGAGGGTGGCCAGGCTGCCTGAGGGTCCCAGTGCTGGGTCAGCACCAATGTGCCTGGAGGGTCCCCAGCAGTGCTCCTGGGCCGATCATCCTGGAAGGTTCCCCTGGAGGGAAGATCTGGGGAGAGAAACCCAGAGGTATTAGGAAGGGAGTTGCCCCTTGGAGTCCCTGCAGCGGACAGTGCAAGGGGCACAGCCAGGGTCATGTGCTGGGGCTGTGTAGGACACCAGCTTCTCTGGGAGGGGATGATGGATGAGGAGTCCTCCTCCCTGCCCAGGAGCCCAACCTCATCCCATGCCAAGAAAAACCCACAACCCTTCCAACAGGATCTTCCACAAATATACAAATGAGAGGTAGCAGGGAGACCCAGAGCCCACCTCCATCAGCCCAGGGACCATCTCCCTTCCTGCTCTTCTTCTCATTTCTCTCCTAAGTTGCTGCCTTATCATCTCTGAAATCTGGCTGATAAGGGAATAGACACTGGGAATAGACACTTCACAGCCCTATCCGGCAGCACATCAGCTTATCCCCTTCATCTAACCGCTCTGAAGTGAGTTTCCCTCCAGAGACTGAGCTGTGTGACAGCCCAGCACTTGGCCAGACTGCCAAGGTCACATACCCACAGTGGCATGTCAGGATGGTGGCAACAGGGGCAGGTTGGGGTTGGCCTGTTTGATTTCACTGGCTTATCTGTGAGAGCACTTACTCTAAGGAGCAGGATGTGTTTATGAGCCAGGGAAGTCATCCAAACCCTTCCCAGCCCTTCATACCAAGGTCCTGCATCCTCTACACATGCATTTCCTTATCAGTGGGGATGGGAATGGGCTGCAGGAGGGACCTGACCTTGCAGCTGGGACCTTGTGCAGTGCTGGGGACATGGGTTTCAGGCAGTTACACCCCAGAGAGGGACATCCACACACCCTACTTCCTTGTAGCACATTGCCTGTGTGCCCCGTCCCAGCACCTGCAATCCACGTGGCACGTCACAGCCTCCTGGGAATCCTAAGATAACTTTCCTCCATCCCCACAGCTGGCATCCCTCCAGATACTGGTTTCTCTCACCCAGGCCTCAGCTCCCGGGGTGCAACCATAGAGTCAGTTGCAGGGGTGTCCGCCAAGGCCAACACAACCCCCTTGTGCTCCCTGCAGGCCCAGAGTGTGCCAGGAAAGTCAGCAGAGCCCTGGTGTGATCTGTATTCAGGGTGGCTCTCACCCTGCCAGGCGAGCAGGGAGCCACCCCAGCACAGCAGCCAGGCTCGGTCAGACCGACTGACAAAGAGGGCATGGGGGGGCAGAGCTGGGGGTCCGATAGCCTTGGGGTCCCCAGGCCAGAGTCACATCCTGTGAGGGCAGCATGGCACAAACACAGCCTCACTGCTGCTGTCAGTGCCTCAAAGGGGAAAGTCAGGGGCAAACCATCAGAGCAGCAAGAGATCAAAGCCCCTATGCCCATGTGCCGCCTGCTCGGGCTGGAGAGCCCTGGTCTCCTCTGGGCAGAGACTTCATGGGATCCATCCCAGGAGCTGCCTCCTATGCTTGCACAGACACCCCACTGCAAGCCTGCCCAAACCCACCTCCGCAGGGGCTGTGGCAGCGAAGCAGGGCCCCAAACACCAGCACCACTCCCAGTGGACACTGCATGGCCAGGACCTGCCCGGGGCACCCAATAGGTGCTGTCAACTTCCAGCCACAGCCCTGCAATTAGACGGGTGGTCGCATCCAGCACCCCTGGCCTCAGATCCCAGAAAAGGCTCCTCAGCTAATGATACCAGCAGAGCCATTCCAGGGAGAGGAGATCAATTCCACGTTGCACCGAAGTTGTGCAGGACGTGGAGGCGAGCACCGTGCCAGCAGCAGCTGCGTTACATAAGGAAGGCAGAGGCTTCGATGCAGCACAAAGTTGCATCTCGGTGGCTCCGTGGTGGCCCTGGCATCTCCCACAGGCAGTGGGTTCCGCTCAGCCTGGCTGGGATCCCCAGGCCGCGGGCCCATGGTGATGGGGATGCATGGCAGGGATGTCCTCAGCTCAGCACGGCCGGCGTCGCCTTTGGGAGAGGCACGAGGAGCAGGAGCACTGGGGTGAGGTGAAGTGCCCACTGTCACTCCGGAGCCGGAGCCGTGGGTGCTCCCTTCACCCTCTCCTCCAGCATGCCACCCCGGCGGTGTCACCAGTGTGACAGTGTCACCTGCATGCTGCTCTCACCCCGTGTGATGGTGTCACCCAGCGTGGCAGCGTCAGCGAGTGTCACCAGTGTGGCTGCATCACCCGGCGTGGCGGTGGCACCTGCTGCCGCGCTGTCACCCGGCACGGCCGTGTCGCCC
>NW_021940379.1:1355987-1363927 GCF_001715985.3 Manacus vitellinus
CGAGGTGCAGGGGACGTGCAGGGACTCTGGCTTCAAGTATTGAGGCACTGGGATTTGCAGCAGTCAGAGTGCAGAGGATGCTGGCCCCGGGGATGGTGGTCCCAGGGGTGGGAGCACACAGGGATGCAGGCACCCAAGGGACGGGACTGCAGGGACTGACTCCAGGGACACAGGTTATTAGGGATGCAGCAGCTGGGATGTGCAGGATGCTGGCTCCAGGGATGCAGCACCCAGGGATTCAGGGATGCGGGAAGTACTGGCTCCAGAGATTCAGGCCCCTGGGGCTGCAGCTCTAGGGATGCAGGGGTTGCTGGTCCCCAAGGATGAGTGCACCTGGCATGCAGAGGACAGGAACTCCCAGGGAGGCAATGCTTAGGATGCAGGCAGCCAGGGAATACCTCAGCGAGGATGTGATGATGTGCTCTGGCACCTGGGATGCGGGGAAGCTGTTCCCAGGCTGGGATGTCCCTTAACAATTTTGAAGTGCTGGTGGAGAAACTGTTGTGAGCCTTCCTGCTTCCTTTTTTCCTCCCCAGCCCATTTCCTGTTCACTTCAGCCATTGCTGTCAGATCCAAGGACCCCAGGGGGCCCAGTGCTCCAGCCCTCCCTCCTCCATTCCCCTACCTGCAGGCAGAGCCGGGGTGCAGGCAGAGCACACTGCCCTGCCCTCTTGCAGTGCCACGTGGAACTGCGTGGGACACGTGTCACTGCTCCTGGCACAAGGAAAGCCCTGCCTTGTTTTGCAGGTTTGGCCATTCGGTGCCTGCACATCCTCCTCTGGCACAGCTCGAGCTGGGCTCTGGAAGTGGGACTAGAACTTCCCTGCTCAGCCCCTCAGGTGTGCGTATGCTTCCTCTGAGCAACCTCATCCCCTGCTGTTGCAGACCTAAGCTGCTCCTTGTTTTCTGTCCTGACGCATTTTTGCCTCCTGCCTGCTCCTGCTGCTTCCCCATGTTCCCACCAGCACATTCCCCACCCCAGTTTGCTGCTGCAGGACCCTGGCAGCGTTGTGTGTTGCAGGGTGAAAGGAGCGGGACTTTATTTCATCCTGCTCCTTCCCAGACCCCCATCCTCGGCCAGCAGCTCCTGCTCCTGTCAGACAACACATCCTTCTGTCAGCAGTCGCAGGCTCCTCAGCTCTGGGCCCTCTCTCGTTCTTTTTCTCCTCCCTCTGTCTTCTGCTCCCTGTTCTCGCTGGCCCCCCCGGCCCTGGTCCCCAGCTCTGCCACTCAACACTTCCCTGTGGGACAACCTGCCCCTGGCTTTCTTCTGGGGCTCCAAGAGAGCTGGAGAGGGACTTGGGACAAGGGCCTGGAATGACAGGAAAAGAGGGAATGACTTTAAACTGTGAATAGGTTTTGACTGGATATTAGTAAGAAATTCTTCCCTGTGAGGGTGGTGAGGCCCTGGCACAGGTTACCCAGAGGAGCTGTGGCTGCCCCATCCCTGGAAGTGTTCAGGGCCAGGTTGGATGTTTGTAGCAACCTGGTCTAGTGGAAGGTGTCCCTGCCTGCGGCAGGGGGTGCATATGGATGGTCTTTAAAGGTGCTTTCCGACCCAAACCATTCCACGATTCTGTGATTCCTTGGCACAGGGAGGGCCCCTCCAGGAGCACTCTCCCATCTCCAGCCTAAGCACTCCAGGAAATCCCAGCCCTGGCAGAACACAGGCGCAGTTTTGGCAGCAGCTGAGGGGAGGACACGGGCAGTGTCTGCCCCAGGAGGACATCTCTTGAAAAGGGAGAAGGAACCACTGGAGCCAGGAGTCTGCCCACGTACTGGGCTCCTGCCAGGGTGTTGCTGGTAGAACTGTGCCAAGGGCATCCCAGGGCTTTTCCCAGCTCTTCTAGGCTGGGCAGGGATGCTGTGCCTCCCCCAGAGCGGGCAGGGATGCTGTGCCTCACCACCCTGCAGTGCAGCTGGAAAGGAGTTTAGGGGTCCCTGCAGCTCCATCCCCTGAGCCCGGGGGTCCCTCAGCCAAGTGGCTGCCATGGCACAGACACGCTCTGTCCCCTGCTTGGCCCAGTGCAGGGCGGGAGGTGAGTTGTATCTGAGGCTGCTGTGCCCAGACAAAGCTTCATCTGCAGCACAACGCGTGAGGCCAGAGATTGGCTCCGGCTTTACGTCACCGAGGAGGAACGGCAGCATCAAGGGTTTGGGTTTTTTTCCCTTCACTTTAATTCTCTTGCAATCTCTGTCCAAAAATAGCCCGAGCTCCCTCCCCCAGGAATGCTCTGCATCAGAGCTTTGGCTCCCTCGCCCCCTGTGCATTAGCCTGGCAGCTGCTATGCAAAGCCATTATCGATGTCACAGCATAACCTTGTTTAAAAGCACATTTAGAGAGGGCAAGGTTGTTGCATTGTTTTGTGTAGGGAGGTGCGGGGATGGATGGAAGACCCCAGGATTCCTTGGACGGGTGGATGCCCTGGGAAAGGGCATTTCCCTGACCATCCCCCTCCCTTCCCACTTCCAGGGACACCAGGAACTCTGCAAGCATCAGGAAACACTGTTTCAGCTGGGGTATCCCGGTGGCCCTGCTCCTTGGCGAGGTGACAGCCACCCTTCTGCCACCACACTCCTGAGCAGGACCATGCTCAGGGGGTCCCGTGCTCAGGGTCCCCCCACATGACCCTGTCCTACCCACACCTGATGCTGGGGGGAAACCTCCTGGAGGTTTGTCTCGACAGCCACCAGAGCAGTTCAGCCCGGAGAGGCTCCCAGGGAGCAGCAGGGGGACTTTTCCCACCGAGCCCTGGCATCTTCCCTGAGCCATGCCTATGGGATGCAGCTGGTCTGAAGCTGTATGGAGGGGGGCAGGCCAAGCAGCCCCCCCCCATCCCACCATGTTCTCCCTGTGGTTTTGGAAAGCTGTCCTGCCCCAGCCATAGGAGCTGCCAGGTGACAGCCACGGGTAGTTGGGCAGCTGATGGGTGAGCAGGGCACCCGCAGGATGGATCCCCACAAACCCCCTGCCCAGAGGGAATGGGCTAACAGGGCTCCTCCAAACCTTCTGCATGTCCTCCGTAACAGGGCCACAAGTCTCCTGTGGGGTCCCAAGTGCCTCGGGCAATGCTGAGTTCAGAGGGTGCAGGGGGAGCCAGCGCTGGCTCCCCCACGGTGTGCTGGGGGGAGATGTCCCCAAGGTTGTGCCAGCTCACTCCGTGTCCCAGCAGGGCTTAGGTACCTCCATCCCACAGGAGCAGGGGCACTATGGGGCTGCACCAGGGCAGGATCTGGCACTCAGAGCCAAGCCAGTGGCATCAGGCCACCATCTCACAGGAGGGCACGCAGCATGCCCGGCCCTCACTCTCCCCTGCACCGCTGCAGCCTGCGGCCCGAGTCTCTGCAAACTGATTTCAGACATTTAAAAACACAGAACAATTGGTATCGAGGTTATACTGAACGCTAGAGTTTCCCACGGAACTACTTTATCATGTTCAAAAATATTTAATCCCAGCAATTTTCACATTGTTCTTATAAAAACAGACATGTATGAAGGGAAATGAAATGCTTCGTACATTTTTGGCACATTTTTTTTCTTTTTTTTTCTCTTTTTTTTTCTTTTAACCTTTACAAATTACAAACACACATTCGTTGTTTTTAAAGGAAAAACCCCAAATCCCAGCTGTACACTGCAGAGCTGCACTACCACCCCAAGCTAACCCAGCCTCCCGCGATTGTGATTGTTCTACAAGGACAAAAGAAGGACACTGGCAGCCAAGGATGTGGTGGTGGCTTCACTGCCCTCCCCAGGGGCTGGCTGGGGGCTGTGGCATAGGGGGCACAGGGACAGGGTGTCCTTTTGGGGTCTGTGTCCCTGCAGACACCGTGGCCCTGCCAGTGCCTGGCTCTGGCAGAGGTGATGGAGGAGCACAGGGCATGCCAAGGGTGGAACTGGGATTCAGGACCAGCTCTGAGGGGCTGTTCTGCTCCCCCCGGGCTGGTCTCCTGTGTCAGAGCCCCCACACATCCCATCTGCCTTCCATCCCCAATATACCTCCATCTTCATTCCCTGCCCCTCTCCATCTCCTGCCCAACTGTGAGACCCAGCCAGGTGCTGATCCGGGAGGTGCTGGGTGGGATGTGCTACTCCAGCTCTGGACGCCGGGGTCGGCCGCAGACCCTCCTGCAGTGGAAGGAGCGGTGACAGGGAGCCCAGCCCATCCTGCTTACCCTGAGATGCTGCCAGGGGGGCAAGGGGTGGCCTCAGGCCATTACTGGGTCAGGGTGTTCCTGGCAGGGTGACTGGAGGTGCTGCTGAGAGGAACAACTGGTATGAGCAGAGGCACCGGCTGCAGAGCTCCGCTCGCTGCAGGGCAGCTTCCAGGGCTGCCCACCCTGTTGGGCCGGCAGCCGGGGGTCACTGCTTGGTGCTTCTCCGCAGAGCATCACCCCATGAGTCCTGGCTCACTGCCTCTCCACATCCAACGCAAAGTGGGACAAGAACGCAGCGTGTGCCTCACGAGTGCCAGGCTGTCCTGGCTCCCTGGATGACAGCTTTCCTGAGCCCTGCAGCAAGGATGATCCCTGCACCAGTGCCACCCGAACCCCTGGGTGAGGGTCCTACCTGGGGAGCTGGGAGCTGCAGGATGGGAACCCTGCAGGGGACCCTGCGCTACCTCAGCTCCCAGCAATCAACCGCAGGCTCTTGCAATGGAGACATCTTTAATTTTTAACAACACCAGAACCGCAAAAATCCCTCTGCATGTGTGGGCAGTACCAGGGGACACACTGCCATGGAGGGGGACACAGCAGGTGCCCCCGTGCCCCCCAGGCCTCACCAGGACCCAGCTCTGCCCCGGCTCCCGCTGCTGCCTGTGCCCAGGGCTTGGCAGCACACCTATCGCAGTTTAAATAGAATAAATACAGTGAAGAAAACAGTAAAATCTTCAATAAAGAGGCAAAAGGAAAGACAACAGCAGGTCCGGGGGTCCAACCAAACTCCACGTGGCCTCTGGATTAGTTACTGAGGAAGTTCTATGAGAGCACATTAAGTTCACAGCCGGAGACTCTCTTACCGCTGTCCTTATATCGAAACCTCGTATTCTCGTGTTTCCTGAAAGGAAGGAAAAGCCAGTTGAGGGCAGCAGCTGCATTTCAAGATCATCTCCCCATTCCCAGGCAGCAAGAAAGATCCTGGGTGTTGTTTTGTCCTCAGGGGAGTGATGCCTTCCCAGTTAGGACCCTTCACCCTCTGCGCCACTGACCCAGCTCCTGGTGAGTGACCAACACGGACAGACTCCTGCCCTGCTACTCAGCACTCCCACAGCAGTGTGGCTGGACTCATCCCATGGCTGCCCACCCAGCCAAACCCCTCAGGAGGGTCCCCAAGGAGGACAGGTGCAGAAGGACTCACCCCTGTCTCATAAATCGGGTTGTCGAACTCTGTTTCTACTGTGATCTGGCTGTAGGGGTGGGAGTACATGAGTGGCAGGCGGAGGCTGGAGTAGTACCGACACCTGTGGGAGATGCTGGAGTCACTGGGCTGCACGGACCAACCCCGGAGCAGAACATGACCAGCCCCATCTGCCAATTCCCCCATCCCAGCCCCCCACCAGCACCCCAAGGGCCCCGAAGCACTCCCGAGGACCATGCCCAGGGTGTGCAGCTGGCAAGGGCACAGCAATGCTGAGCCAGCCCTGGCTGTGTCCCCCCTGCTTTGTGATGGTCCCCAGCCCAACTGTATCCCCACCTTGTGAGATAGATGTACGCTCCTCCCAGCAGCAGGGAGATGATCAGCACTGGGATGAATATAGCCAAGGCCATATTTCCACCCTCAAGCGATGTCTCTGCAGCAGCTTCTGCTACTGAAAGGACAAGATCTATTATGTTGGCATTTGCAGGCATCGTGTGATCCCCTCTCTGCCTCTCTCCCTCCTCCCAGGCTCCACCAGGCCCTGGCTCAGGTCCCTGCACATCCAGCAAACCCGCATCGCTCACCTTCCAGAGCGTGTTCAAAGCTGTCTTGGTTCACTGGAAGAGAAATGGAGAATTACTGGTATGTAGCTGGGTTTGACTGGGCACTGGCAGTGGTTGGCTGCTGGGGAGCCCAGACTCAGGGTCTCCTGCCCCATTTGGTCCCAAACCACACTGTGAACTCCCAGATTTTAATAAACTTTTGGTGTCTGTAAGTACATGGCCAGGACTGAGCGGGCTGGGTCGAGCAGAGCTCACTCAGCCCAAAGCCAGAGAAGCTCCAGGTCTCAGATGAGTTCAGCTCCCAGCCAGAGACCTGCCAAGGTCTGCAGCCAGACCAAGGGCTGACCCTGGGCTCTCCCAAGTTGGAGACAGAGGCATGAGCTATCCCCAAGTCCCCCAGGCCCCCCACGTTACCTTTGCAGATGGGCAGGGGTCCGCTCCAGTGGGATGGCTGGCCCAGGATGCATTTGATGGTTACCTCCCCCATGAGTTCAAAGCCCTCATAGCACATGAAGGTCAGGGACTCTCCTGGCAGGTAGAGGCGCTTATAAAGAATTTGGTACCCATTTTCTGGCAGTCCTGGATTATCACAGGCCAGTGACTCCTCAGCTGAAAGGGAACGAAACAATATGGGGCTAGCTCAGGGCTTAGGCTACTGAGGGAGAAAAAGACCCTGGAGGGCAGCGGGAAGTACCTGAAGTCCCACCCCATCCTGCTTCCAGGTAGCTCAAAGTTCTGCACCACCCCCCTGCTGGGAAAGGTCCCAGCTTCAGGGAAGGAATCCCTGGGACCCCCAAAGAGGAGCTGAACTGCAGGAGAGCAGGAGAGACAACCCAAACTCACAGACACAGTGCGGGAGCCGTGAGGTCCAGATGGGTGTCCCAGTCTCGCGGCTGTAGCAGGTGAGCAGGGAGCTGCCCTCCAGCACGAAGCCAGGGTTACAGGTGTACTGGATGGTGGTGCCCACCAGCAGCACTGGGTCAGAGATGAGGCGGGTCGAGTGCTCCACCTCCCCTGGGTCTGTGCAGTACATAACTGGGGAGGAGAGGATGGGTGAGCAGAGGGTCCCCTTGGAGCAGGGAGCCCCGGCATGGCAGCAGGACCAGCACCATTACGGGGGTGTGGGACCAGGACAGCAGCACCTTGCTGGGGCACTTACTCTTTTCACAGAAGGGGGGGTCGCTGCTCCAGCTGAGGTCCCACTGGCAGGTGAGGGTGTCGCTCCCCACGATGTCGTAGCCTGGGTCACACTGGTAGGTGATCTTGGCCCCTCTCACCAGCTCTGTGTGTGACGTGGTTTTCCAGCCATTCTGGATCTCGGGCAGGTCAGAGCAGGAGTCGTTGCGAGACACCTCTGCAGCCAAGAGGGGTTCTGGCTGTCACTCACCGAATGAGACCCCACGGCACTGCCCTCCTTGGAGCCACCACACCTAGACTCATGGCCCAAGTGCCTGTCCCTCCCCAGAGCTCTCCAGCTTCACAGTCCACAAATGGCACAGCCACAGCTGGCAGCTGGTCTGCAGGTGGCAACCCCTGGGCACAGGGAAGGGGCAGCGGTGGGTGATGGGGTCTCTTTGAAACCTCCCCAGCCCTGACCCTACCAGCAGACAAAGGGCTCAGATGGGGCAGTACCTGTGCTGGGGTCAGGACAACCTGGGAACACCAGGCTCAACTCTGGCTGCAGGTGCAGGATCAGTGCAGGTACCATGGTTGGTTTGCTCAGGTGAGGGGTCTGTGCCCTGCTCTCCCGGTTTTGCCCTGCCCTCCCCAGCCCTGTGCCCACAGCTGAGCCTGACCCCGTGTGCTGCAGAGCACCAAGGAGGGACCTGCAGCCTCACAGGTGCTCTGCACTGCAGTTTGCTCTCTTTGTCATAGCCAGGGCTGTCAGCAGCGCAAGGAAAACACGCTTGGAAGGAGTCTGGCAGGGGAAGGCAGGAGGAGGAGAGGCAGCCAGCAAGGCCACAGGCAGCCATGGGGAAGGAGTGCCCTCCCCAGTACTTGTCCCCTGCGTGGGCACTCCC
>NW_021940379.1:1365605-1434365 GCF_001715985.3 Manacus vitellinus
ACCAGTAGTGGGGGCATAGCCGGCACCAGCGCTTTGCTGCTGGGTGGCACAGGAGGGGCTGAGGCAGGAACACCCCCATCCTCCCCTTTCCCAGGGCAGGAGAGGGCCAGGGGAGAAGCAGCAGGGTGCCCCTGGCCCCACAGGAGATTTCTGAGCTGATACCCAAACGACTTATTAGGAATGTTCTTGGAAGGAGCCCAGCTAATCCCCATGGCAAGCTGACATTTGTAGTAAATCTCTGCTTTCTGTCAAACACGATTTTCTCAGTGACATTTATGTCTGATGATTTCAAATCACTTGGCCTCCAGTTCTGCTCAGCCCAAGCACCCACAGAGCTGGGAAAGGTGCACTGGGAGCTCTGACTTGGGATTTTATGGGAAGCTTTAAAACCTTTATGACTCTAAGCCTCTACTTGAAACACGTCCTCCTCTTGAAAACCCAAAATAGCATCAAAGGAGACTCCCTCTACAGAGGCAGCATTACCATGCCAAGGGCTCCCAGCCCCAGCATCAGATCTCGTTCCCTCTGATCCTGGCATGCTCAGCCTGTGCTGAGCCCCTTGCTGGGCTCTGCTCCCTTAGTGCCTGTATTTCACATTCAGCCCAAAGATTCAGCTGTTTGCAGCTCATGGATGCCCCCAGGTTCTCCTAACCCCATATAACCCGGCTCCTGATGGTGCTGTGTGTCACCCCACGTGGCACATGGCCACGTGCTGCTGTGTCGTCACTCCCTGTGGCAAGTTCCAAAGCCACTGAAGGAGCAATAAACTGCTGCAATGGATGGTGTAGCAGTGCTTTGAACTCAGGGACCAGCACTCAGTCCTGCCCACAGTGCCAAGTGCATCAACAGGGATTAGGGAAGCTCTGAGTGGGAGAACAGGAACATGGCATGGCTCTTCTCTGTGAGGGTGGTGAGGCCCTGGCACAGGTTGCCCAGAGAAGCTGTGGCTGCCCCATCCCTGGAAATGTTCAAGGCCAGATTGGACAGGGCTTGGAGCAACCTGGTCTAGTGAAAGGCGTCCCTGCCCATGACAAGGAATGAGATGAGCATTAAAATCCCTTCCAACCCAAACCATTATGGGATTCAATGATCCCATGATGGTGCAAGATCCCTGGGGCAAGGAGAACGGGATACTACAGCAAAGGGGGCTGTGTTCTGTTGTGGCAGAGACAGATACTGAGGTCCTGGGCTACTCACAGCTGGATGTCCAGGAAGAGTCGCTTCTCCTCACCCACATGGATCCTCCAGATGCAGTCCTCCCCTTCTGCATAGGGCTCCGGCCAGTTGGGGGACAGGATCACCCCAGCCACAGCGGTCAGCTCCCCCCCACACGTGGCTGCGAGAGCGAGAGGTGGTCAGAGCTCAGCGGGGTCACGGGGGTGTTCACCCTCACTGCCCACTACTGCCCGTGACACAGGGGCTGACCTCGGCACAGCGGCTCCGTGTCGTTCCAGTACGGGTCCCGCATGTTGACACACTCGATGACAGCGGGGCCCTGCTCCAGGGAGTGCCCGGGGTCACAGGTGAACTCCACAGTGGTGCCCAGGTTGTAGGTGGGGTCGGAGGTGGTGAAGTTCCCGTTCTGGATGTAGGGCTCATAGCAATGGCCCCGCTCGAAGGCTGGAAGAGAAGTCCTGTTAGCCACAGGGACATGGAGCTTCTTTCCTCTCTGGGGGTTCACTGGGTGAGCCCCAGGTTCTGCTACTGTCCCCAGCCAGGAACCAACCCCTGCATCCCCACTAGCATGGACAGCCTCTTCCATGGCACGTTTTACAGGCAATTAGGATTAGCAACAATTTATCTGCCCTGAGCCATGCAGGTTTAACAAAACCCCACTCCTGTGGGGACATGCTCACAGCACTGCCAGGCACTATGTTTGCTGAGCCATCCACCCTGGGATTACTGAGTGCTACTGAGCCTGCCTGGGGGCACAGGGCTCCCATGGGAATGATCCTCCAGTGGGATCCACCTAAATGACTGGAGCAAAGCTGTGTGAGCTGCCAGGGCTGGTCCTGCACCTTATCCCTGAAGGAGATGGATCTGGAGGATGGCAGATGGGTAAGTGGGAGGACAGCCCTATCCCTGCCACAGGAGACATGTCCCATGGACACTCAGCTCACCAACAAGCTTTCCTGCTGGAGGAAATGCCATTTCACTATTTCTTTCCCTATTTTTTCCTAGACAAATATATTCCCCAAAGCTGTTACAGCACCCATGAGGTTCAGGTCACCCTGTGTGCCCACAGCGACACAGGGACAGTGGCACAGGGGAGCACCAGGTCTGCTGGTGCCAGCGGCAGCTGAGACCCTTCCTGCAGCCATGTGTAACTACCCGAGTGCCCCGAGGCCGGGTGTGCTGGCTGAGGCTGGGCACAGCTCTCGGGGCACAGCCCCCGGGGCACCGCGATGAGGACACAGCACCTTCAAAGCGGATGTTGAAAGCCGTGGCGGCCGCGGGCTCCTCCGCGAGGAAGTCGATCCTGATGGAGGAGCCGTCGCTGATCACCCCCTCGAAGGGCACGCTCTCCGCACGCAGCGAGTCGTAGAGCACAGCAGACTGGTTGGTGTCCCCGCTGTACACCACCATCCTGCACGGCAGGACACGGCACGTTACGTGGGACAGGAGTCCCTGTGTCCCACCCAGCCCCAGGAGGTCTGAGGTAGGAGCTGGGACCAGCTGGGAACTTCCAAGCCCACGTGGCTCCTGGACCCTCACCTGTCCTTCTCTGTCAGCAGGAGCTTCTCAAAGTGCAGGTGCAGCTTCTGTCCCGGGGGTGCCCCGATGGCCCACACGCAGTACATGCTGCTGGACTGGTTCCCAGTGTAGCTGGGTGACAGGACACGGCCGATGGTGGCATTGTGGACCTTCCCTCCGCAGGGAGCTGTCAGAACAGAACACAGCCACACTGGTATGGGCAGGGGGACGGGGCAAGGCAAAGGGGATGGGGCAGGGCAGAGGGGAGGGGGGCATTTGTACTCCCACAGCCCATGGATGACCCCCTCCGCTGGCACCTGCCCAGCTCTCTTCAGTCCCTAATGCACAAACTTCTTGCCTGGTTTAGCTTTGCTCTATCTGTACATATTTATACTCACACATATATACTTGCACTTACACATAAAATCTATAATTTCCTGTTTATTTCCTGCCTAATGAGGGGATAGATTTTGCAGTCACTGCCTGGCCAACAGCAGTACCTTGGGCTGCGCTGTGTGCAGAGCTGGGCATCGCTCTCACTCTCTCCCAGGACCTCACTCAACCCATGGCACGAAGAAAGGGACTACATTTTTGGTTGTGGACCCCAGTTTTCCTTAGCTCTGAGGGTGGGCAGCATACCTGAGCAGATGGGCTCGGGGCTGCTCCAGTGCGGCCGGGACGCGTTGATGCACGTCAGCACCCGGGGACCCTGCAGCTCGTAGCCCAGGTGACAGTGAAAGTGAGCAATTCCACCCGAGTGCAAATCCATCACAGTGACGTCTCCAAAGTCAGGTCTCCGTGGGAAGTTGCAGCTCAGCATAAACACTGCAACAAGCACACCCATTTGGAGTTTAGGGCTCGTCTGCTCCCAACCACCCCACAGGGGGGTGAACGTAGGGACGTGCTGGATGTCCCCACATGTCACAGACAGACCTGGCTGCCAGGTGCCAACCCCCTGCTCTGCTGCTTCCTCACCTGTTACTGCTCTTGCCCAGACCCAGTTTCTATTTTAAAAATAATTTGCTTGAACTCATTTATTTTTTACAGCTCTTCGAGGTAAAAAATAGACTCACAGTCTCAGTGTGTGTAGGAAGAGCTGCTGCACAGGGACAGAAACAGGGCAAGGCAGGCGTGAAAGGCACAGCCACTGCCAGAGTTGAAGACATCAGGGCACGTTGAACCGTCTGCTCTGGGCACAACACCTTGAACACCCCATGCTCTGAGCATGGGCAGGCAGTGCAACAGGAGCCCAACTGGTCTGTGCAGGCAGAGCCCACCATCCTCCCACCCCTGCACCCCAATGGGACTGATCCCCATCCCACCCCTGCCCACATCAGGGAGACACTCACCCTGATAGTGGAGCTGGAAGGTCCCCACCACCTCGTCCTGGAAGGTGCGGAAGTAGACGGAGATGGTGTTGGTGGGGCTGCGGATCACCTGGCCCTCCACCAGCAGGGTCTGGTTGGCCAGGACCACGAGGGCATCGCCATCCACACCGCGAATGGAGAGCACCTCCCCGTCAGAGAGGTTCACACTCTTGACCTGGGGGGGAGCAGAGACCTGTGAGCTGCGGGTGAAGGGTTCCAGGTGAGGGCTCACATCCCAGCCCTGGGCACACACAGTGCCCACAGAGCATTGCACCAGCACAGCCCTCCCTCTGTTCGGTGCTCACCATCCACTCCTTGCACCGGGAATCCTCCCCAGGATCCCTCACCCCACCAAGTGGGGGGAGTGGTGGGGAGTCACACAGCGAGTGCGTCTAATGAGTAGTCCCAAAAGCCTTTAATTATTATTTGGAAATAGCTGAGCAGTAACCTCACATTTGCATTTCACGTCCATTTAGCTTAATAAATGGGCTCATATTTCAGCAGAAAGATGCTCATCAGATCGTTTGTTTCCTTAAGTGTGCGAGCCCAGGGCTCTATATTTAGCACCCAGCCCAGCCTGTGATTACAAGCACTCCCGATGATGTTGTGACTGGAGGGATTGGTGGCTGTTGTCACCACCATGCCACCTCCCCCTGGCCCACAAGGTAGGACACAGCCACTGGCACTACATGGACCCCCACACAGCCCTTGGCATCCTCTGCCTTTCTGCTGGGAGGAGGGAGATTTCCTCTGGAGAAACCACCCTAGTCCCACCAAATGACTCCCTGCCTGACCTGAAGGAAAATCCCTGGAAAAGCCTGATCTTTGCTGTGGGGCTGGACTGAGCACCCCCAGGCTGGGTCAGAGTATACCTGAGTTCACCCCAGCCCATGTTTTAATCCAGGAGGAGCTGATTTTGCCGTTATTTTGCAGCAGGGTGCTGGGTCCTGGCAGATAAAAGCATCATCAGAAACATGGGCTCAGTGCAAACCCAACCCCCAACCTGCCCCAGGTCATTCCTTCCTTTCCAGGTTTTGTCCCAGAAATGTGCCTCCCCAGCACAGCTGGCACACATTGCAGCTTGTGGGATGGCTCAGATCTAATTATTAATAAATGGAATGAAGTGTTATTTGGGATGAATTATTTGGAACATGGGATCCAGGGATGCTGAGTGGGCTCCACACAATGCTAACTACTTCCTGCCAGCTCCTACCAGGACAGAGTTTTGCTTCCCCAGCTGGGTCTGAATCCCTGCAAAGATGTTCCCAGGGTGTTTCTAACACATTTTGTTCTGAAATCCCTCCAGCCAAACCTGTTCCCCAGCTGGCTCCCTCTGGTGATGATGGCATCATGCACACTATGCAGAGCCAAATCACTCCAGGAAATTGGGAAGGGGAGCATTCAGGAGTGCTGCTGGAGCAGCTCTGCCCTGGGAAGGGGATTCAGGAGAGCAGCAGGAGCAGGCAGAGCTCTGTGGAAGGGAGGAAGCTAAGGAGCACTGCTGGGTGCCATGGGACACACACACACACACACACACCACTCGACTCCACCAGCAGCCTATCCTCCAGCAAACCCAGGCCCAGAGCAGCCCAGAGCTGGGTGTCACTGTGAATGTCACATGCCATTCTCTGTGCCAGCACCAGGCTGGCATCATCAGAGGAGTCCAGAGTACCCAGAGAGCCCAGACGATGCAGTGGCCTCATGCCAGGGACCGTCAGCGCTGTGAGAGGGACCATATGTGTGAGCTCCTGCCAGGGGCTGGGAGGACCAGTTCTAACTTTAATCAATGTCTGCACTGATGTCAGCTCCTCCAGAGCCTGTTGGGAAGGCAGGAGGGATCCTCAAGTCAGGCTGCCAGCCTCACTCACCCACTAGAAAACCTCTTTAGGGAAATTCTATTTCCTGCCAAGGAGATTCAAGAATTTTAAAAATAAATATAATTTCACGAAGCATTTGGAGAGCTGGCTGCTCCCAGCTCTCAGGGCTGCCATGGCACAGCCTGGCTGGCACAGGGACAGGCAAGGGTACAGCTGTCCCCGAGTTGCTGTGAGGGATGTGGGGGGCTGCTGGGAGGGAGCCAAGTAGAGACCCCAAGCTCTCACACCCCCCTCCATGTTCAGCCTCCAGCAGGACCTTCTGAGACCCTGCACCACTTGTGACCGGGGTGGGCACCAGCTCAGGCTCCACACAGGGACCATCCACCCCAGGTCACCCCACCACAGCACCCATAACACAGAGCAACACAGCACCTGCTCCAGAGCTCCCAGCCCAGCCTGATCTGGCATCTCCCAAAACAGCATCCCTGAGTGGCTCTGGCCTCCAGAGCTCCCAGTTCAGCCCACCCACATGAAGAAAGGAATCCCCTTTGAATTATTCCTGCATTACACCATCCTGGCAGGAAAGCTCATCCCCTTCCTAACCCAATAAGGACTTACTCCCCATCTCCACTCCAGGAGTTGTGAATTAAATCCAAACCTCTCCAGTTGTACCAATTACCCACATCACACGGGGCATCTGGGGAAGGTGCACTGCACTCTCCGGCACCTACCAGATGGAATTCACCTCAGAGCCCCCGGAGCTCACAGCCCAGCTGTGGTCGGGCAGCTCAGGGCACTGCCCAGCTGCAGATGAGGCCACACTCTGCCAGCACGGACCTGCTGTTGTGATTTAATTTGTCTGAAATGCTCAGAAGCATCAACAAAGGGAAATGCAAAGCTTGGGGGCTTGTGTAGAGGCTAATTTTATGCTCCATTAAAACCTTGGCTTGCAACAGAGCAAGTTCAGGAGTGGTGTCACCTGATGGATTATGGGCAGAGGCGAATTTACAGCAAAGCAGCCTGTCTTTAGCACCCTGCAGATCTGAGGAGACAGTTACTGCCATGGAAAAGTGTCTGAGATGCTCAGACACCCCAGTGCTCACCTTGTGCTGTCACCACTGCCCCACTTCTGGGACTGGTGGCCACCTTGCCATTGTACCCCAGGGATCAGCCACAGCGTGTGCCCACTTGAAGGGGACAACCCCAGTGGAACCCCTGCTCCTTCTAATGCACATTCTTAATTACACAGATTAAAAGTCAATGGATGTTAATTGGATGCAAACAGTGACATGGAGAGAACGCAAGAAGAAAGAATTGAATGCCAGAGTATGGGGACTCTGGGCTGGTTTGACCTGGAGAGTGTTTGGAATGTGTTGAGGCCGCTGCCCTGCTCCCAGCCTCATCAGGCTGAGGGGTGCTGTATTTTGGGGAGAGCTGATGGAGCACATCAACCTGGTGAGAATGCCCCACTCTGATGGGAGGGCACATGGTGAGCACCTGCACTGGCTGGAGAGGGGACCTGGGCTGCCCACCCCACTGCCTCAGGGCTTCCTGCACCCACTGGGGCCACCCACACCTTTCCCAGCAGGCAGGGGGATGCAGGGACCAGGGGACTTGTGTTCTTCCCACCAAAACCAAGTACCTTTTTAGCAAATTGCTTGCCAGTGCCTCGTTGTTAAATTAATTGTGTGACATTTAAGCGGTTTGATCATCGCTGACATTCAGGGTGTATCAGCTCCCTCGTACAGTTTGTTTATTAGGAGGCCCAAGAAAAATCTATTTTTTCCCTGGGAAGGTTTATCTTAGCAAGTGCAGGCGCCCAGGGCAGTGGTGCCCAGGGCTGTGGGTGCCTTGCACAGTTTGCTGCTGTGAACACAGGGGTCTGGCTGTGAGGATCCCCAAACTGAAGCTCTTCTCACCTGGAGCTCGACGCCGTAGCCTGTGTAGACAGTGACGTTGTAGGTGCACTGCAGGTACCCGTGCAGGGGCAGTGGGGGGTAGTCTGTGGAGTCAATGTAGCCCTCGGGGTCGTGGAAGCTCATGCTGCACAGGACTGGGGGAACACACGTCAGCAATCACACCGAGGGACCGTCCCCTGGCAGCTCCCTCCCGCACCCCAAAACCCAGCACCCAGGTCTCTCCTCAGTCAGCTGATCCCACTGAATCATAGGATCAGGGAGTGATTTGAGCTGGAAGGGACTTCAAAGATCATCCAGTCCCAGCCCCTGCCATGGGCAGGGACACCTTCCACTGGACCAGGTTACTTCAGGCCCTGTCCAACCTGGCCTGGAACACTTCCAGGGATGGGACAGCCACAGCTTCTCTGGGCAGCCTGTGCCAGGGCCTCACCACCCTCACAGGGAAGAATTCCTTCCCAATATCCCATCTAACCCTGCTCTCTGTCAGTGGGAAGCCATTCTCCCTTGTCGTGTCACATCAGGCCCTTGTCCAAAGTCCTTCTCCAGTTCTATTGGAGTCCCTTTAGGCACTGGAAGGGGCTCTAAGGTCTCCCCAGAGCCTTCTCTTTTCCAGACTGAACGACCCTAACTCTCCCAGCTTTTTCCCATAGGAGATGTGCTCCAGCCCTCTGAGCACCAAGATTTTAGGCAGCCCACCAAACCCAGGTGGTGTCCTAGTTTTGGGGGGCTGCCCTAAACACAGACCTGCTCCCCCTCAGGTGCCATACCCCTGTGCCTGTGCTCTGGCAGCTCATCTTACCTGGGGTGGGCTCCGTGGTGGTGACAGTGGTGGTAATGATGGTGGATGTGGTGGTTTCTTGGCTCTCCTCTGATGAGGAGCTGTGCGCGTCTCTCTCCGCGCTGTTCATCGGGATAACGGTGTCACCGCTGGGAGCCGCGGTCGGAACCTCCTCAGCATCACCTGTGCTGTCAGGGAAGGGCCGAGGCAGGGCTGGGGGTAGGGTGGATGGGGAGATCTGCAGCGTGGGGCAGCTGGTGGTGGCCTGGTCCCCCCAGGGCAGCTCCGGGGGCCCCTGGTCCATGTCCTCTGCTGGCGCTCGTGGATCTTGGGCAGTGGTGGGGAGCCGGGAGCGCAGTGGGCTGGCTGGGGAGGCAGTCCCAGGGGGCCCTGCCAGGGTGGGCTTGAGCCTTGGGTGCTTTCTTCCCATATTTATTTGCTTTGGAGTTGGTGGCTTTTTCTTAACAGGGACAGGTTTTTTTGCATCAGTGCTGGGGGCCGTGGTGGCTGTTGGCAGGACATGGCTCTGCATGAGCAACGTTGTCTCCTCTGCTGCTGGTTTGGCACCGTCCTCCGTGGCTGGCAGCAGGTTGAGTGCAGTGGCATGTCCCAGCTCCTCGGCTCCACCATCTGAACCCTTGGCATGCCCAAAATCCTCAGCTCCACCGGCCAAACCTGTGCCGTGCCCGAACTCTGCAGCTCCACCGACCATCTTGTCCACCAGATCATCTGCAGCAAGAGGGTCCGGGCTGACAGGGACCAGCGCCGCCCCTGATCCACTGTCTGAAAAAAAAACAGGAAAAAGTGGGACTTGGGCAAGTCTGGGCATGAAATTGTAACTGTGCTGCTGGTGTGAAATCAGTCCCCTGGGAAGCTGTGGCTGAAGGAACACCTGCTGCTCTCTGCTGTGATCCCCACAGCGCAACACAAGCCTTCGCAGAGCCCCCTTAGGCACCCCTTGTGTTGAGCAAACTCAACACAATCTGTGGGATAAAAAGCAAGTGACCAAAGCTCCCCAGCACTGTCCCAGCCAGGGGATAATTGCATAAATACAGATTTACCCACCACAAGTGTGGTGTCTGGGCTGTGGTCTGTGGGGTGAAATACAGGGTGATCTTTGTGAGATACTGCAGAGAGCTCCGAGAGCCAGAGTCAAAGCTTTCCATGGAAACAGCAGTTGCCAGGGAAAGTGCTTAATGCACGGTACTTAAAGACCGTAATTCCAGCCCCCTCAGCTCCCCTGGGAGGGTTTGGAGCCCCTAAAATGCAGGATCCCTGCCCTTGTGTGGGTGTGGGGGGTCTGCAAGCCCCCAGCCCCACTGCTGGCTGCCCAGGCACGTGCTCCCTTTTTCCAGCTGCACACGAAGGCACCGACCTGCTCCCAAAAACAGTTTGAGCTGTTGTGATGTACCCATGGGGGCAGCCAGGACATGTGCCCACCACAGTGCCAGTTCTCCCAGG
This sequence comes from Manacus vitellinus, assembly GCF_001715985.3. NCBI lineage: Eukaryota > Metazoa > Chordata > Aves > Passeriformes > Pipridae > Manacus > Manacus vitellinus. The sequence continues at coordinate 1,375,642 of NW_021940379.1, forward strand.
GATGGGGGGCTGGAGCAGCAGCCAGGGTTTCTTTCCCAAGCAGACTCTAGATAAACCTCTGGATCACCCCGAGCACATCACCACTGTCAGTATTGCAGGTGCTTTAGACAAAAGCACAATGCTTGGGCTAGACCTAACTTGGGGGTTTTGTGTTTCAATTCTACCAATTTAGGCAAGACCCGAATGAAAAGGAAAAAAGATTTCACATCTTGGATGTGAAATCTGAAACACAGGGACACTGCTGGGTGATCCTGCCCACGGGGATGGAGGAATGACACAAGAGCCTGTGTAGAGGGACTGAGCAACTGATGAAAACTGACTTTGCTCCATCTTCTGGAAAATCAGAGCAGTTTCTGGTAAGAGTTGAGGATAAGAAATAAGAGGGAAAGACAAAGGTTGGTGAGTTATCCTGAAGGATGGAGTCACCAAAATTCACTGACAGCCCCTGTGCTGCTTCCAGTCCTTGGTCCTAGAGAGTCTTTGGACACACTGTCAGTACCTGGGCTGGTCCTTCACCCCTGGGACAGCTAGAGATGGAGCTGTGCCCACCCCAAGCCACTGTGTCCTGCTGCCAGCCAGTCGAGTCATGGATCCAGCTACCAGCAAACGTGTTCTGGCCCCAGAGGGTTTTCTGGCCTCTCCTACTATGTTTCCCACAAGTTAAAACGTTAATACTTTAATTAGCAAGTGGTTCAGCAAATCAATTAGCTGATTCCCTTAGCACATTAGGAGACATTTCACACACATCATCTGCAACCACCAACTGGTGTCAGCTCTGAATAATCTCCCCTGACTCCCCCTGGGTGCCTTGGTGTCCCCACACACGCTGCTGGGAGTAGGACCTGGGAGACCCTGCAACCTCCACTTTGTTCTGATGGTCTCTGCCTCCCTCTCTGTCCCACCCTGGACTGGTCCTGGCCCCCATGGGCATCCTGGCATGGGCTGATGCACATCCTGCCATGGGCTGATGGAGGAGAATTGGTCTCCAAGGCATTGCCAATGTCAACTCTCCTGTCATGAGGAGTTTTGCAGAGCTTTCTTGGGCTATTGCCTTCCTCTCGCAGCTGAAGTCCATTATGGTGGTTGCTGTCCCACAGGTCAGCTCATTGGTTTTAGTGCTCTGCAGCAAAAGGCTTTCTCTGTGATGGGAGCAGATGGGGGTTTCAGACAAGGAGGAGGCAGCATAGTCCTGGAGGTGAGGGGATGGAGCTCACTGGCTGGTGGGATGCGGTGGGATGTGGTGGGACATGATGGGACACTGGGTGACAGTGGGACAGTCAGAGTGTTCCTGCAGGATCCCAAGTCCTTAAAGCCAGTGTATTCCCAGAAACATCAAACCAGCATCCCTGGGTTATTTGTCACATGAACCCTAATTCTTAATGGATTTTGCCATTAAACCATGTTTTATGCTTTTGGAAAGTTGACTAATTCCTTATTAGATCCTTTGCCAGGATGCATTTACCCGATTCTGTCCTTAACAAAGCATGAAATAAAACACCCTGTAAAGTGACTCTTTAATGAGACACTGAACATGCTTCAGTCTGTAAAGGGCAAATGTGCATTCCAGGGAAGTGGAGAAGGTGGAATGAAGCCAGGCTGTGGCAGGGAGGGGGACGTGCAGGGGCTTTGGCATGAAGGATTAATATAGGCTTATTCCACATTACAAGAAAGAGAAGTGATTAATGATCTCAGCTCCAGATTGCATCACCACCCCCAAACCTGAGCTGTGCTCTGGCACATCCCCAGGCTGCCAGACTCTACTCCCTCCCCACCTACCTCAGAGCTGCCCCACAGCCCCAGCGCAGCCCCCTGCTCGCTCAGTCCTGCCTGGACCCCATCTCAGGAGACAGAATCAAGTATCCACATCCTTAAGGAAGGATTGCAATGGGTTTCCATATTTTGTATTGATCGGGGTGGGCTTTGGAAAGCCTTTTCATGCTGATTTCAATGCACACAGCCATTCTCCCACCTCCAAGGCCCACAGGGTAAGAGATGATCTGGCTCCAAAGGAGGCTGGGCTGGGGTTGGGGCTGGGGCAGGCTGAGCAGGACTCTCATTGGCTGCCAAAATCCATCTTGTTCTCACAAATTATCAATCTGGAGACACTGAGCTGGTGGAAGAGAAATGGTCACGTTTGACCTTGATCTAATCTGCTAAATCAGCTGTGGAGGAAATAAATGCTATTGAGATGAACAAGGGGTTTATCTTGTATCTTGATCAGGAGCTCTCTGCAGGCTCTCTTTCAGGACTGGAAAGGCTTCTTCAAATCCATGGAAGCCTCTGTTGTGGCCCTGCAGCCCCTACTCCCCCAGATGTGGCACCCGTGGCTCTGTGCTCTGCACAGCGCTGTGGGCACGGGCGGCTGCTCCTCAGGGATGGGACAGACACATCCAGGACAGTTTGGAGCACAAGTGACCTTAATGCAAAGCGACAGCTCTTCTTCAGGTCTATTCTGGGATCTGCCTGGATACCAGCGTGTAAACACCGTGGAAGGAAGCTCGGCTCCAGGGAGGATGTCTCCAACCAGCCGCACTCCCCCGCGGTTTATACTTAGCTGTGTCGGAAGCTCTGGCTCCTTGATGGGATGAGGGTGCTGAGCACTGTGGGAGCTGCCAGTGGGACACAGCCCTTTCTCAGGGCTCAGGTGATGCCACAGGGGTCTGGAAAGGCAGCAGGACAGGAGGGGTTGCAGGGCAAGGGCTCCTAGAGCGTCTCCTCTCACCCAGACCCAGCATTGACACAGGTGCTTGCAGGGCATCAACCACCCGTGGGAGCCCCGAAGTTTCATCCACATGTGAGAGGGTCCCCAGGATCCCTGCAGCCCCAGCCAGGGAGATGGGACTCTGTCCTGTGGGCAGTGGTGGCAGAGAAGTATCTGCTGCTCCAGAGGCGCCGTGGCTGGAGAGCTGCAGGCAAACCTGATTGCTGAGATACCTCAGCCAGAGGGGCTTAGAGGAATTACAGAGCTGCAAATGCCTGATAAAAGGATGCTGGAATAATCACAAAGGCCTCATTTTGCCGCTGTGCTCCTGAAAGGGCTAAACCAGGAGTGGCTGTATCGCGGGCTCCCATTACCAATGCCGATGGTATCGCTGCCGCACAATGAGCACACGCTCCTCGGCTGCTGGGAACGGCAGCGGGATTGCTCGAGCTCAGGAGTCACTGTCCAGGAGGGTTTAGGATCTGATTATAGCAGAAATGGATAAAGCTTATCCAGATGCTATTAATGGTGGTGTTCAGCCCTGTGCTCTGCCTGTGTGACGGGCTAGGCAGATTGACAGGTGCTGGGCTGGGCTAATCCGTCCTGGAGCTGCTGCTGGTGTCTCATGTGAGCCCTCACGGAGAGATGGGATTGATCCTGCACCCCCCAGCACCTTATCCAGGACTGATCCCTAACCCCCAAGCACCCAAGCCTCTGCATGCAGGCCGAACCCCCAGAATTCCCAATTCCCACACAAGTGATGAAGGAGGGTTGGCAGGTGCTACCATGCACTGGATTGTCAGGAGGATGAGTTCATACAGGGCTTATCCAGATCTTGGACAAAAGAGGGCTGTTGAGGCCAGTCCCTGATGTAACCCAATGTCAGTGGGGTCTGGTGTGTGGGAAGGGGCAGCAGCACCCTGGGCACCTCCTGCTTTTCTGCCTCTTCCCACATCGACCTCCAGCACCTGCAACACAGGTTTCACCCTCAGGGAGGAAAACAGAGGGTTTGGGTGGCAAGTGAAGATCTGAGAAGCAGCATGTTGTGCCCGTGAAAACACTCAGCTGTGACGGATTGGAAATTTTTTGGTTAAGTTTCAGATTTTAGACTTTTGCCTTGAATCTTGAAGAGCAGAAAAGCCTTAATCAAAACAGTCTTTCATTTTCCAAATGTCCCCACAGCCGGAAGCAGCCTTGCTGGCCGCCTGCCTCCAGGCAGGAGATGTGAATCCCACGTTTTCCTGCAGTTACAGTTTCAACAAATTAAGTTTTTCCAATGGCAAAAACCCTCCACTTTTCCTCAAGAGCATCCTGCCGGTTCGCCCTGTAAGCAAATAAAGCCGTAGCAATCCGATCCGGGTGAGTCATCCCCGTGGGAGCGCCGGGAAGCGCAGCCAGAGCAGGGGCTGCCCGCGGCACCCCGACTTTCGGTGCCGCTCTCCTCTTAAAGGCGACTCTGTGCCCCCGGCGAGGCAGAAGCGGGAGGGCTGTGGGTGAGTTTCAGACAAACATTTCCACTGCAGTCAGAGAAAATAGAAAGTGATTCTCCGACGTGGCACAAGGACACAGCAGCGGTGCCTGTCCCCAGGTCCTGCCCGGCAGGGATGGCAGCACAGGGGTGCTGGGAGCCCCAGGACTCCAGTGCTCGGTCCTGCACACCATGAAAACATGGACTGTTCCACGGAGCAATTGATGTAAGATAATTCAGAAGAAAAAAGATGCCCAGCCTTTGCTCAGGAGGACACTGCAGCAGAGGTCAAGAATCTCCAGGAATGATTTGCCTCCCATTCCAGGGGGCACCTGGATGTCATTCCCATGCTGTCCCCACTTGCCACATCCTCTGCAGTGCAGGTGAACCAGCACCTTTCCCTGTTGATTTGATCCTGCTCTGGGCTCAGGCTGGGATGGGGCTGAGCACTGGGATTCCTGGGGCAGGATGGGGTCAGGATGCATTTCTTTCCATTCCCATGAATTTCCCAATGCCACAGAGACTCCGGTGGCCCTGGGGAGTTTCCAATCTGCTTTAAAATGCTGTTAAATTGCCCATGTGCAGGGGTTTATTTATGCTCATAGGACTGTGGTCTGAATATTTCATTTTAAAATTTACATCTGTGTCACTTGCGATGCTCAAATAAGGTTGCCATGGAAACCCCTCATTACTGGGTGAGGATGCTGGCAGTGGTGCCCAGCCCGAGAAGCCATGACCAGGAAGGATGGGGTTCTCCTCCCCACTGCCCACCTGGCTGCAGCTCCCGCATCCAGTGGCAAATCTGCCTCTGTCTGGAAAGAAGTGAGGAGAAGAGAGAATCATGGAATCATTGAATCCTGGAATGGTTTGAGTTGGAAGGGACCTTAAGCACCATCTCATCCACTCCCCCTGCCATGGACAGGGACACCTTCCAGTAGACCAGGTTGCTCCAAGCCCCGTCCAACCTGGCCTTGAGCAATTCCAGGGATGGAAGAGAGGCATTTCACCAATGCCTGCTGCTCATAGCAAGAGACTCAGGGATCTGCTGCATTGGCAGAGGATGTGGGGCTGGGACATGGTCCTGGGGGACAGTACATACCCATTGTCACACTTGATCCCAGCACCAGGCTGAATCGGATGGAAGAGCCCCCTGGACTGGCCATAGGTGAGGGGGTTCCTGGTCCCACGTGGGAGCAGGGAGTTTGTCAGGGACTGCTGCAGGCGGCGGGCAACATTCCGACAGCAAAACACTCCTAAAAACCTGTTTCAGTGGCAAATTGATCCTACTTGTGCCTGACTGGTGAATTCATGCTGCTTGTGCCTGGCTGACTCTGCTCAGGAGCAAGGACACCACCAGGAATATGGGAATTAAACTTGCAAACCTCTCCCTTCCACGTGTTCCCGAGAAGCTCGTAACTGCTCTAACGATCCGCAGCGGCCTGACAGATGCTGGGAAATTACACACTTCTCTGAGCTATGAGGAAAATAGATTTTCCTCCCCAGTGCTGCTTCATGGAGCTGGAATCAATGAGGCTTTGACTCTCGGGCATTTGTTTTGGCCACGCCAGCTCCGTGCAGGCACCTGTGGCTTTGGGCAGGTCCCCTCACTCTGGAGCCTGTGTGTCCCAGCGATGCCCCAGCCCTGGCATCACTGGACCCCTCACCCCTGTATCCCACCTAGCACAGAGCAGCCCTGGCACAGCCCCAAATACCCAGGGATGAAATCATGCTGGGAATTGCCTAGCTCCTTCCCAAAAGGACACGGGAGGAGCAGCACCAGCAGCTAATGAGGAAGAGGAATTAAAGAGGCTCATCCAATTATGGAGGAATCAAGAGATTCGCAGTGTGGAAGCGATACAACTCATCGCGTGCTGACTGTTCCTAAATGGATCCCACTGCTTCCCCAGCCAATGTGAGAGGAATTATCCTGATATTCCAAGAGCAATACACGGACTCGTGGGGACCAGGGGCCAGGGGGGCAAAGCCATTACAGAGAGCAGAACTTTGATGCAGGGATTGGTTTATCAGAGATTTTTATGATGTCAGGTATAAGAAAGGCACATCTGTGCCTGTCACAGGCAGACAGACCTGGCTGAAAGGAATTAACCCAGTGGGTTCAAGGAGGCATTAATTTTTGTGGAAGCTGAGCCTCTCACTAGGTGCAAATAGGAAGTTTTCCATTGAGCTTTCTAGTCTTCCTGGTAAATCCCCAGTGCCAGAACTCCACCTTGGCCAGATGCACCCCCAGGATTACCACAGCCAGCACCAGACACAGAATCCGAGGGCAGGGGGACCTGCTCTCCCTGTCCTCTGCTGCCGTGTCCCCATGGGTGTCCTCACTCTAGAGAGGTTTGTCACAGGGATCACAAAATCCCAGAATGGTTTGGGTTTGAAGGGGCCTTAAAGATCATCCAGTTTCACCCCTGACGTGGGCAGGGACACCTTCCACTAGACCAAGCCCTGTCCAACCTTGCCTTGAGCAATTCCAGGGATGAGGAATCCACAGGGATGAAGGAGAAGAGGCAGATCCATCCTGTAACTCTCCTGGGCTCCCCAAGCGGGATGTTTGCTCCTCAGGGCCCTCCCAGGGAGAGGAAATTGGGTATTTTGGCAGTTTTTCAGAGTACAAATTGAAGTGGGGGAAGAGAAGCTCCTTCTTTCTGCACCAATCATTCAGCCCAGCCGTCTACATCAGGGCATAAAATTAAATGGGTTCCTAAAGAGAGAGTATATTTAGCTACAAAACCCCGTTCTAGTCAGCTCTCTGCAGCTAAAATAATTAATCTCCCATCACTGTTAAGACGTAGCGGAGCAGATCTGAAGAAGTGAGTACCAGGATTAACTCTTCGGGAGCAGCTCATGCTCTGCTCGTGCTGTGACACCACAGGGGTTCCTGGGGGCTCCTGCCTGGCTGGGCTCTGCTCAGCTGTGTCCCTGCCATGCCAGTGCCTCTCGGTGTCAGTGCTGCACAAGCCAAGGTGTTGGCAGGGGTGCTCTGCCCTGGCACTGCCTCTGGGGTGGTGGAGGGGACCCAGAAGCGATACAGGAGCCCCAGCAGGGACACAAGAGCACTGGCAGGGATGCAGGAACCCTGGCAGAGTTGCAGCCCAGGTTTCAGCAGCTCTGCTGTGGGCAGGACATTGCTCACAGGGAGTGAGCCAGGACCCTCTGTGCTTTCAGCCCCAACCACAGAGCCCTGGCGGTTCCTGCCACCTGGGACCCACCTGGGCAGGCTGGGGAGGCTGGAATGCCATGACCAGAAGGGTTTTACCTCTGATGTCCTCAAGCTCCAAGGAGCATCCCTTGCTGTGCCAGCCAGGGGTTCTGTGGGAGTGTGGGCACCACATTTGTGTCCCTTCCTACCCTGCCTTGGCTAAGCACATGCCAGGTGAGGGTGAACAGCCCGGGCAACCCACTGGACACCCCAGAATTGCATAAGCTCTCATCCAGTGGGTTCAGTCAAACTCCCTGCCCCTGGGGACACTGGAAAGCAGTTACTGGATACACAACCCTAAAACATCTGGGGAGAAAAAGTTTACTCTGATTATAATCGCTGATTGTTTCTCTGCCTGGCTATAAATCATTCATGGACTCACTTCCAGGCAGTCACATCCATGCAATATCTGACTATTCAGAACCTCCCCTGTTGTTCTACCTGTCTGTGGTGTGTTCACAGTTTGGTTAGTTTTGATTTCCTCTCCAGAAGTGGAGATATGAGGTGACAATGTGATGTTAGAGATGCAGGTGACCAGAGCACTGGTGCTCTCTGGGCTGGGGCAGCTGGAGAGTTTGGCTCCTGTCAGAGCTCACAGCACAGCTCCTGAGTGACTGCAGTGACGGGGGAGAGCTGAGCTGCCTCTGCTCAATCTGTTTGGCAGCTCTTTATATTTCTTTCACAGGATGTAACAGGAATCACAGTGTGGCTCCAGTCCAGGCTCCTGTGAGAGCAGCAGAACTGGCAGCACCTCAAGGTGCATCACTGCCTCTCCTGTAGCAGCAGGGTAGGACACGGCTGGCACCACTGCTGCCCTTGCCTGCTCTCCTCCGTGGGTTTTTCCAGGGGTACTCCAAAAGATTGTTTTTGTAGTACCCCAAAAGTTGCCCTGGGGCATCTCAGGGCAGGATTTGAAGCCCACCAGGTCCTGCCCTTCTTCCTGGGTTGCAGAGGTGTCTCAGAGCAATGAGGATGGCATGGGTGACATCTGGCACAGGGCACACAGGTGTTTTCTGCTCTCCCCATGGACCCAGACAGGCTGTTCCCAACACAGGGATGCAGCACCCGGGATCACACCATGCATGGGGGAGAGGTGGCTGAGCTGGAGCTGCTCAGGGTGAGGGACTGGGGACAGGGCTGGGGGTTCTCAGTACCCCAGACTGTGCTTCAATCCCCTGCAACACTCAGTCCATGCACAGCCCGTTTCTCCCTCCCGAGGGACAGAGTGGGGTCTCAGCTCTGCCTGCTGGGACACTGTGTTGGGTCAGGCATCGGGGTCAGTGTGTCCTGATGATGGTCACAGTTTGCATCATCCCAAAGATCTGTTCTGGAGGGGAAATTTTTCCAGGCAATGCTTTTCTTTGCATTTTCTCCTCTTTGAGGCCATGCAGGAACCGTGCAGGAACCGTACAAGAACCAGTGCTGCCTGGTGCTGCCCGGTGCATGCTGGTGCCCTTGAAAAGACCCTGTTGCACCGCTCTGAAATGATGCAGCTCTAGTGCCTAATGACTCCTGACAGCTTGTGAACGGCCCCGCTGCCGGCAATCAGGAAGGCAGGGAAAGCGGAGGGTTACTGATGGTTGTGGTTATTACAGTTATTGGGCTCCATCGATTATGGGGACGGTCTGTGCTGCCGAGGCTGGCAGGAGCTAGGGCACAGCTGGCGCTCTCTGTTCCCATTCCTGCACCACTGCCAGCCTCGTGTGCCCCAGCAGAGAGGGCAGAGCTTGGAACTGCACGGGATGGCCGAGGGATGGGATGTGCTGGGCTCCCAGACGATGTTTCACAGCTTGGAGCAGTGCCAGCAGATGTGATCCCAGAACCGTAGAATCACAGAATGGTTTGGGTTGGGAGAGACCTTAAAGCTCATCCAGTTCCACCCCCTGCTGTGAGCAGGGACACTTTTCACTAGATCAAGTTACCCCAAGCCTCATCCAGCCTGGCCTTGATGCAGGTTGTCAGCCAGTCACCCCCTCCATTACTTAGTGTTTTCCTCCTAAAAAAGCAACAACCTGCACTTTGTTGCCAGATCCTCATTGTGTCAGGACAATTTGGAGTTTGGCAGCAGAGCAGCTCCCTGTGCCCATGGGCACATCCTGCTGCACAGATCTGTATGGGAACCACAGCTCCCACCATGCCCCTAGTGTCCAGAGTCTCCTTGCCAGGGATGTGCCTCTGCACTGGCTCGTTCCTTCAGAAACTAACCCCTTTGCAGACAAGATTTGCCTGAAATTCAGTTTTTAACTTCTAAAAAAAAAATTCTCACTAAAAATGGAGTTTTTCTGGGGGTGCTGAGCAGCAGTTTGGGGTTGGCACAAGCTTTACCCCCTTGCCCTGCCCCAGACCCTGGGACCATACAGCCCACCCCACATCCATCCCTGCGGGGTCCTGGACTGCTGCTGCTGCTCCTCAGCCCTCACCTCATTTCCAGTGACACAGGTTTCTATATAATTAATTGTCAGCTGTATCAGCCATCAGTGATTTGTGTTTTAAAGATGGCCTGGCAGAACTAATTCCACTGCTGCACAGCGCTGTGCTGGATGATGATAACCCATGTACAGCTTCTCCCACGGAGCCTTATGACGAGCTACTGCACTTTATTTTAATTAATACAGATAGCACATATATTTTCATTAGCCATCAGGATGTCAGGAAAGGAGCACAGTCCTCCTGCATGGCAAGCAGCAGCTTCACTCTTGGGGTTGGGTGCAGCCCTGCTGAGTCCCCTGCCTGGCTCCAGCAACCTCTACATCCCTCTGCATTCCTCCTCGTTGATGTGCACCCACACAGCAATAGCTGGGCAGGCACAGGGCAGAGAGTTTCCTTTCAGCACAGTATTGGTGGCATGACGCATTAAATCCTAAAACCCTACTCTGTGGCAGCAGCCCCCAAGGCTGGAGGTGCAGTGTCTGCAGTGGGAGCTCCCATCCAAAGCCTCTCCCAGGTCTCTCCTCCCTCTCCAGTGCAGGAGAACATGCAATTACAGAGCACATTCATAATTTCTCAGATTTAGAACAATTAAGCTGGCTCCCTGGTATTTCTGACGAAAGCAGCCCCTTGTTCCCCGAGGAAGTAAAAGCCTCCCTTGACCTCTGCTCTATTATTCTGTTTGATTGATCTTGATTATATCAGAAAGGATAATGATAAGCTTTTGGGAGGTGCAAGTACATTGGGAACAAAGAGGTTGGGCGCTTTGCCCAGGACTGCTGGGGCAGTGACGGCTGTGCCCAGCTAATGAGGTGTGGGACACCCCATCCTCTGCACCCAGTGTGGCTACCAGGGCAGCACCAACACCCAGGACATCCCTGGATTCCCCAAAATGGAGAAAGGGAAGGCTAAAAGCATGTTGTAAACAAGCAAAGAGGATTTGGTCCCCCAGCTGGACTGTGGCCAGCAGCAGAAACTGTGTCTCTGCCTCTCCCACTTCCTGTAGGGAACTCCCCACCTGCATCAGGGCACCTGCCCAGCGTGGGGATGTGTCACCTTCTCCTGTGCCCACGGGGATTTGTTGCCCCTCCACTGTGTTCCACCTTGGGAACAAGCACAAGGATGCTGACAAGGGGCATGGAAGCACATCTCCCTTGTAAGGGACTGGGCAATGTTACTTTCCTCTACTCTGCCCCAAAAAAATCCTCAAATAGAAAAATCAGAAACCCCACACACTCAAGTTACATCCTCGTTGTTCATTAATCACAGATGGACTGAGTTAACCAGGAAAACCCTAAAATGCCAGCTCTGGAGGCTCATTTCTACCCCCAGCTCTGCCTCAGAATGGGTGTGCTGGGGAGGACCTGGACCTGCTGGAGACCATCACACTTCCTAGTGGGCAGCTCTTTGGTTTTCCAGCTTTTCTACTCCCATCAAAGCAGCTTTGGCACCGTGTCACACCAGCAGTACCATGCTGGGAAGTGCCACTCTGGCTCAGGGAGCTGCATCGCTACACAAGCCTCTCCAGAGAGCTTTGATGTTGAAATCAGCATGTGGAGAGGGGCTGTGTCAGATGTTCCTTTTGTATTCCTGTAAAACACGTGTGGTATCATTGGTGTCTGGGCACATTTTCTGCTCATATTATCTTTGGCACACCCTGGTGAAGGGGAAAGGTGGTGAGAAAACACCCAACTCTTCTTCCCAGCAGGTAAAGAATCAGCTAATTATAAAACCCTGCTTGTCACTCGTCTTGGATAAGGGTTTTTTCACTGCTGCTATTGTTTATGTTCCTACAGGGTAACCATAATTTTTAATGTCCTTTTGATAGCAGTGTAGTATGATTAAAAGAGGCATATCTGAGACATAAATCTGGTTTTAAGCATTGCCATTTTGACATGCAATATTGAACACTCAGGGATCAGGCTGAAGGGTCCTGGGCATGCATAAAGTATTTTCCATGAGAGAAGGCTCTGGCCTGTAGCTGGGGATGGTGCTGGGGGGCTGAGGAAGGAACTTTCAGAGCTAAACCCCTGTTTCAGAGGTGACTCTGACTCCGGGATCGTAGCCCTGACTTTAGGCAGGTTCCTGCCTCTGCCATTTGCTCAGGCTTCTTGTTTTGATCAAGGATGCAATGCTGTATAATTTAAGAAAGACTTTGCTCCTGAGGCCAGTTTGATACCAGTGGAGTGGAAATGTGGAAAAATACAACCCTCCCCCATGGAAGTTTGATCGGATACCTGAGCCACTCCAAGAGATGTTGTTTGCTACGACTCAATTCAGTTTGTGCCTTTGGGTGACAATGTGCCCACCAGGAAAACAAATCACAGTCACCCTGTGCCTCACCCTGCCAATGGATGGGCTGGAGCCCCTCTGCTACTGAGCCAGGCTGGGAGAGCTGGAGGTGGTCAGCCTGGAGAAGAGAAGACTCCAGGGAGACCTTAGAGCCTCTTCCAGTGCTTAAAGGGGCTCCAAGATAGCTGGAGAGGGACTTTGGACAAGAGCCTGGAGTGACAGGAGAAGAGGGAATAGCTTCCCATTGCCAGAGGACAGGGTTAGATGGGATATTGAGAAATTCCTGGTAGTGAGGGTGGTGAGGCCCTGGCACAGGTTACCCAGAGAAGCTGTGGCTGCCCCAGTGTCCCAGGCCAGGTTGGACAGGGCTTGGAGCAACCTGGTCTAGCAGAAGGTGTCCCTACCCATGGCAGGGGGTAGAATGGGATGATCTTTAAGGTCTCTTCCAACTCAAACCATTTCAGGATTCCACGCTCAGCTCTAGCAGAGCCATTCAGCCATATCAGATGGATCCAAGGAAGGAGACTTGGGGGTCCTGCCTGGAACCACAGCTCAGCGGTGCTGGGGAACCAGCTGGGCTGCTGGAGGTGCAGCTTCCCTTTCCTTGAAGGCTACAGATAAACCCCAACCAGAGGAAGGGAACCCTTTTCGAATTTAGATGTTGTAAAAAACATTTTGCAGCAGAAAAACTGAAAAGCCCTGCCCCTGGGGAGCGGGCTGCAGCTGCAAGGACTCTGGTTTTGCTGCACCCTTCCCTCCCTACCTTTCCTAATGAATTCCAAGAAAGCCTCAATGCATTCCTAAATGGGAACACAGCCTGTGTCCTTCACAGTCATCTCCACAACAAAGCCAGCGATCTCGCCGCTGGCAGCCACGGGCTCCTCTGTGAGCTGGAAACAAAAGCTGAAAGGGAGCCTTTCTAGTTGTGATTAGAAAGCTTGAAAAGTTTTGGCTTTTAGTTGATATTGCCTCACTGATTTCATCTCCGTGGCAGCTCTGAACCTCTAGGGGAGAGGAGAGCAGCCCAAGCCCCTCTCCAGACGACGAGCACGGATTCTGCTGTGTGAGATGCAGCTCCAAGGGCCCGGAAGGAGCAGGAATGGGAATGTCTGTACCTGTTAGGATGCTGCACTGGGTTTGAACGCTGAAAGTTGGTTTCCATCCTTATAGAAGGAGCAGCACCATTGCCCAGCAGATGCCAGAGAGTTCGGCTCCCCCCAGGAGAGGACCGCGGGCACCCGGAGCATCCCCACGATCCAAGGAAATCCCTGACCGCTGAAACCATCAGCACGCAAGTGACCCCAACGGTGCCAGTTATTGTCCCAAAACCACAGCCACACCCCACCCCCTCCGATCTGGGGGGGAAGCAGAAACTCGTCCCCCCAGGCCACGCTGCCTCCAGGGCTGCTCCAAGCGGGGGGATGGGGTGGGGGGGGGATGGAGGTGGAGGGGGGGGCTGTTTGGGGGGTGGGTGTGTGGAGGAACTAAATTTAATTTTTTTTTTTAAAGAATGCATGAGGAAGAGAGATTATTGGGGAAATTTTCTTGGGGGAAAATTCTGGCACAAACTGCAATACCTCAGCGGAGGCTGGGGACTGAGTCTTGGATAAAAATAAAGCAGGAGGCGGCAGCACCTTCCCGATGACATTCGCTTCCATTCATCTCCCGCTGCCGCCAGCGTGCACAGGCATTAGGAGTTACGTTTTCCTTCACTATTTCTCAAATATATTTATGCTGGGAGATGTTTGTGGAGGTACATCGTGTGCCTGGGGCAGAGGATTAATTCCAAACTGTCACCTCGCTTTTTGATGGGTTTGTAAATTCTGCTGTTGATTTGCACTCACAGTAAATTGATAAAATCCTCTTTCCAAAAACCTAATTCACCATTTAGAGCTCACCAGGGTTTTATACCTCATTGGCTCACATATTTATGTAAATATAGTGTCCAGCAGCAGTTTAAAAACTGCTGCATGGATAATATGGATGCATGATAAGGAGTGGAGGGAAACATGTTGTCTGGTGGGGGCTGTGTACCCTGGAAAGGAGCTTTTCCTTGTCTTGGGACCCCAAATTTTGGGGTGGCTTTGCAGTGGGTGGCTGCTTTGGAAAGTGTTGCCCCAGGATCTTTCCCCTTTGCCCCAGAGCGGATTAACCCCAACAGTGTTGGGAATGGTCTGAAGTCTCTAAGGATGTTCTCAGGACATTGGACATGTCCACGAGGACATTGCTAAACTGTGTCTGCAGAGCTCCTGCGGTGGGAGGGGATGTGCTGGTGTACTGGGTGCACTGGGAGCTCTTAGGGCTCATGCCAGAGTGGTCTGTCAATTTAGGGACTTTGTGTCTTTGCAAATGGAAGTTCAGGACTGTCAGGAGTAGCCTGTTTTTTTACTGAAATTGCACTCAAATCAGCATCAGGAGATGCAGTGCCTGTTTCTGCAGATCACTGTGCAGCCCCATCATCATGGAAGAGATGCAGGGTGGCAGAGGGGACATCAGAAGTGATGTCCTCAGTATTGTCCCCCAGCCACCACTCTACCCGAGATGAAGCATCTCATCCACAGAATGTTGCCATGCTCCATTAATCCACCCTAAAAAGTCAGATGGAGATTCTCTCTTGAATTTTAAATATTTTCAGCCATTCTGACTAGCTCTGAAATTGCCCTGAATTGACCAGTTTCCAGAACATTCCCTCACTCCCCCTGTTACTCCTGTGCCTGCCTGCCCACTCCTGCCCTCTGTGCCAGGTCCCCGCAGTGGTGCCCTTGATCATGGGCTGGAGGACGTCACCAAATGTCCCTTGGCAGCCCCAGGGACCAGGTTTGCTGTCCCTTCCCTGGGGTCACCCTGCAGAGCTGCCCTCCCAAGGACACTCCTGGCCCCTCAGCTCCTGGTTTTGGCACATCACACACCGCTGTGCAAGACAGCGAGACATGAGAATCCTTCTTGCCGAGCAGATGACGCTGCTCCGGGATCCACCCCACAGTTATCCCTTCTGTCGTGCTTCAGGTTTTGGATGCCTTTGCATTTGGCACCAAATTTCCTTCCCAGACTAAAGCTTTGCACTTGGAATCGTGCCTTCGGAGCCGGGCTGAGTGGCCAGGCTGCTCATACGATCCCTCCTCTCTGCCAGAAGCTTGGATTTCACTCCCGTGAAGTCTCCTCGCACCTTCCTGCCGCAGCCATCTGTCCTGGGGTGCTTTGCCCTCACCCCTAGGAAGGAACAAAGAGCCAAACCCCTGGGGGCAGTCTGCCAGGCTTTCTGGGGGTTAAACACCTATTGCAGGAATGGGATCCTGGGGTTGGAAAAAGGGAGATCGGTCTGGATAACTCTGTGCTTAACCTTGCAGACCTGGGAATCCGGGCAGAGCCTCCTCACTTTGTGTCAGGAAAGCGCCAGGCTCAGCCAGCGCTCAGGGTTGGTCAGCTGCTCTCCTGGCCTCTTCCCAGGGAAAGGAAAAGGAGGAAAAGGAATAAAAAAAGAGATGGTTGAGTCGGGGCTGTGCTCTGGGAGCATGCCAGCCGCAGCTGCACCACCAGCAGGAGCTCCAGCAAGCAAAAAGAGGGAACAGAAGGGAAAGCAGCTCCTCAGCACCTCAGAAACACCGTCCCTCCCGAGCAAAGGTTGGGAACAGCACTATGTCCATGTACCCACAGCCCTGAGCCCCCTGGCACCATGGGACAGAGCAATGCAGCAGAGGATCCCCATTCCAGGGGGCTGTCACTCCCCTCTGCACCCCTGTGGCTGGATTTGCATGCCCCTGTTCACTCCCCATGGGCTCTGGCTGCAGCCAGGACGAGGACACTCATCTGGATCCCTGAGTTACAGCTCAGTGCAGCTCCCACAGCTGTGACAGCGTGACACTAAATCCCAGCAGCACGCTTCAAAGGGCTTGTTATCCTACATCCATGTCATCTAAGGAGGACACGGGGCCAGGAATAATATCTTCTCAAAAGCAGTGGTGGAGCTCCCTGCGAGCTGAGCCCCACTTCTACAGCTCCTGGAAGTTCCTTCCTGACATCACCTGGATTTTGGGGGTCCAGGGGCTGCCAGGGGGCCCAGAACTGTGCCAGGACCCAGGCACTGGCCATGGCTGCTCAAGCATCCCCCGGGCATAGGGATCCAAGCCAAGGCTTGCATTTGGGTATGAGCCAATGCCATGGGCTCTAATGGAAATCCACAACATGTAACTCTCCAGTATGGAAAATGAGTCTCCCTTGCTCCCAGCTTTCCCCCTTCAGTCCCAGGCTCCAGTTAGCTCCTCCAGCTGCCCAGCTCCATGGATCACCTCTGATTTTGGAAATCCTTACGGATGAAGTCTGAAACACAACAGAGCTAAGTGAAAAGGGGGTCGCTGCAAGCATTGGAAGTTCATTTATTTCCCT
Source organism: Manacus vitellinus (assembly GCF_001715985.3). Taxonomy (NCBI): domain Eukaryota; kingdom Metazoa; phylum Chordata; class Aves; order Passeriformes; family Pipridae; genus Manacus; species Manacus vitellinus. The sequence continues at coordinate 1,392,127 of NW_021940379.1, forward strand.
TCTTCACCTTCCCAGTGGTGCAGGTGACCCTGCAGGTGTTCTGGATTGGCACTGGAGGGATGCTGGGTGCCCACCAAAGCTGCTCCACCCTCACACAGGAGACAGTCCTGGGGTTCCTTCCATGGGAGACAGTTCTTCATGAATTTCCCAGTGTGGGTCCTTCCCACAGGCTGCAGTCCTCCAGGAACTGCTCCACTATGGATCCCTGCCACAGGGTCACTCCTTCAGGAATAGGCTGCTCCAGCGTGGGTCTCCCAGGGTATCACAAGTCCTGCCAGCAAACCTGCTCCAGCATGGGCTTCCCATGGGGTCCCTGCTCCGGTATAGGGTCCTCCATGGGCTGCAGGTGGATCTCTCCTGCCCTGTGGACCCCCACTGGCTGCAGGGGCAGAGCTGCCTCACCATGGGCTGCACCACGGGCACCTGCAGCACCTCCTCGTCCTCCTCCTTCACTGACCTTGGTATCCACAGGGCTCTTTCTCTCACATATTCTCACTCCTCTCTGTGGCTGCTGTTTCCGTTTTGCAGGTATTTTTATCCATGGATAGAGCAGGATGTGGATAGAGCAGGATGCGGATAGAACGGGACCAGCCCCATGGGACAGAGCGAGAACATCCTTAACAACTTGTCTGTTAACAAGCTGTGAAAGGAGACAGACAGCCAGGAGCTGGCGGCCTGTCCCTGGAATGAAGGACACCTTCCTTCCCTGAGCACCTCAGTGGGAATGACTCCAGCTGCAAAATCTTTCTCTCTCCCTTCTCCCGGCTCGTGCAGGCTGAGTTACCTGACACTGCATTGGACCTGGGGCTGCAGCGAGAGCTGCTGAGGCACCTGCACCATGTGGACCTGCTCCCTGCATCCCATCAATCCAGCATTGCTCATGTGTGCATCAGCAGAAAAAGTGATCCTGTGAAGCAGGTCCTTTTGGGAAGGGCTCTGGAAAGTGCAGAATAGAGCTACGAGCAGCAGCTGAAGGGCAGCAACCCCAGTCAGAGATGCCAAACCCTCTCTCCCCTTGGACAACCCCTCCGAGCCTTCCCCCACTCTGTTCTTTGCCCCCTGTTTTGGGGGGCACCAGCTGGGGGGTGGGGTGTCCCCATCCCCTCTGCCAGGGCTGGCACCAGCTGCACCCCAAGGTTTCTCCTGGCTTTGAGCCCCTGTGCTGCCTCACGAAGGGGCATGGCTGGGTACTGCCCATGGCCCCCACACTCCACACTGATGTGGTTCATCCTGGTGCTCACCCCACTCAAGCCCTGATGGGGTCAGGAGGCTGAGTGCTGTTGAGGTGCCAGTGTCCCCCTACACATCCAGTGGGTGACCCCCCACAGAGCTGTGGGTCCCTGGGGCCAGAGCAGGGACGGACACATCCCCATCTTACAGAGCGCCCTGTGCCTGGCAAACCAAGTGGTTAAAGCTACAAAACTCTCAGCACTGAATTCAGCAATTTCATACCCCTGACAAGAGTGTAAATCCATCCTGATGGACTGGAAAATTGGAAAGCCAGTGCTCACGCAGTGTTTCCTATAGACATCTCTGAGCTCCTGAAAGATGCACTCGGTGGCAGGCCCCAGTTCCAGCCGTGTCGCCCTCGTCATGCTAATTAAAATAGAGCCTGTGTTTTGTAACAGGATTTCCTTGGAGTGTATTTTACTGATCAGTAACCGCTTTCAACTATTTGAAAAATAAAATCGCATCAAGTAAATAACTTTTGGATTGTCACAGAAGGTTAGTCTGTTTTGAGTTTTTTTGTGCCCAAAGCCCGCTGGAAGCAGCTGCACTCATCGCAGTGACAGAGGATGGAAAATACACGGATTTCTGAGGCTGCTTGTAGTCCAAATCAAAAGCTGCATCTTATTTAATCATACAAAGCTCATTTCATTAAAAAAAACAACTGTTTGTACAGAATGGGATAACAAAGCACCCCAGTGCTTGGCACTGAGCATGGAACATCCCTGCCTGCTGGCAGGATGGGCCATACTCACACCTACTGACTTTGATGCCCACGTTACCTGCCCAGCAATGCCCTGACACCCCTCTGCCTCATCTGTGAAGTACTATCCATTAGCTTCCAAACCCAGCACAATCTGACTTCTGAGGGCTGGATCACACACTAATTTGTTCTTCACTTCCCTTTTCACAGGGTTTGCGTTTCCAAGACCTCTGCCTGGCATTCTGGATGCCAAGGGAGCACACTCAGCTGTGTGCAGCCTGCCTTCTCAGCCCCAAATCCTGGTACAGATCCCTCAAGGACAAAGTTTAAAATGTACAGAAGGAAATGTCTGTGACACTGTGACATCCAGAAAACTATACTTAAAATGGCATCTTTGTATATTCATAATGGCAAGAAATACGGGAGAAGCAGATGGCTAAGAGAGACTAATTTCATTTGCTCCTAGTCCAGGCTCTCCCTGTCCTTTCTGCCAAGGAGGAGAGAAGGAAGAGGAGCTATTTGCCATGGCCTCTGATAGCTCTCCATCAGACAATCCCCATTCCCGATGTCTCCGGCCGCAGAGCCCGCGGGCAGCCTGGCCCTGTGCCGTTTTCTCGTTGCTCGGGGTGCTGCCGCGAGAGCTCACCGTGCACTTGTTGCAGCCCTTGCCGAGTTCACGCTCAGTTTTTCTTCCTGCTGGACCCACCTGATTCTCTGGAAACAGCCTCCCGTGGTGCTGCGCTCACCACACGGCCAAAGGAATCTCTGTGCCTTGCTGCTGCACTGTGACAGCCAGCCTGGGGGTGCCCAAACCCCTCGGAGAAGGGAGGGCACAGATCACGAGGCTACAGAGGAGCCCAAAGCTCAGCACCCCTGGCTGCGTTTCTGCTCCCGGCACCGCAGCCTCGGGAAGGGTTTACTGGTCTCGTCACAGCCTCTAGTGGACACCCTAAACGGGGTATATTTAGAAATCCTAGATCTCCCAGGGGTCTGACTGTGCCCCTGCCATGCCCAGTGACCAGACTTTGCCAGGGGTCGGTCCCAGCCCGAGACTGCATGGGCAGCACAGGCAGCATTGCCCTCTCTGCCCACAGCTGCCCACACGCCCCATGTTTGCCCTCTGCATCATTTCACGGTGCTAAACAAATACCCCCGCTGGTGACCGTGCTCCCTGCACGCCACTGCTCCCTGCACGCCGCTGCCCGGAGCCTCCTGGCACAAGTCCCTGCGGAGAGACGTGCCTGTCTTGCCTGTTCCGCTCTGTGCCGGTGGGTGGGTGCGAGCGGATGCCGAGAGGAGAGGAGAGGCTTTCACACCTCCTCTCTGGTGATCTAAATGGCTTCACCAGTGCAGAGCACCAAAAGCCACCAGCCGAGCACCCGATGGGTGCAAGTCATGTGAAACTGGTTGTTTCTTGAAAGCGTGAACTGAAAGAGCAGCAGATGGAGCACAGCAATCTGACTCTGCAGGGTCTGATCCTGTTCCCCCCCCAAGTTGGAGAACAGCATGGTTTGCTGGTCTGGGCCCTAACTGTGTCCCTCTCCACACAGATCAACAACCCTCCCAGGCATGGGCAGAGCTGCCACATCACCGCTGGCTCCAGGCTGTGTAGGCAGGAGTTGAGCTTTTACAGCAATAATTCACCAAACCTTGTAAAGGGTCAACAATTTATCAGCTCTCTCTCTGCCAAGGAAAGAGGAGTTCGGCACACTGTGTTCTCCTATCCTTAGATTTATGGCAGATCGTGCCAAATCCTGTTCCCAGGGAGCTGGGCTTCCTGCTGATGCTCCCAATGGGACTGGGGCAACCCTTCTGCCTCCAGTACATGAGGCAGTGTGGGAGCTGTGAGCCCCACACTGGGCCTGTGCTTGATGGATTTGCTTCCCAGCTCCTCCAGACCCCCCCAGGGGGCTCAGGGACCATCACTGCACTCACAACCCACCAGCAGCTTGGACCAGAGTGTCAGTGTAGCCAGAGGAGCATGCCTCTCTGTGCCCCCATGCTGGAACAGGATGCCAGGACTGGCAGGGACTTTGATTCCTCCACACATACATGCATGTCCATATGCAGAACACAAATCCATGCAGGTGAGAGAGAAATGCCATCCTCTATGCTCATTTCTGTCTTGCTGCCCAGAAAGGATGGATTCTGTAATACAATCCCTGTCTAGAGAGCTGAGTTTAAGGCCAAAAAGTCAAAGTCATTCAATGCAATCTGAACATGAGAACAGGGACCGAAGAGGGTAGGCAGCATTGCACAACATTCCTGACACCTGGAGCTGGTCGTCCCTGCTATAAACCCCCCATCAGCCCTGGAGGGCAGCCTCGGGCCCCGCACACACTGCAGCACTGGCAGACACCAGCCTCTCCCGTTCTCCCACTGAACAATCCGCCCTGGTAGCCCCATCCGGACACACACTCAAGCCCAGCTGCCTCATCCCAGCACCCCACCAGTGCCGAGGGACTGGATACAGGCACCACTTTTGTCATGTTTAAGCCCCACGCGAGTTTGTGATGACTTTGCCAAGTCACCCGCGAGCACGTCCCAGAGCCTATTCTTAGGTCTGTCATCGCGGCGGTCTGCCAACGCGGGGGTGGGAGCGGGAGCGGGTCTGCGTGGAAACGTGACACACGCGGAATGAACATGCAGCCCCTGGATAAACACACCCCCTCACGGCCACCCCCTGCAAGCCCGAGACGGTGGGACAGGAACACCGGCGGGGACTTGGCAGTGAGGGCTGGAGGGACCCCGGGGGCTGGGGACACACAGAGGACTGCGGACACATCGGGCTTGCCTCCCTGTGGGAGATAGGTGGAGGGTCCGTCACGGCTCCCGGGAGGCCGCGGCCCCTTTAGCCCTCGGTTCCCCGTTAGAACGCGGTTCCCGGAGCGGCCCCGCTCGGCCCGGGCGGTGGAGCGTCCGCCCGGCGGTGCTGAGCTCCGCGTCCCGCCGGGCCCGCGCCCGCTTGCCGCTCCGCTGCCGCTGCGCTTCCCCCGCAAGTGCCAGAAGTTTCACCCCGGCTCCGAGGAGCAGCAGAAAGTAGGGGTTCGCGGTCGGAGGATGCCCACGGCCAGTTCCAGCAGACCCTCCCGTCCGACTCCCCGCTCCCCGTCCCTGATCCCCCCGCCCGTTGGCGGTGCCACTCCCCGGAGCCGGGAGGCGCTGAGGCCCGGGGGCCCCGCATCCCCGACATCCCTCCGCCCCGCCCGCCGCCGCTTACTGGGTCGCGGTCGCCGCGGGACTGTGTCGAGCGCAGTCAGAGTCGAGCATTGCAGAGGGCCCGCGGATGGGCCCCGGCTCCTGCGGCGGCCGCGCGGAGCCCGCGCCCGGGGCGGCTGGGCGAGCCGACGTCGAGCGCAGCGAGCCGAGGCTGAACGGAGCGGGCCGGCGGTCGATCCGAAGACCGAGCGGAGCCGCGCGCGCCGAGCGGGGCCGGCCGGGGCGGGGAGCGGGCGCTGCCGCCGAAGCGGAGCCGGCCAAGACTTTGGGGGGCGCTGGGCGCGGCGGAGGCGACCGGGAGCGAGCGGCAGCGGAGAGGAGCGGGCGGAGCGCGCGGCGGAGGGAGGGCGCCGGCGGCCGCCCCGGCCGTCCGTCGCAGTGCGAGCTCGCATCCGGCCCGCCCGCAGCCCCCCCGGCCGCTCGGCCCCAGCCACCACCGAGCCCGCTGTGCTTCCCGGGGACAGTTCCCCTTCGGCATCCTCGGTCACACGGTTCCCCGCGTGGCTTCTGCATGCCCCCCGGCTCCCCCTGGTTCCAAGAGCCCCAGTACCCCCCTAACCTGGGCAGTGCTCCCTACTGCAGGCCCCCGCTCAACCTGTGCCCAGTCTTTTGTATGGTCTCACTGTCCCTTGTCCCCAAGCCCCCCATAGCATCTCAAGCCCCTCTCAGCATCCCAACTCTGCTCAGCACCCAAAACTCCCCTCAGCACCCAGAGCTCCTCTCACCTCCCTCCTCAAGGCAAGACTTACCCCCATTCCCTGCCCTCTGGCTCCCAAAAAGCAGACTGTGAGTAGGGCAGTGGTGCTATGGGAAGGCTGATACAGGCCCTATGGCCCCCTTGGGGGGGACACACTGAGGTCTGGTCCTGCTGTTAGTGCCAGCCAAGGCTGGCTTGGAGAGAGTTGCACCTGCCTGGCCTCAGTGGGGCAGGGGCTCTAGGTATACAAGAGCTCACAGTTTGTGGGTGTTGCTCGGGGTCCCCTGTAATGTGGAACTGGCACTGTGGCTGTGGGTGAGCACTGGAATGTCCCCAGTCCTGTGGCAAAAGAAACAGTACACAGTCAGTCCCTGCTCAGCACCTGGCCCTGGAGCTCCACAACCTCCTTGCCTACGAGGGGACCGTGGGCTTGACCATGGGGCCCTCTGCCCAGTCTGGTCCTGCATGTCCTCCTACCCAGGCCACCAGCAGCTGCTGTGAGCCCAGGGCTCCCAGCAGGCCCCTCCTGAGCCCATCAGGGGACATGGTGTAATTACACTGACTTTGATAAGAACAGGAACGGAGGTTTCGTTCTCTTGAAATCCCAAATCCTGCCCTGAAATGTTTACTGTAAACCACCTCCCAGTGAGAGCTGCCTGGTCCTCCCGGCCTCTACGCCTGTCAAGTCAGATAGCCAGGACAATGTCACAAAGCACGACACGAGTGTCAAACAGCACGAGACAGAGCGCAGTCTCTCCCCCAAACAGCCACTTTGTTGATGCTGCCATCTGAGAAGTCCCTGCTACCTTTGGGAGAGCAATTACACTGATCCCGTTACCTCAGCAACAACCATCACACACTGGTGTCACTACCAATGCCACCACGCAGAACACATCAAGTCAAGGAACTGTCCAAACACGGAGACTGATCCTGCTGCCGTTTTCCCTTCTGGGCTTTGCTGAGCTCCTTCCTCCACTGACACTGCTGGGAGTGGAGGCAGTGGCCTGGGGATGCTGGGGAGCAGGCAGAGGGTCATTTGCATTCCCCGTGTCACTCCGAGCCAGAGCCAGCTGGGAGCAGTTGGGCAGCAGGCGCGAGAAGGACAAAATGAGGAAGAGAGAGAAATCACTGAGAGGTGCAGCGTGTTATTTAACACTGTCATTTTCATATCCAAGTGGGACTCGCCTGCTCAGAGGTTTAATTTGGTTGAACAAAGCTATCTGTGGCAGAGCGAGAGCAGCCTGCTCTGCTCCCCCTCCACTCCAGCCCCGCTTCTCTCCCAACCTGACATTATTAAAGATAAAAGTTGTCTATCATTTAGCAGTTCTCCTTGAGTGATTTTTATTGTGCTCATCTGCATTGTAGTAAACTCCTAAGATAGTCAGATAACAACAGCAGTGCCATGGAAACAGGCAGGAAAAGAGACCAAACGCTGTATTTGTGATGCAGAAATGCCCACGAAGTGGCAAAAGTTGTTAGTGTTGGAGAGGGAATGGTGAGGCTTGAGCCTCAGCTCCTCAGCCAGGTTTAGGGAGTGCAGAGAGGCCCAGCTCCCACAACACAGCACTTTGTGACTCCAAGGCATCACATTTGAGGAAAGGAACCCTTTGCTGGGAGTGGTGCTGCTTAGTGAGCCCAGGGGGGTCTCACAGCAGTACTGGGGTCCCCTTGTCCCTCCAACCCTTTGCTGCAGATTTGAGTGAGCTGAAAGGCAGGAGTGCATGTGGGGAGACGGGCTGGGATGAACTGCAGGGTACACCATGGGATGCACTCCCCAGAGCTGGTGTGGTTGGAATAATTTCCCTCTCACAGCCACCACTGAGGCCTAATGGCCTGTGAAATTTCAACCTGAGAAACAGCGGTGATGTGTGCGGCGGGAGAGCCAGCAGCCTCAGTGCTCCCGGGGTCACTGTGCTCCTGCTGCTCCTGGAAATACCAGGACCCTCCTGTCTGCAGGTGGGACCTGTCATCCTGAACCCTCTTCAGCTGGACCAGCCCTTCCAGCGTTGTGTCTGGCTGTGCAGCACCGTGAAGCACCAAGCACCACTGCCCATCGGTGAGCGTGCAGCTCGGCTCCATACTGGGAGTGGTGCTGACAAGAGCGGGTGAGACGTGGCCTCTCAAGCTCCTTCAGCAGCACTCAGGGCTGGACATGTTTGCAAGGTCAGAGACCTGAGGTATTCCAAGGAAATAAGAGAAATATCTCCTGAGGCCACTTTATGGGCATTACTCTAATTAGTGCCGTGTTCATCGGCCGTTACCTCAGACCTTTGATTAACAGTGAAGAAAATCAATAACTGCTCTAAAATTTCAGATAAGTTTCGCAGCTAATTTTAATTTCACATTTTAATCTTGTATTAATGTCAATCTTAATTACCATAATTAAGTCAGATGTGACTTAGCAAGAGCAGCTTGAAGATAAGACATTAAAGGCAGACGGTGCCTTTCTGGTGAGCAGGCGAGTGCTGCTCACAACGGTTTGGGTTGTGGCTGGTGTCTGTGAGCCAGGAGATCCCTCAGGGAGCACAAGGCACCTGCTTTCCTATCCCTCTTAGTGTCCTCAGTCTTGCCTCGTTCTATGCCTGGGGTCTGACCCCTGCACTGCCAGTCCGACCCTGAAACCTTTCATTTCTGCTTTGCCCCTGTTCCAGGTGCCTGAGCCTCCAACCACCTCACACCACTGCTCCTCAGCACTCAGGAGTGCAGGGAGGTGACAGCCCCACTGAGCTGGCCCTGTCTGCGCTCCACTTGTCATGGCTGCTGAGATCCATGAGATCCAAACTGCCCGGAAAATCAATCTCTCATTTATTTTCGTGATGGTGATGCAGCAGCCCGGTGCTGCTGCGTTTGCTCTGCAGTTGTGCCTATTGATCGCCGCCCACTCTCAGCTCCCTGCACTCGTGGGGCAGGAGCAGCACTGCCAGGGGCTCTGTCCAACCTGGGCATCACCTCTGGAGCCCTCGGACACATCCGACTTGTGGGAAGCATCCCACATCCTGCATCCCACATCCTGACCCTGCATCCCCACAGCTTCTGCCCCCCACAGCAGAGCAGGAGAGTCCCGGGGGGAGATGGGGACAGAGGTGTTGGAAGGACAGACCCCACCAGGGTACATCCACGACTCGTGGTTCCAGACCCAAAATATGCTGGGGATCCTGTTGAGGATCACAGGATGGTACAGCTGTTCTGTGGGGGTCCCGTGAGGGCACACAGGGCAGATATGGGGTGCCAGGCTTCTGACCCCAAAAGCCCTCTGTGCACATAGGGGACCAGCCTCCTCCCTGCAGCTTTCTTGGGAAGCTTTCAGCCCTCCTCCACAGTGCCCGGGGGGGCTTCAATGGCAGAAGGAAGTGGAAAAATAACCTCAGCTTTAGACTTGGAAGCTGAGGTCTCCCATAGTGCAGCTGAAAGGAGCCATCCCCAGGCTCCACTGGCTGAGGGCATCACTGGTGAGTGGCAATATTGTCCCAGGGCAGAAAAGGCCTTTGTTCTTTTGAGATGGCAGAGCCACTCCAGCCTTTGGCTTTGGGAGCTGGCTGCCTCCCTGCTCTGCCTTCCAAACACGGTGCTGAATGGAGGGTTTGAGCCAGAGGACAGGCTGGGATCCAGCCCCTTTGAGCAAGTGCCGGCAGGCACAGCTGGGGGCCCGCTCAGGAGGGAAGTCCTTGTTCCTTGTCAACAGAAGAAGACTTTGCATGGCTCAGAAATAGGCTCCCTATTGCCCACTGGGGTTTGGAGGGGACTGAGGGAAACAAACCTGCTGAAGGGATGGCAGGCAGTGGCGTCCCTGTGGAGCGGGAGGGAAGGGACCCGTGGGCAGCCTGCCTGGGGTGCTGGGTGGCCTGGCCCCCGCACTGCCCTTGACCAAGCACCTGGTCAGGGCTGTGACCCCCAGCATCACCTCTGCACTCCATCAATGTCCCTCAGTGATGCAATGTCCCTGTGTGGGCCATTGGCCACAGCACAGCTTCGCAGAGTCCCTGTGTCACATCCCAGGGAGCCATCCCATCACAGAACAAAGGCTTTCACCCCGCAGTAGGGATGAAGCCTGCAAGCACCTACCTGAGCCCGTGACACCTTAATTCCCCAGCCATAAATCAGGACATTGTTTTATCCTCTATGCATAATTCATAATTCAGAGCTTAATTAACTAAAGCTCCTCGTGGCAGTGCCCGGAGAGGCTCCCACCAGCTCCAGGCACTGCAGCTCTTCCATCTGCTCCGATCCATGGCTACTGGGCTCTTTCCCAAGGCAACAGTGCTGCTCTGGTTGCCATATCCATATCTCACTGTTGTGCTGTGCTGTGCTGTCCAACATCTTTTAAAGACTTTTTAATTGTGATTTTCAGTTTTTTGCTCAGGCAGGATTTGCATCAGGCAAAGCCGGTGGGAGCAGCCAAAGCTGAGCTTCATGGTCGAGCTACACAGCCCCCATAGACTGACCATCCCCACAACACCTGGAGAAATCTGCCTTCCACACAGTGCTGGCTGCTGGAAAATACCTGCTCTGGGGAGATTTTCCTACCTTGTCCTCCATTCTCTGCATCCTTTGCAGAATTGGTATTTCTGCCAGGACGCTGCTGGCGTTTACTCATCGCATCCCAAATACAAATTGCAGGAGAAGTTACTCTGCACCCAACACTGATACAAAAAATGGCATTCGTAAATCCAGGAGTGCACAGATCTGTTGTCCTCTTTGGCAATTTTCCTTGAGGAATAACAGGGAGTTTTTATGAAGCGAGGTAGAGTGCAGCATGACTATAGTGCTATCCCACTGCCTCTGGAAAAAGGGATTTCTTTGCATTAATCTACACTTACTATAACCTACTAATTGTCTCCAGAAAGATGTCCTGACTTTCTCACTCACACCAATGTCTCCCCATGTGTTTTAGGGTCCCCTGACCCACGCAGGAGGGCACAGCACCAGTGCTCAGCACCCCAAGCTGGGCAGGAACACCTGGGGGGAAGACTGGGACAGGATAGGATGACCTGAGTGCAGCCTGCAGACCTTGGCCCTCAGCACCAACCGTAGGTAAATATTTTTCATCCATCTGGCCCCAGTAATTTCCCCATGGGAATCATAAAAGCAGTCTCGAAGGAGCTGATGCAATCAGCATCCCTTGGTGATGCTGATTGGGAATAATCCCTGAGATGCTGGTGAGACTGGAGCACCAATGATGGGTGGGAAGGGGAAGGAACAGGGAAATAAGGGAAAAGAAGGAAAGCACAGATTACAACTGGCACCAGTAACCATGGCATTGTGAAATCCAGATTTTGTCCAACAGCTGACTGTGATCTTTGAGGAGATGATGCATTTGATGGAGGGAGGTATCTGATCACTGTCGTAGGTTGTTGTGATGTATTTGATGTGGCATCAGGCACCATTCTCACAGAATCAGCGTGATGCTGTATCAGTGCAGCACATCTTAAGTGGGCTGTGAACTGGCTCATTGACAGATCTCGGAGAACAGACAGATGAGGAGGAATCATCTTCACAAGGAAGAATTATTAATGAGTCTGTTCAGCTCTGGCACTCAGCACTGTGACAGCTTCACGTTGTCATGGTCTGCAGGTAAATACCAAATCCCTGGTGGTTGCTGTACAAGCAGGAGATCAGGGCTGGTTAACAGGAGCAGGGACGTGCAGCCACATGGCACAACCCAGATCACAGCGCAAGTGAATTATTAAACCAGATGCAGTCTAGCCACTCAGATTAACTCATTTCTGTGCCAAGAAACAGAGGGACTTGGGGGTCCCAGAGACTGGAATATCCCTCAGCAGCAGCTAAAGCAGTTGGCATCACTCAGGTCACAGAAACCTCCTGCAGCTGGAGCAGGGAGTGGTGCTTTGTTTCCCCATGGCACTGCAGAGGCAGTGGCAGCCCCACAGAGCACACTCCTGATGGGGTCTGTGGCTTGACCAGCAAAGCCATGGGCCAGCAGCATCATACCTGCTCCTCCGTTGCTTTGGGCATCATCCAGAGACCAACACCCATGAACTGGGTGACACAAGGAGCAGGACAGTGGCACTAACTCCTTCTGTGCCTTTCTGGGGAGGTGGTAGCCCCAGTGCTCTGGGGCTGGTTTTCTCTGCAGAGGATGGTTGATCTCTTTGTGGGGGGAAAAGGGATTTGTACTAAAGCTCTTTGCATGAAAAAATAAAATCCATACTGTGCTGCTTTGCTCTGCCCCGGCTCCCAAGCTGTGATGTTTCATTGATTAGCTTGTAAGAGCTTGGAGCAGAGCCCATGCTTTGCTGGGAGCATTTCCGCAGCTCCCGCAGGTGGAAAGCCATTAACCGCCTTCAGCCTCTTCTCTCCACCTCCAGCCTCGTCCCTCCACCTCTCGAGTGCCTTTGGGTGGACGCTCTGTACTTGTTTTAAGAGAAAAGGCCCTAAAACACACAGTCGCCACATGAGGCTGGGGCACTCCCACTCTGCCTTGGCCTGGGGGCTGGGGGAGTCCCAGGCACAGAGTCACCACTGGGGCAGAGCCACTGCCCAACCTGCAGCACTGTGAGCTCACATGGATACAGGAATATTTATTCCCAGACATTTTAGCAAAATAACAGCATTTCACTTGTGCAGAGCAATTATGGAGGCTTGCTCAAAGATCCTGCTGCTGTGTGTGTCAGTGTGATGAGGGGCTGGTAATAAAGCTCCCGGCACTCAATAAGTGCTGCCATATAAATGCCTCCTCTGGAATAACAGCGCTTTGGCTCCCAGCACCTGCTCACATCCTGCGGACAGGGATTTGTGGAGATGGAAGGTCTGGTGTTGGGTCCTGGTGCTTCATACAGCTGGTTATGGGATCCAGTGGCTCTTCCTGGCCCCAGGCCCCCCGACCTCCCTGTCTGCGGAGGAGCAGCACCTGGGGGACTCCACAGGGATCCAGGCACGACTCGGAGCTGCGGAAGGGAAACTGGGGGGGGAGGAGGAGGAGGAGCCAGGCTGGAAGCCACTTGTGTGGGGCCCTGGCAGGGCTTCAGCATCGCAGCGTGTGCGTGTGCGTTCGCACGGTGGGAGATGTAGCGCAAGCTGCCATGAGATTAGCAAATGCACTGCAAACACGAGCCATCCGGGAGGGAATCGCTCTCCAACCAACGTGGCCCTCCATGCCTGCTCTGGTGGGCAGTGCTGCCTGTTCCCCGTGCCTTGCCTGCAGGCAGGCAGGGGCTTTTGGTGGGTGTTTGTGCAGGGATGTCTCTGGCTGAGAGCACCCGGCACTGTTCCCGGCAGCTCCAGCAGGTCTCAAGCAGCACCTGTGCCTCTCTGAAAGGACCTGACTCTCCATGGCACAGGGTCAGAGATGGCAGCCCTGGCCCTGCCCAGGTGCTGGCCCTGCAGAAGCCGTTTCCAGTTGTAACTAATTACTGTGCAAGGAAACTGAGCTGCTGCGTGTTGGCTGCATGACATGAGTGTGTTCCATGGCAGCTCAGCTCCCTGTGGCCCCGGGGAGGTGCCCTTGGCCCTGTCCTGTCACTCGGAGATGGCACCACAGCTCGGAGCTGCTCAGGCTGTGGCTCAGGCAGGGCTGGGAGCTGGGAAAGCAGGAAGGAACGTTGGCTGTGGATTAAAGGAGGTCATGTTATTGCAGACAGGACTGCTGAGCTCCCTGAGCAGCCATGGGGTTAATGGAATGAACCACAGAAATTTGTAAATCTTTCCTGAGCATCCAGGAGATCAGTTTTTGGTTTGTGTTTGGCAATAGACGCAAATACTGCTCTACTCTTCCTGACTTGGCCATTAGGATGACTTAGTGAGGACTGGTTTTGATTTCTAAAAGGGTTTTATACGCCTGGGAAAAGCTCCATGGGAATAGGTGCTGCACCAGCCCCAGGTCCCTGCACACTCAGTGGCCCTAAGCCCAGAATGTCCTAAGGCTGGAGGGGTGTGGGACACACAGCCTGTCTGAGTGCAGCAAATTAACAACATCTTGGGGGATTTCAAATGGAAGAAGCCTCCTGACAGCTCACATGCGGGTCTAATAATTTACTATAACTGCTTTTATGGCAGACCGTAAAAAATCTAAAATAAGGCTGGGAATTGTCAGAGAATCCCACACAGAGCTGAATTTCTGCATAATCACAGTTTTTAGACTCCAGTGCCTTCCTCTGGAAACTCTGATGTGTTCAACAGGCTCCCTCAGTCCTGGTGACGAGTAGGTGATGGACAGGGTCACTGATGGAGATCTCCAGTGGTCCTGTCCAACCTGAGTGACTCTGGGAACCCTCCCTGCCTTGACTCTGGAGAGCAGCTCCTCACTTTGCACCCTCCTGACGGCCCTCCCGCTGTCCCCAACCTCTCCAGAGGCACCAGCATCCCAGGGGAAGCAGAGAGGGATTTTGTTTCCCAGGCCCAAGCTCTCCAGTCCCTTCCATATGGCACAGGGAGGACATGGTCTGTCCCCAGAGGGTGGCATTAAACACTGAGGTAATTCTGCCTCTGAGAGCTGACCCTGAGCTGTTATCGCAATTACCCTGAGTGCCACCGGATGATACTCAGTAATTATGTGATTCTTTCATCTGGGATCTCTGAGCGCTTACTGATCAATTAATTACACTTTGCAGCAGGCTTTCGCCCCGGTGCCGGATGCTGATGGATCAATAATCCCTCTCCTGAGACGTGGCTGGTGCTGAATGGCACAGCCCTGCCAGCACAGGGCTTGACCCACAGGGATGGAGTCCGGGGGTCTGAGGTTCCCAGGCTCCCTAGGGAAGGTGGAGGATGAGGTCATGGAAAGCTTATGGGTGAGAGTTACAGAATTTAGCTTGGATAAAACTTCTAAAATCATCGAGTCCAAGCCTTAACCCAGCTCAGGAGGGTCCTGAGCAGTTGCCAGTTCTTCTCTACCCTTCCTTCTCATTTCCACAGCATCTACTCTTCAGAGATGCAAGAGTGGAAATCAAGGTGCGGGGGCCGTCCCTGGGTGGGGTGTCACAGCTATCTCACACCTTGGAGCTAAATTGCAGCATTTGCAGCCTGTCCCTGCCAGGAGAGCTGCAGGCTGCACTGTCCCTGTTGCAGCTCATTGCTGAAAATTGCCAGTTGCAGGCAGAGAAACACATTTGCCCCTTCCCAGGAGCCCCCACAGCTCAGCTGAGCTGATCTCATTCCCCTCCTGCTTGGCCAAAAAGCTGCATCACTCTGCAGCCTGACATCCTTTCCATCCTTTTCGTGGCTGCCCTCAGCGACGTGTTCTCTTCCTGCAATACCTGCCTGGCAGAACCGTGGCTCCCAGGCCCCTTCCCGATACTGGTGGGGACAGTGGTACATGGGAAGGGCAGCACAGCCACGAAGGGGGGCTGCACTGGAAGCAGGACAGGTTTTCTCACCCTGGGACTGTGCCCTGCACTCTTGGCTGTCCTTCCTTCCTTCCAGGCAACCTTTCAGCCCAGATGGAGAGCACCATAAGGAGTTTTGTTTCCTTCCCAAAACACACAACACATTCCCTGCCTGTCTAACAAGGTGTCTGAGCTGTGCTGTGTGACGTGGTGCGAGGCACAGCCGGCTCTGCAGGAACCATCCACACTCCTGCCCTCAGTCCCTGCAGCAGAGAGGGGGAGCGAGGGGGAGCGAGAGGAGTGAGGGGGGAGTGAGGGGAGCTCTATCCTCCCACGCCCCATGTCCCCATGAAGCAGAGCCACATCTCATGCTCAGGGACACTCTGTGGGTGGGTGCTGTGCCCAGAGGGCACCGTGCCACTGCCCCACAGTAGATGTGGTGCTGCTCTGCCAGGGCACGAGGGGTGGTGCAGCTACAGTGGTGTTAGCCACGGGGCTGGTGCAGAAGGGCTGTGGGTGAGTGGCAGTGAGGCCAGGCTGTGACTGCCGGAGGTCCCCACGGTGTGGCCACCACCAGGTCACCCATTCCTTGGCACTGGCACAGCACGGAGGGGTTTTGGAGCTGAGGCAGGTGTGGGACACATCCGGGTTGGAGATGCTCCCTCCCACCTGGGGCTTGTTATTGAGAGCCATTAAAAAGGGCAAGGGCTTGTGTGGAAGAGACTGAGGATGGTGGGAGGCTGAGGAAGACTTTTTACAAGGGCATGCAGTGATAAGTGGGAATGGCTTCAAGCTGAAGGAGGGTGGGTTTAGATTAAATATAAGGAAGAAATTCTTTACTGTGAGGCACTGGCTGCCCAGAGAATTTGTGAATGAGGGGGTGGCTGTGGGGATGTCCAAGCACTGGGATGAGTGAAGGGTGCCAATGGAGGGATGGAAGGATGAGCCATCAGCTGGGATTTCTCCAGCACTTAAAAACCTCCTTCACATTCTCTACCATGAAACACAACCGTGATTTTTGCTTTACAAGTGTGATTGCTTATAACAGCATGAAATTACAGCCAGACCTGATCTGCCTGGCAGCAGATAAGGGGAGCTGTCGAGTATGGCAGTGTTAGTACACAGGGAGGTGAAAGGAGCTTGGCAGCCCCTGTATGAGCCATATCTCTGGGCTATCCTGGTGGGGATCCTAGAGGGAATGCTGCAGGGTTAAACCTGGCAGTGATGGAGATGAGTGGGCAGAGAGGATTAGTCAAGGGGCTCAAACTGGGAATAAACATGTGACTGTCCTACATAGGGCATACTCAGTCTCTCATTTGGGGACTCCAGCTCTGGTTGTAATGACTTTGTGTTAATTAGCCTTGTCCCCTCATCAGGACGTGCCTTGCCCCAGGATGAAAGGTGCTTACAACCTCCTGAGGACTCAAACTCTTCTGTGGAACAGGTAATAAATGATCACTCAGGACCTCAGGTGAGCCATCAGCTGGTGGGGGCTTTGCATGGTGGGACAGTGGGGAGAGTTGGAGCAGCTCTTTCCAGCCTTGTGGTGTTGGGACCTGCCCCTCTGACACTGGCTGTGGCCTGTAGCTGGGGATGGTCACAACTAGACCTGTCTTCCACTGGTGTCCACTGGGCAAATGGTAGCAATGGATCCAAGGCTGGACTCAATGATCTTGGAGGTCTTTTCCAATCTTAATGACTCTGTGATCCTGCGACTGCTCATGGGCCCCAGCTCTGGCAGGTCACACTGCATGTGAGGGGGTGATGGGAAGATCATGGTGACACACAGCTCTGAGTCACAGGGACCTTCCCCAGCTGCCTGTGTGGCTCCCTGGGTCTGAGGATGATGAGAGTATGAGCTGTACAAGCCTTTACACCTGGAGCCGAGGGCTTGAGCACGTAACACTGATAATGCAACGTCTGTAACCCCAAACAGTGATTTTTCTCTAATGGTTACCCAAAAATTAAGACTTTTTGTTAAGCCATTGCACTTGCTTCCTCTTCTGTACGTGTGGTGGCAGATTTGTGCAGTGTTCATGTGATGAATGTGCCCCAGCTCAGTGTCATCTCTGTTCTGTGTCTGCACAGCCCTCTGCAATCACCCCATGAGTGAGCCCATGAGGATGCTCCAACATCCTTGGAGCCTTTCTGCCTGAGACAGGGGCTGCCTCTGTGGTTAACTCCAGGGTCCTGTTCCCATTCCTCCCAGAGCCAGTAAAACTTCGAAGAGGGAAGAAATGCCTGGGGGATCCCTGCCCTGAACACCCTTGGAGGGGGCAGCCATTCCTCTGCCCTGCTGCCAGCTCCTCTGGTGCAAACGCTGCTCTGTGCCCCAGTACTTTGAGGAACATAGTGGCCATTGAAAAGCCTGACTGTTCACAAAAGGGGCTGCTTGGGACCCCTGAGCCTCAAGGAACCTTCTGGCTCAGGGTGGTCCATCTCTCTACCCTGCAGCTGATGGGGATGGACCTTTATCCTTCATGGAAAGGGTGATCAAGCATTGGAACTGGCTGTCCAGGGAGGTGGTGGAGTCACTACCCTTGAGGGTGTTCAAGAAATGACAGGACTGTGCCCTGACTGAGGCTGCTCCTACACTCTGCAAAACTCAGCTTGTCAAACAAACCTCCTCAGGATTGCTGAGCCTGTGTTCAGGGTGTTGTGGAGTGATGCTTGTTGCTGTCACAAATTGCTATTGACACATGAACTTGCTGCAGTGTGTGGTCCTGGTGGATGTGGAATTTGGGAAGCAGTGCCAGGCTCTACACCCCAGGACTGAGCTGTTACCAACACTGCTCTGTGCCAGCTTCCTCTGCTCACACCTCCTTAAAAACCAGCATTTTCCTCACTTTCATAAGCTTTTTTCCCACTCTAGAAAAAAAGGTCTCCATCTACTTGTCCCTGCTCTAATTCCATTTGCCATCCTTGGGGGTTGACCTGAGGTGGGTCAGTGAGACCCAGGAAGGATTCCTGCTGGAAAGAGCCTGTGTGTGCTGGGTGGGATTGATTTCATGGTGCAGAAGCCACTCATCAGGCAGCCCCTGCCTGTCCTCCTGCCATGCACAGCACTGTAGAAAATGCACTTACTCGCATATTAGACCAATTTTCTGAAGTTCAAGCCTTCCAGGTATTTCTGGTCTCCACTGGTCTTGCCGTCTGTTTGCATCCCCTTTCATCCTGCTGCCTTCCCAGTTCTGCTCCGCTTCCCGTGCTTTTCAGAGAGAAAACAAACCAGCTGAGGGATGGCACAGCTGGGGGCTGGGGAGCATTTACCCAGAGACTGCGCTCTGCCAGCCTGACCTTTCCAGGGAACAGCCTCAGCACCCAGGCAGGGCTGATCTTTGCTGTGTGCAGCTTTCTCTGTGGCACTGCAGCGGCACTGCCAGGAAGGTGGGGTCCATCCCAGGGTCTGGGTCAGTGGTCTGTGCTCAGAAAGCCTCGACAACATTGCCTTTGTGGCACTGGACATGTTGTTGGTGGGACAGGGCATGTTCTGCACCCCAAATCCCAGAGGTGAGGGGCTCCATGGGGTCAGGGCAATGCTGCTCTGGGAAGCAGTCGGTGCCTCTACTTTTGCCTTCAGCCCCTGACAGATCCCTGTGACCAATGACCAAGTCTTTCACCCTGAACATGCTGATAGCTTCCAAAAACCCTGGTGATGAATGTTCTCATAAAACAGGGGTGCACTGTGTGGGAGGGGAGCAGATGACTTACTGCCTTCACTGTGGGCTTTTCTGGCAGTGTGAGGCACAACTCATTCGTTCTTCCCCAAAGCCAGGGAAGCAGCAGGCGTGCTCATCACCTGAAACAGCCTCAGCACGTGCAATGTCTCTGGGGCAGGGACTAGGGTGCAGTGCAGGGCTCAGGGGTGCTTTTGAAGGTCACTGTCTCATTGCAGCCCAGAGCAGATGCCCAGCAGGAGCTGGTGAGACGATCCAAAACAGGACAGTCCCAGCTTATCCATGACTTTGCTCACAAGAAAAATGACAGGACTTGGGGGGGCCTCTGAGCATCCTGATCAAGTTGAAAAGGTCCCTGCTTATTGCAGGGGGTTCAGACTGGGAGACCAAAGGTTCCTTCTACCCCAAACAGTTTTGTGATTCTATGACTAGGGCAGTGGCAAGCTGGACACACCAAATAGTGCTGCCCATGCAGCCTCCCATGATGGAAAACAGCTTCAGTCCATGCAAGTGACATCAGCACTGGCTTGGTGGCCATGTATTCCCTCACCAACTGGTCATGCAATGCCTGCTGCAGCCCCTGCTGCTGGGGTCTGAGCTGCACAGGGGCTGTCACTGGGCTGGATATCATGGGGCTGGAAGTGTGCCTGCAACCAGGAATGACACCTCGTTGTGCTGGAGATCCATCTCCACCCTCAGCACTCATGGTTAGTTCATCCCCATGTGCTCACAGCATGGATATCCAAGAGGGTGATGATCCAACACAGGAGTGGGAGGTGCTTTGATTTCTCTTTCTGGGATCATGTTTATTTTCTTGGCACGCTTCAAGAAGTTCTGTGCAGGGGTGTAGAGAATAAGCAGGCTGTCCCCAGGGGTGCCTGGATGCAGGTTTTGGCAGGGGATCAGGGATACAGGGACTGAGTGAGGATGGACTCTGCCCTTCAGCACTGCTGGGCTTTTGTCTGGGATGCTCTGGGGCTTGTGGCCTTGGGGGACCAGAGACACAATTTGATTTACCCAAGTTTTTTGGTCTTGAAATGAATAGTTAAAGGGAAAGTGGGATTTTGAGCAGGGAGAGGTTCTTGGCTGAGAGGGAAGATTTGCAGTCTCAGGCTGGCTGTGGGATCAAGGACTGCATTAGTATTGACCTCAGGTGTGGTTAGCAGCAGAGATTTCCTAACTCAGCACGAGGCTGTGCTCAAATCTAAATCTCACCTAGCACTATGCAGTGATACCACCTGCCTGGTAGGAGTGCTTGGGGTCTTTGATTCTGCAGTGTCTGCTGAAACCCACCCTTCCCCTGAGATGAGGGGTGCTCTGGCTGTGTGACGTGCTGTTCTGGCTGTGAATTGTGCATCAGGCACCAATGTGGCATCTGAAACCATCCTGTGCAGAACAAATGTTGTACTGAGCAGGATCCCAGCTCCAGTCTTGGGGAGGAAGGCTGGGAGGAAAAAAGCTCCCCTATCCCCTTGCCCTTCTGCTGCAGCTCTGCCCCAGCACAAGACTTGGCCCCGTGTTGGGCTTCAGGCAGAAAGAGCAGGTGATGGTTGTAGTGTCTTACACTACTTGCAAGAATGAGTTATCCCAGGAAAAATGCAGGTTCTCCCTCTCTGTGGGCTCCTGAAGTGCTTCAGCTTTGATATGCTTCTCCTGCAAGTGAGCAGAGCTGAAGTGAACGTGGAATCTGCACTGTCTTCCCCCAAGGAGTTCTTCCTCTTCAGGCTTCACTTGGTGTCATAATGATCCAATCAATCCCAGGAGGCCCCAAATAATTATTAATTAAGGCAGTGATTGGGTGATTTGGCCGTCATTGCAGCTGTCTTTCACAGGCAGAAAGAAAAGCATGTTCCTTTCTTATTTTTTCCTAAAGCCTGACTTTCTGATGGCACGCGGCTGCTCTGCAGAACACAATGTAATAGCAGGGTGAGTCACAGCCAAGGATTTGTATTCAATATCAGTTCGGATTACATTAGCTTTGCCTAATGCCTTAGCAATAAAGTGCCTCTTCATTGTATGGCTGCAATTTATTTCGGCTCCTGGGTTGGTACAGAGCAAACATCCGTCATGCTGCAACACGTGTGCCCTGCGACGGGAGCGAGCGGTGGATGTTGGCTGGTCTCGGAGGTGGTGGGGGATGCAGACTGTGCTGGCTGGTGCTCTGCCTCTCCTCCTGCTCCTGCTCCCGGCAGGAGCTCTGTGCTGGCTGCTGCCACTGCCCGGAACGTGCTGACAGCAGATGGACTCTGCAACAGGGCTGCTCTTAAAGCCGTCGCTTGGAAGCTGGGACAGAGATGTTTGTGGAGGCTGGGAGGCAGAGGGACCCTGGGGATGCACTGGTGGCAAGATCTCTTATTGTCACAGAATCACAGAAGGGTTTGGGTTGGAAGGGACCTTAAACCTCATCTCGTTCCACCCCCTGCCTTGTGCAGGGACACCTTCCACTAGAACAGGTTGTTCCAAACCCCATCCAGCCTGGCCTTGAACACTTCCAGGGATGGGGCATTATCCATTTGTTGAGCTATAAAACCTGCCCAGGTTTCAAAGAGGAGCCCAGATGAACACAGTGGCCTGTTCCCCTGGCAAGGTGTGGTTCTGGTGTGGGGTACTTCACTCCCAGAGCAGTTCCCTTAATCCCCCCTATAACAAGCTGCTGGTCCTGGAGCAGCATTGCAGCCCTGCACCTCCGTGCTCCCTGCAGTGTGTGGGATGTGGCTGCTGCCTCACAGCACTGAGCAGGGCTTTGGCTGGGGTTTGAAGCCACCTGAGCCCCCAGTGCCCAGCTCGGCCGTGTGGGCAGTGCAGGAGGGCGGCAGATCCCCAGGCTGACGATGTTCAGGTCACGTCCCTGCTGCACACACTGTTTTCCCCCCTCTCCCAGCCTTGCCTCTGGTGCTTTCCCACTGGTGCTCTTCCCCTGTGTGCAAATGTCTTGGCAGAGCAAAAGAGATGCAGAAAAGCAGCAAAGGCTGCCGAGAGCACAGTCCGTGCTCTGTTCTGTGCCGGCTGCAGCTGCTTGGCAAAGGGTTCCTGTGCTGGGCTCTGGCAGCTCAGCGCTGCCGGCACAGCCCAGAGCAAGGGCGAGGGGACAACCAGGATTGCTTTTTTTAGTGAATTTGCAGAGGTCTGGGAAAATGGAGCGTTTTCCTTTGCTGCCCTTGTGGGACCCAGTGATGATTCACGTGGGCAGCGGTGAGTAAGAGTCTTATCTTTATTTACTTGATGGTTTTGTGGTGCTGCTGTGGAACACTGAGGAGGAGGAGGAGGAGGAGTTCTGCAAGGACCCTCCTGGAGCGCTTCCAGACTGGCTCTGGTGAGAGGAGGGCTGAGCAAGTCAATAATGATTTATGGACTCTCCCGTGCAAAACAGAGGGCCCCATTCTGCCTCACACAGAGGCTCTGGTTTTGTCAAAGGAGGAGACTGGCCTCTGCTTCACTCAAAGAAGCTGCCAGAGATTTCCCTACTGCTGAAGAAACGCCCCCGCACGTCCTCCTGTGTGATGGTGGGTGTTGCGTGGTCTCATCCTGTTTGTTTGTCACCCAACCAGGAAGCAGGAGTGATGCTGTGTCTGCACACAATTGCTTGCACAATGCAAGGACCAAGCCATGAGTAATCCCAGCGAGCTCTCAGTGGTGTCCCCTGACCTGGAAACTGTCCCCATGGGAGATGGACACCCACAGATGTCAAAACCACCCACCAAGCAGGGACTCTGGTGCTGTACTGCTCACCAGGTAGTGACACAAAGATGTGGGAATGAAGGTTGTGACCCCAGGGCTGTGCTGGGAGGGAGAGATGGCCCTGGGATGGGGTCCTTAAGACCAGCACTGGGTGGGTGATGCCTGTGCAGTACTGACTGCAGTGCTTGTTCCAATGCTATTGCCAGGTCACCTGGTGGTCCCTGGACACTGCTGGTGTCAGTGGTCTGGGACAGAGCTGTCCTGCTCCCATGCTGAGCTGAGCTGCAATGATGCTGCTGCTGACTGGAGACATTGTTAGAGGTGACATCTAATTGCTGAGAACACCTCAGGCTTGCAGCCCTGTGATTGCAAGCATGGCTGGGAGAGTGCCAGCTCCGTGTGCCGCAGCCACCGCCAGCGCATGCCCAGCCCAGGATGGGATGCTCCTCGCCACCATGCCAGGTGCCCATGCTGTGCCACCCTCCTGCAGTGCACCAGCAGCACCCTCGGCTTTGCCAACCATCACCTCTGTGTTTCCCAGGAACCAACTGCTCTCCCATCAGCTCTCCCTTGACCCTTTTCTGCCCGATAACCCAGAAGTAGCACCGGGGGGCTGGGAGATTGCCTGGAGTCTGGTTGCCAAGCCAGAGCTCTGGGAGTGCGCTGTCATGTCCCACTTTCCTTGGCCACCCCTCACATGCCATCGGTTTGTGCTGGTGGGATGGCCATGCCAGCAGTGACGGGAGAGCTTCAAGGACCAAGCAGAGCAGGGAGTTCCCCCAGTGCTTCCTGGGCTGCCAGGGATGGGAAGGGGGATCCCTGAGCAGCAGCATTGCCCTAATCTCCCCACAAACCTAGCATTACTCCTACTAAGGAGCTTAAGCCACAGGGCCCGATGTTAAACCTATTAGTGCTGACAGTGGTGCCCAGGAGCTGAGGGCTCAATGCTGGTGCCAGTGCCGAGGGCACTTCTCTGGGATTAAGAAACACCTCAAGCTCTCAGACACGGTTCCCTTCCTGCAAGGTTTGGGTGAAGAGCCCCATTTCCTGGGACTGCTGGTGTCCCACAGGAGCAGTGAGATCTGGGTTCCTTGGTAAATCAAGTGCCATCCAAGAAAAAATAGATTTTAATCAAATCCAAGGCGATGTTGCGATCTAGAGACAGGAAATATAGGCCATGCTCACAAACTGGCAGGCTGCGTCCCAGAAAACATCAAATGTGAAAATAATTTGGGGTCTGTAGGAAAAAAAGCAGCTCAACGGGTGCTCTTAGGGCTGTGCAGTGGGGGACCTTCCAAGGCTGGAGGGAACAGCCCCAGCACAGCTGTGGGTCAGGTGGGGGGTTAGGGGAGTTGTCATGGTCCTGACATGGTCCTGACATACCTGCGTGACCAAGTGAAATACTCCAGGCAGCTCAGGGATCTGTGGTTAATTAAAGAGCGGTTTGGCAAACAAGAGGCGGTGAATAAAACAGGTAAGAAAATTCTTTGAGGACTGGAAAAACACCTCTGAGAGGTGAGGGGGGACAGCAGTCCCTGGGGTTTAGCAAAAGGAGGATCCAGAATTGTCTTGAATCCACTGCGCAAAATCCATCCTGACATACAACAGGCACTGAAAGGGCCCTTTAATCCAACAAGGAAAGCACTTCAGAGCTGATGACTGGAAGCTGGAGCCAGACACATTTAAATTAGAACAAAAGACACATTTCTAATAGTGAGGTAATTAACCACTGGAACGAATTATCAAGGGGAAGTGATGCTTTCTCAGTCTCTTGAAGTTTTCAGACTAAGTGAGGATGTTTTTTTCCGAGAAGAAGCTTTACTTGAACATAGATGACTGGAGGAATTTACTGCCCATGCTCGAAGGTCAGCCCAGACCCTGCAGTTCTGCCTTAAAATCAGTGTTTTGATGAAACTGGTGGAAATTTTAAGGCAAAAAACAGGTTCAAGTCATGGCTGTGGAACAGGGAGAAGAAGCATTTCCCTGCATATCCTTATTCCCTAGTGAAGCCAGGACACTTGTCCTGCCACTGTCCCTGCTTTTGCACTTGCCACCCTCAGGGCAATTAATTTGTTTTTGGTAAATGGTGCTTTTATAAAATTTGGAGTTGGAGAGTGGTCTGGATGTGTCCCTGGCGACCTGCTTTGGGTGATAGGGCTACAGCTCTCTGTACAAAACCACCCTGAAAACAGAGGCCTGCCCGAGCTGGGACTCTCCTTGCAGGACACTATACATATATGCATATATATATATATAATATTTATTTATATATATTTATTTATATTTATATATATTATATATATTTGTTTACATTTCTATGGCACACCGACAGTCCTCCAGCAGTTGCACCATTGCAGTGGCCATGCCTGACGTGAGGTTGTTATTGTGTGTTTGGTGTCAGACGGTTTGGCCCTTCCCGTGAGCTGGGGCTGAGCTGAGAAGTCAATCACAGCCACTCCATAGAGCTCTGGTCCTGTAATTATTCTGTGATTAAATAAAAACGTAATTCCTTCAACACCTCCGCACTTCTGCTTTATTGCAGGAGAGCCCACACAAGGAATTAATGTTTAAATAATGGCTTTCCTCCCCAGGAACAGGCTCTGAAATAATCAGGAATGTATTAATGCTCTGTCCTGTGGATGGAAGGAGCAGCACCTTGCTGTGGGACACTGGGAACTGCAAGTGCAGCATCCTCTGGGGTTTTCCTGGTGATCTCTGTCTCCATGTCTTCTGGATGCAGCTGAGAGGTCTCTCAGACAGAGCATGTGGGTGCAGCCCCCCAAACCACCTCCCCCAGCTGGCAAAAGGAGCCTTCCTGGGTGTGATTCCAGCTCATGATGCCTTGGAAAGTGCCCGGTAATTTCTGCAATTCAGATGTAAGTTTGATGCCTGGAGAAGCGCAGAGAATTCCAGCTTCTGGCTGCACGGATTTCTAAGCTGCCCATTTTTCCTGTCGGCAGATGCCAGCTGAGATGTCTGTGCCTTGGGAAGAATTGTCTCTCCCTGCAAAGGGAGACACGTTTTCTACCTCTTTATTAAACCGAGCACAATCCTGTGCACCAGCAGAGATGAAGAAAAGCCCCTGATAAGCGGGACTGGCCTTTCCCTGAGTTTCCAGTCTCCTTGGTTACAGTACACCATACAAATGCTTTTTTTGGAGACCAGGCTGTTAAGCAGAGAGTTTGAAACCCAGGTTTGAGAGGTTCCCAAACTCTTGCTGCCTCATTCCATCACACAGGGAGCCTGGGTGCTGGTGATGGTATTGGAAGGATGTTCAGCAGAGGAGGATGTGGGACAGGGGATCATGCTGGTTTTGCAGAGGTGCTGAGCGCTGCCATCAGAGCAGATCCCATGGACTCTGTGCAAGCCCCAAGACCAAAGCAGCTCCTTTCCCACAGCTTTATCCTGGACAGGAATTTAAGCTAAGCCTAGCAGCAAAAGGAGCCCAAAATTGTCCTGTAACACTTTTCTGAGCCCTCCAGAGCAGTGGGAGGACCCGGACCTGCAAAGCCAAAGTGGTTATCCCTGTTCAGCTGCTGTTAATGCTCATAATGTACCCAAAATCCCTGGGGATTTTGGCCGTGAGCCCCCTCCTTTATTAGCTGTGTTTGTCACGTCTCCTGTGATCTGAGTGCCTTAAACACAAGCGCAGGCTGTTTTCCATGTTGACCTTACACCCATGCTGTGCCCACAGTGCCACATGCTGTGATGCCAGCTCGGTGGTGTCACCCAGGGCACAGCAGTCCCAAGGGATTGCTGCCACCACATCCAACCTGTGACACAATTAGTAATGCAATCCACTGGCTGGTCAGAGCCTCCTGTAGCTATGGTAATGGACTACCATAATTCACAATTAGAATGTCAAATTTAAACCCAGGGCTTGTGCAAAAGGATAAAAATATCTCTTTGCTCGTGGGATCTTGGTATTATTTGCTTTGCTATATTGGAAGCTAAATGCTCTCACTAACATCAAGTGATTGCGTCAAGATTAAACACTTTTTCTGTTTATTCACGTTTCACCCTTTTATAGTTTTATTAAAATGCTGGCTGCACTCTCAATTAAGTGAATTCCTTCTGCAGTTGTAAGCACATTTCATAGGAATAAATAATTTAATTTGCGGGGTGTTTCTGGCTCAAAACCAATGCAAAGATGTTGGAAGGGTACAAAGCTGGGCCCCCTGGGCCTGCTCTGGGGCAGGGGAGGGGGTACTGCCATCTCACTGTGGTTCATCAGGGATCAGGGACCTGAGCACAGAACCCTCCAGGTCCGTACTGGATGTGCCCCCTCACAAACCTGGGCTGCACCACCAGCCCTGCCCACCACCCTCCAAACTGCCCACAGGGGAGAGGGAACTCATGGCAGAGCCCACAGTCCCCTTCACTGCTGCGTTGTCATCGGCCACCCATCTCGGTGGTGCCACTGACACCTTCCACTGAGGAGCCCAAAGCCCTTAGCAAATATTAATTAATTTTCCAAGCTGCACAGCTTGTGCTCCACGAAACTTCACAGTCATCGTTTCACCGAATATCACACGAAAAAAATCTGTCTGTTTTCTGCCATTTCTTAACCTCCAAATGTTGCTTTCTTGGCACTTTCCAGAAAGCACATGTTCACGTTTCCAGGATGGAGTTGTTTCCCTGGATCCCTGCCCACGCTCCCCGTGCTCAGCTGAGCCACCATGTCCCGGTGCAGGCGGGTGGCTGCGAGTCCCAGACCTGTCCAGGGCACCCCAAAAGAAAACCCCTCTGCCCCTCACTGCCACCTCTCCTTGGTGAAGGAGTCCTGGATCACCAGGGCTATTTGTACAGCACTGGGCATGCAAGCTCCCAGTGAAATCCCACTATTCCTGGAAAACTCTGGCAAAGCATCCTGTAGGATGGCAGCTGACAAAGGCTGTGCTGTTGGAAAGTAGTTAAAATAGACAGGTACCAAACCTTTGTCTTAAAAACCACAAGGCCTTGAGCTATTTTTAAGACATCAGCAAAAAGTGGCAGCAGAGTGACAGGCGCAGGGTCAGAGCCATCTCCAAGGGGCCCCTTTCCCAAGGCACGGCCACTGTGCCCTGGCCCCTCAGGCCAGAAGATGAAAATATTAATATTCCTTAGGAAGAGCATTTTCAGCAGCACCAGTTTGCCCCACTTTGGGGTTTTTGCTGGAAGTGATGCCTGGGTGGGTTGGAGTTGCAGTGCCAGCCTGGAGTCTGCAGTGGGAATGCAAATGAGCCTCAGACTTAGTGATTTGCTTCTCTTTGGTGTATTCTTTTTCCCTTTAAAACCCTCCCTCTGCCCCAGGTGCCCCAGAGCCAGCACAGTGCTCTGAAAAGGTTCCTATTGTAGGAGCTCCTCTCCCCAGCTGGTTTGCAATGTGCTGCATGAGCACAAAGACCTTTCACTGTAATTAAGCCCTCGCTGTTCTTTCAGGACTTCGATTCAGAGAAATTCGTCACTCAGATCAGCAGCTTGACTGGGAATTGAGGAGAAACAACACTTTTCACCCAGAGCCATGGTCAGTGTGTGAGGTTAATGCCCCAGCAGTGTCCCTGCTCCCTCTCTATCACCCGAGTGAGCGGAGGAGGGCCTGTCTCCTGCTCTAAGTCCTCATGTTATATAAATTATTTAGCACAATACAAATTACTAGGATGGATCACTAGCTGTCCAGCAAAATCCAACTGTGTTGGGTTCATTTTGCAGCAATTTTGCTTAATGACAAGGGTGGCCATGAGTGGGTGTGTGGTAAAAGTGATCTCTTGGATACAGGTGGGAAAGGCCTGCGTGGGCCTGCACTCAAAAATAACAACCAAAAATTAACCATTATAACAGTTCAAGCAAAAGTACATTTAGTCTAAGGAGAAAATGGAATGATGATAATTATAGTGTTTTTTCCCTAATGCACAATGTCATTCGATGACATAGCACACTCCTCTATAAACAGATTAGATAAATATAATACTGAATACATAACATATATAATACAGAACACATAACACATAATACATAATGTAATATATTGTAATATACAATATAATATCTAAATGCTTAAATATATAATATGTATCTAGCATATTATATTTGTATCTAATAGTTTCTTTATGAGATATACAAAATATATAACATTACACACATATAAATTTAATATAGTTGATATAAATAAAATATAATGCATAAAATACATACACTTTTGAGTTGAGAGAGACACCAAAAGTGTCTGGAGTGGAGCCAGCCCTGTCCCTGCTGCTGCAGCAGAGTCTTCTGGGCGGGGGTCATTGAACCCCACCTTTGGCTCCTTGTTTTTGCTCTGCAGCCCTGCCACATCCTCTGCTCACTTGCTACTTGGATCCCAGCTTTTCCAGGACCCAGGAGCTGTGGGGTCAGTGCCAGCCTAAGCTGAGCCCAGCAGAGCCTCAGCCCAGAGACACCAGCTCTTCCTCTGACTCCTTGTCCTGACTTCAAGGAATTTTTCCCCTCAGTGAGCGTGAGGTGATGGCACGTGTGCTTGTGGTGTAGTTAATATTCAGCAGATTATCTGGGGCGTTCTGGGCTCCTCTGGGATTGCCAGGAGCCTCACTGGAGCACAGCACGCGCCTGTCACCGGCACGGCAGGAGAGTGAGGGCTGGCTGGCACTGAGACAGGAATCCCGGTGTGACTTCAGTAAGGATAAAGCTCAGCCTGATAAAACCAAGCCCCAGTTTGACAGATGGCCCTGAATCCACAGTCACTCAGCCCTGAGCTGGGGAGAAAGGCGGGAGCTGGGTAGGGAGCACGTCCTGCCTTCCTCTTGACAGTCCCACACCAGGATGGACACGGCACTGGGCAGCGGGAGGACACCCTGGGCAGGGGTAGGGTCCAGATCCTGGTGGGGACATGGGGTTTGGGGTCATCCTTAGTGGTCTGGCACAGCATGGGGGCACCATCCCTGCTCTCCACCCACACAGGGAGGCGGAGGGTAACCAAGGCTGTACCACTTTGGCAAATCCGGGTAATTTTCACTTTCTACACATTTCTGTCATGCCACACTATGCCATGCCAAAGACTTGGCTCATCTCTTCACAGACCAAATTCTCCATTCCAACCCATTTGAAGGTCACTGTGCTGGGTATGGGCTTGGCTGCTGTCGGAGCTGCTGGGACACGAGCCCACCCACAACAGCAAACAGTGAGGAGAGAAGGAGGAGGCTTCCATGGCTGCTGAGCTGCCTGCAGGAAGACTAATTTCAATTATAACCCCCTTTTGGAAGGGACACATTTAAGCGGCAGAGAGGCTCCGTGCATGGCAGCAACTGGGAATTAACTCCCTGCATCCAACTGCCGTGAAATTGAATCCTGTCAGTGCAGGCGGGAGCTGAACCCTGTGCAGGCTGGGGGGGTCCCTCGCCCCCATCCTGCTGCTGGAGCCACCAGCCTGCAGGAGAGCCCCAGCTGCTCTGCCAGGTGAGGATGGGCAACACTTAGTGTTTCCCATCCCACTGAGCAGAGTTAGGAGCCAAAGCTGAGCATTCACAGATACAGGCACTGGGAAAAACAGCTTATTTGTTAGAAAAGAGGCTTACAGATCCAGCTAATAGCCTTGGAAGTGTAATGAATGGAGATTCCTGACTGCCCTGAGAGCACTGGAGGGGATCACAGAGCATCTCAGGCACACAGTGGAATTCTTGGTGTGTCCTGTGCAGGGACGGGGGTGAGATTGATGATCCTTGTGGGTCTTTCTAACTCAGGATATTCTATGACTCCCCGACATGCAGCTCCTGCAAAGGTGTTATGTTCAGGGATGGGGAGCCTGGGAGGTCTCCAGCACTGGTACTCCCCACAGCAGGGACCAGGCATTGCACCTGAACCTGCCCAGCTCGCCTGCGCTGCCGCTGAATGCTCCATCAGTGACGGATGTGACGCGCCAGAGGAAGCTCTGCCAGCAGGAAAGCAGCTGACCCCGGCTCCATAAGCACTGCAGGACAGCTCTGGACAGACACTTTCAATCCTGAGTGATGAGCATCGTGCAGAGAAGGAGCTCTTACAGAGATTGCTCCTCTGAGGAAGGCTCTCCGCAGGCACACCCATTGGAAGAAAAGAGCACACTTCAATTACGCTAATTAGAAACTTGGCAGTCTTGTTGCTCAGGGCTTTTCCATCTGACGTGGAAACATTTCTCTTTGCCAGGGTCTGCCTTCCTCAGGGAGGGACGGCGTTGCCGGCTGCTGTGGGCACAGGGGTGCAGGGGGGTTATCCTCACATTCCTGGCTAATCCCAGCTCTGAGGTGCACTCACGTGAAGGATTCTGGCTGGCAGGCTCTGGACCAGCCCTTCTCCAAGGGTCACATGCAGTCTCCACACTTCCCTCCCTGTGGGCTCCATCCCTCACAGGAGCAAAGGGCAAAGCTCTTGTGCTGAAAGGCAGCGAATGTGGCTAAAACACAGGGACAAAGGGAATGACTCCTGTCCTCCCACTCCAGGTTATAAACCCCCGTGGTGCTGCACTCGGCTGACTCAGCCATCAGTTTTGTGTCTCCTGAACATTCTGGGGGGAGCAGGGAACAGGATCTCTGACCCCCATGCCATGCACGCTCCGTATTTACCATCGGCCGGCGCTGATGGATGGCTCGGTCTTGCCATCCATGAGCTTTGCTCTCTGGTTGCTCCAAGGGCAAACAATTCTCTGGACTCAGCCTGAAACACTCCAGGCCAAGCATCGTTTTGTCCGGGTTTGTCATTAAAGGATGTGCACAGCCATTCCAAGTGACAGAGCAATTTCCTTTGTGTCCTGCAAAGCAAAAGGAAAAGAAAAAAGTCAGCGTATTACACACAAATCTGCTTTTCTTCTGCAAGCTGAAGTAGGAACAGCTTAATTTCCAGCAAGCCCACTGCCATATTAATTCCAAATCAAAGGCTTGGTGTCAAAGGAATCATTTTGCTACAGCCACAAATCATGAGCAATTTATGTTGTGTTTTGAGATTAGATTATAAATGAGCTGCAAAATGACTCCTCATCCAGAAGGAGTTGTAGGCTGGATTTCAGAGGCCAAAGGTGGTACAATGCTCCTGGCAGTGGGTGTCCTTCAGGGTGTTCCTCCCCTCAGGTGCCACCAGCTGGCTCTGGGTGAGCTGGGGATCCCATTACCTTGTGTTGCAGAGCTGTTTTGCTGTAGGAGGAAGTCGTGTTCCAATGCTCTTCCTGATAGCCCATCTGCCTTCACTCCTGATCCATCCTGCTTGGCATTGTACTGCCCCATATCCCATATTTTACGTCTATCTCATTACACAGACACTCTCTGCCTCCCTGTTCCCCCCATGCCAAAGGAGCAGCCTGTCCAGGCCACAGCATCCTGACATTCCCACCTCACTGAAATTTTTTCTGCATCAGGCTGCACCCCCCTCTATGTGGGCAGCAGGTCCAATTCTGCCCCTCTGCTCTGCTCAGGTGAGACCCTCCTACAGTGCTGCTTCCAGCTCTGTGATCCCCATCACAGGAAGGATATGGAGCTGCTGGAGTGAGTCCAGAGTAGGCTACAGAGATGCTCCAAAGGCTGGAGCCCCTCTGCTCTGGAGACAGGCTGGGAGAGCTGGAGATGTTCAACCTGGAGAAGAGAAGGCTCCGGGGAGACCTTAGAGCCCCTTCCAGTGGCTAAAAGGGCTCCAAGGAAGCTGGAGAGAGGGACTTTGTACAAGGGTCTGGGTGACAGGACAAGGGACAATGGCTTCCCACTGATAAAGGACAGGGTTAGATGAGATATTGGGAAGAAATTCTTCCCCATGAGGGTGATGAGGCCCTGACAGGGGTTGTCCAGAGAAGCTGTGGCTGCCTCATCCCTGGAAGTGTTCCAGGCCAGGTTGGATGGGGCTTGGAGTAACCTGGGCTACAGGAAGGTTTCCCAACCCGTAGCAGGGGGTGGAACAAGATGATCTTTAAGTTTTCTTTCCAACCCAAACCATTCCAAGAACCTATGGTTCTATGAAATCCCTCGAGAGCAAAATTCACTGCAAAGAGAAAAACACTTGCCTTTTGGTTCCAGAAATAGGAGAATCATTAGAAAGACCTATTTAAAACTAATTAGAGGTAATTTCTTCATTTGCTGCCTTCTTGCATGAGTCACACATAGCAAGAGGGACACCTGGAAGCACAGGGAATGTCACTCTGAGCGGAGCTGCCCCCCTCCAGGCTGCCAGCCCTGCGGAGCCGCTGGGACAGAGGGATTGCCGGGAATTGCTGACGGGCGGCCGAGCAAAGTGCTGATGTGAGCCCTCAGCCCCAGGCTCCGCATCCATCGCTGACAAGGGAAATGCTGCTTGCTGCAAGGCTTCGCTTTAAATTAGACATGAACGTGAGGAACCCGAGAGGAAAAACAAAATGCTGAATAGTGACCAATTGGCCTTTCAAGCCCCCGCTGCCCGTGGCCACCTCGGAGGGGCCAGCGAGGTTGTGCAAACTGGTGCAAATTTCACAGTCTAGCAGATGACTTAGAAATCCCTGATGGAAAGGAGAAGTTTGCACGTGGACCTGTATCATTTTGCCCCAAACCTGTGACCAGTGAGTAAATTTGGATCTCTTCTAGGCTGAGGCTGAGATATGAGCTTTTCACACATGCAGAGAGACGGGCTTGGCTCTGCACCACCTCCACAGACCCGCTCCCACTGCAGGGAAAGGAATGACAAGAAGTGACCTGTGTGTCAAAGAAGCAAATATTTTATTGTGTAAAAACCAAGCAGACATCAAATAGAGCCTCACACTGCCCCACCCACTGCAGTGCTGCCTCATGTGTCACTGGGATGTGCCCAGATGTCACAAACAGGCAGGAACCATGGAAGCTCATATGGATCCATCTTCAAATACCAAAGGAATTATAAAAGCTTCAGAGCTCCCCTTTTACTGGTGTCACACCAAGACTGAACAGTATGACCCTTGGCCATTGGGATGATTTTTGAGTAGTGCTGTGTGGAATGAGACACCTGAGCTGCACCTCTGGGTTAAAAAGACGGGGTTTGGTGTTCCTCCAGCTCTTCTCAGTGTGGCCTTTCCCTGGCCATGGCACATCCTCAGCATCTGTGGCAGCCGCTGGGTTTTAATGAAAGCACCAACTCCTGAGTCGAACAACTGCAGGAGAACAGGAAAGTCTCTTGTCCCCACGGCTGGCCCTGAGCAAAGCTGAGGCGCTGGGAAACGGGGCAGGAGCATAAGGAAACCACAGTATGTCCAAAACCAAAAAAGTTCGTAAAACCATCCCATGACTTTCAGGGAGCCCTTTGCAGT
Source organism: Manacus vitellinus (assembly GCF_001715985.3). Classification (NCBI taxonomy): domain Eukaryota; kingdom Metazoa; phylum Chordata; class Aves; order Passeriformes; family Pipridae; genus Manacus; species Manacus vitellinus. Next base: position 1,425,845 of record NW_021940379.1, read on the forward strand.
CACTGCTCACATGAGGTGTATCCTACCAGGAGCAGGGAAGCCATCTGCCTGACGTGGCTCATCATCGCTGCGGCTTTGGGGTTCGGCTGCTGCGCTTCATCAAAACAAATTCTGGAGAAAGTGGGACGTTGCATTATGCAAATCAGCTTCCTGGAAAGAAATGTTTTATTAACACACGCTCTCTTCGTGTGTTGGCTTAGTCAATTTGGTCACAGCTTGACATCCAATAAGTTAGTCTAAAGGCAATGGTTTTACAAAATGTTTTTCTAATCTATTTTAAACACTTAATTACAGTTGTGGCGCATTCATTAGGGACTTCACTTTCAAACCTGGATTGCAGCAATAAATCCTAATTCTCCAAGTGTCAGCTGCAATAGAGAAATGGCATCCAAGTGGGTGTCAGAGGCTGTTGATAACTGGGGGAAAGTATGTCTGCACCAGGCATGAGCCCGGTCCTCTGGAGAGGGAACCTCCAGCATCCAGACCAACCTGATTTCTAATTATCCAAACAAGGTTGGGTCCCAGAGAAGTGAGGGCTTGTGGGGCTTGTGGGGGTGTGTCTGGGTGGTGTGGGAGCTGGGGGATGCTAATTTTGGAAAACCCCTGTGGATTCAGGGGTGGTGTTGTGGCCAGCTCTTGAGGCTGTCTCTGGCTCTGGCAGTATCCCCATTGCCCTCCCCCTTGCACCTCTGAAGGTGCCAAAGAGTGGGCAAGGGGTGGCCAGTCCCAGTGCCACACACCCCATGGGACATCCTGGCAGCGAGGCTGAAGCCTCCCATGGCCTGGGATGCTTTGATATGCTGGGAGCAGCATTGGGACCCTGTGTCCACGCACTCTCCCACATTGGTGCAGACACTGAGGAGGGGCAGCAGCTCGGGGCCAACAGCCCAAACCTGTCCCCGCTGCTCTGAGCTAGTGCCAGGCAGTGGCTCAGCACAGTTACCTTAGTCTTTACCCAGGTACTTCTTCATGATGCTGCTGACATCATCTTCCTTTCCTTCAGCCTCGGCGCGGTGGCTCGTCCCGCTGCCCTGGGTGATGTCTTTACCACTGGATCCCTCCCCATCCCCTCTCTGGGGCTGCGGCCGACGTTTGATGCTGTCGGCACTCCGGGAGGAGAGGAGGGAACCAGAGGATGAGGAGGAGTCAGAGGGATCTCCAGGGTCTTCCCGAGGGGCCGGGCTGCGTTTGGCTGTGCCCTTGGTCTCAGAGGACTCCAAACTTCCCGCTATGGCCTCATCCTCGAAGCGGACGGTGAGGGGCCGGTGGCCGTCCCGTCTGTCCCTCCTGGACTTGGCCAGGCTGCTCGTGGAGCGGGATTTGCGAATGGCCGGGAGGAAGTCGTCAAAGTCGACCTTGGTTCTCCTCTCGTAGTTGAGGGTGGGTATTCGCCAGCTGAAGGGGTCGCTCCCCTTCCCCTCTCCCAGCCCGTCACTGGACAATGAGCTCAGAACTCCCCCAGAGCCCCTTTCCAACTCCACATCCTCCAGCGACGGCTCCAGGCAGCTCCTCCAGGAGCTCGGCCGCAGCGTGCCCGGCCCCTCCATCCCGGCAGCTGGAGAGCTCGGCCGGCGGCCGGAGCTGTCCAGGGATTGCAGGAGGGAGTCGTAGGAGCCGAACTTGGATGCCCTTTTCAGAGCTGGGGAGCGTGAGGGCTCGGCCGGCTCCGAGGCCATGCTCCGCAGGCTGGAGGAGCGCGGGAGGCTGGCGCTTGCTCCTTCACCTTCCCCTGCCTGATTCCCGTCTAGCTTGCCCAGGGCATCCTCCGCCGCTGGGACAGCCCTGCAGCGCCGCAGGGCCGCGGCGCCGGTGGTGCGGTAAATGGGCAGGGGAGAGGTTTCCCCCAGGGCCGGGTGCCCCGGCTCCCGCTCCGCTCCCCGCTGCCGCCGCAGCTCCTCCACATACTCGGAGAGAGCTGCCGACGAGCTGGGCACCGGCCCCGATGCCACGGAGAGCCTCCTCCTCCTGGGTGCCGTCGGAGAGAGCGGGCTGGGGAACCTTCCGTCCGGGGCAGGGGAGCTCCCCCGTTGCAGCACCGACGGGGACGTCTCTCCTATCCTATCCACAGACTTTTTCGGGCTTTCCTGCTCCTCGTCATCTGCTGCAGGTTTTCCATATTCCCGTCTTCTAGCCCCGAGTAGGGGACTTGCCATCCTCCCCGGATCCGCAGCATCGCTGGGCCTGGCAGTGCTCCAGGAAGACACAGGAAGGCTCAGCACTGGGTCCTTGGCGTCTCTGCTCACCCTAAACAACAAAAATTGGTGTTAGTTTAGTCAGTGGGATTCCCAGTGACTGGAATGTCATTCAGCAAGGACAAGGCTGAGCAGCAAAAAGCCAGTATTGGCATGGGAGTCTCAGAATAAACTCACTGCTGCATCCAGCATTGGGCAGCGCTCAAGGATTTTATCTTAAATAACTCCAGGTCAGCCAGCCTGGATAATCCCCAGTGTAGAGTGTGTGGTGTGCTTGGCTTCAGCTCTGCCAAGCCAACACTTACCTCCAAATATCCTTTTTCTTGACAGATTATAGCAATATGTAGGATTTATTTTATTTCTGTCAAAGCCAAAGATTATTCACTAAAATTTTATGAAACGAGCTTGTGGTGCACCCCAGACGCATCTTAATGTTATTGTGGGGCATGTTTCACCCAGGCTGCTGCTCAAGGACTTCTGAACTGCAAGAGCCCAGTAACACCCAGGCAGGGGCTGCACATCAAGCGAGGGGTGATGGCCAAACATGATGTGTGGGGCTGGGACCTCACCCTGAGACGAGGGCTGGACCTCAACCTGTGACAAGGGGTGAGACCTCAACCTGAGACAAGGGTTGAGACCTCACCCCAAGACAAGGGCTGATAAAGGAACCACGTGAGATCCACCTCCATTCACCCCTGAGGAGCCACACTGGTCACCCCACTTGAGTTTCTCTGTAGCCTGTCCCTGTCCTCATGCAGCTGATGCACAGAGATGGGGAGGTTCTGCAGTCACCCATGGGCTGGGGGTCACTGGTGACACTAAGCCCCTGACGGGACAATTTATGACACTCTCCAAGCACCTACATTTGTTTGCTGGCAACTGCCAGCACCGCAGTGCCGTATCCCCACACTCAGGTACCCCAGCATTGCTCAGTCAAGGGGAACCCAGGACTGGCCTGAGTGGGAAGTCTGCTGGGATGTGAATTTGAGAAAAAAAGGAGGAGGGAAAAAGAGAGAAAAGGCAAAGTAAGGTAGTAGAACCCAAATAACAAACCCAGCTCTGGGAGACCAGCAGCCTCCGAGGTGCGGGAGCAGCGGTCAAGTTGTACATTGCTGGTAATGAAGCATCCTGCCCCGGGAATGTTGGTGTTGCCATGGGAATGGGGGGAGAGCGAATAATCTAGGCAGTGCGTGGGATGCTCTCGGACTAGGCTCTGCTGACCCATGAAATAATTTACATTCCAACATGGGTTGAAGACAAACTCCACGGCTGGGAAACGTGTGATGGCAGAAAGGAAGGGGGAATGGAGCAGCTCCAGGTTCCTGGCGCCCACTGGCACAGCCTGGGGCACCGACGTGCCCACCTGCCCCAGCACCCACCACCATTCCCTGCTCATTAAACCAGCTCAAACCATTTGATAATTCAACACAAAATGGATTAACCAGGGATTTAATCCCCCTGAATCCCTGCACCTTCCGGGGCCACCCCGCACCACTGATGAATAGTTTGAGACATTTCGAAAATGCGGGTATTTGGGATCCTAAATTGCATCGCAGTTAAATAGCTGGTATAATCCTTCCATGAGAAATTGTACAAAAATTGCTCCAATCACTCTGCACGTTTCCAAATAATATTGTAACCTGTGTGCTGCATGAGCAGTTTTCGTAATTTAAATGCCAGTATAAGTGTTTTTATTTGGGTTTTAAGGCTGAGATAAAAGAGAGAAGCGCTAATGCGCTGTGAACATGGACAGTTACACATCACTATTTACTGTCCTGTTCAGCATGATGGACAGTTACTATTTTTATGAAAATCTTTAGGGCCTGAAATGGAGTGAAAGCTGCAGAGGTGGGACTGTTTCAGCTTCCACATCTGGCATGAGCCCGGCTGCCAAGGCCCCACAGCCCTGCGGTCCAAGGAGGGGTAGAATGGGATGGGGTTCAAGGTCCCTTTGAACCCAAATCATTCTGTGATTCATTTCTTTAGCCCTGATGGCTACCGAAAAACATCACGCCAAAATCATGCCTAGTCTTCATCATCCTCATCCTCCTCACAAAGCAGGGCACAAGAGCGAAACAATCCTATCCCATTTTGTGGCATCCTCTGCTCATCCATAAAATCCCTGGTGAATGGCAGATGTGCCAGCAATAATTCCCAGGGCTCGGAATGACCCTGGGGAGACCTGGGAAGTCCCGGAGGAGGGTGATGCTGCAGGACAATGAGACTGCTCCAGCCCTGAGCAGAGCCCTGCTCCTCCATCATCCTCAGGGAAGATGATTTTTCCAGGCAAAGGCAAAATCAGGGCCGGATGCCGAACTCAGGAGGCGCCTGTAAGCCAACCAAGCTCTGCAATACACCATTCACACCAAAGCAAATGACATACAACAATAATTAGCAACGATTACAGAGCAATTAACATGATTACAATTATGTTAGTTGAAATAATTTATACAATAAAATCCACACATGCTTTGCAACACATGACCAGGGCTGAAAGTGTGGCTCAGCTGCTTTTCCTAGGAGCTCATAAATAAAGCCAAGACAACTCCATTTCAAGAGGGAAGAGCCACTGGCCTAATTTCTGTCAGAAAAGGATTTTCTTGTCACACCATCATCTACAGAAGAGTTCCCACTTTCCCATGTAATGATTTGCTTTTGACACAATCGTGCTTAAAAATAAATGTGTCGGATCCCCAGCAGCCTTGGGACCAGGATTCCTGGTTCTGTGAACTAAAGCAGGACAGGAAGAGATGCCAGGGTTATGGCAGGGTGATGCTGGGGTGATGCCAGGGCTGTGGATGCCACAGTGCCATGGGTGGAGAAGCAGAGACCTGGGCTGTGGATTCACTCTCTGCCTGCATCTCCGGATAACCCCACTATCGCAGCACAACCCTGACTTGCCTGGAAAGGGGCAGAATAAATACATAAAGATTTAAATTGGCTTTTTAATAATAAAAAAATTATATTATTCCAACCCTGCACCGTGTCAAATTTATGGAGGCTTAGGTCTGCTGGTCAGCATTCTGTACAAGCATTTAAAAAGCAGAGAATTAAAGGTTCTGTTAATCAAAGTTCTCCTTCCTGTAACCACATGGGCGGTAGCAGCCTCCACACTCTCCTCTGGCTCTTGGCAGCTGTTTGTTCAGCAAACACCCCAGATGTAGTGCTGAGCAGCCAACGAGAGCAAGACTCATTTTTCATTACTGGGTGCTTGTGTAAGACAAAGGAATCTTAATAAGGAAGAGCTCATTTCCCTGATCTCATTTTTATTACCTTACCAGTCTCGTCCTCTGTTTGTTTGCACTTCATACACCCTCGCTCCTATTTCCATCTTAGATTAGCTGAAGACAAACACAGCCCCCACACCAGGATTTGCAATGTGCCCCTTCACAACCCCCAGCACGGAGGATGATGGTCACACTGTGACCAGGGTTGAGGACAATTTTCCTTTCACAATGGCCATAGGCAGCCCAGCCTACCACAGAATCCCAGAATCATTCAGGTTGGAAAAGACCTCCCAAGATCATCATTCTGTGATCTCCCTGCAGGTCCTTGCCCTGCCCAAATGCTCTTAAACTCTGCCTTGTACCGCTCCAAACTGCTCCAACTCACCCAAGGTGTTTCCTGCAGGGGGGACTTGCTCTTCAGAACATTGATTCTGACAATAGTGATTCCCCTGTACAAGGCCTGTGGGTGCCGCGGGGACAGATCTCGCCAGAATCAGAGCAGGGAGATTAATACTAACAAAATTGCACTCTGCAATCCTGACCAAACTCTGTCAGCTTGGAGAATCGACCTACGGACCTGAACATGAGCAGGGAGCAGGTGGGAGCTGCAGTGAGCTGTGCCCAGCCTCAGCCTGGCACCTGCCCTGGTTATGGGGGCAAAAACTGGGAAAACAGTGATGCATGTCCCAGTACACCACCCCTGGGAAAGCAGTGCATCAGAGAGACCCCGAGCCAGGGGCTGCAGGCAGGAGTAGCTCCAACCTGCAGGCAGGGGCACTACAGGGGCTGCAAAGGGGGGCACTGCCAGCCCTGCCCGCCCTGAATTCATATGGTCGGCACCTTTCCCACCTTCCCTACAGGGGGGTGATACTCTCAGGGATAATGCTTTCTGGATCCATACAAGCCCTGCTCTGCTCCCTGCCCCAGGGTTCAAAGCTCCATCCCTGCTCCACCTCTCCCCTCCCAAGCCTCCAAGTGGATAACACCCTCCTCCATCCCCTCCATCTCCCTCCATGACACAACCCCCAGACCCTGATTTACGTGGCCTTTCAAAACTCAACTTGTGCAATTGCTTCACACGTGAACCAAAAAGAACCAGTTTCTCTGGGACTCGGTGGTGCTGGGGATGGCTGTAAAATGGGGTTTGTGTGTGGGTAGGGGTGTTCCTCTGATGGGCACCAATTCAGGCTGGGCACGTGAGCACCTACTGAGCCCAGGCACCCCGAGGTGTCTCCCCTGGAGCCAAGTGGAGGCAGTTGGGCTGTGTGAGTGCTTGGGCCCCTCTCCAGCTCCCTCACAGCCTATGAGCATCACCATCAAAAATTAACATATCTGATATTAGAACTGTAGAAACGCATCCCACTTCCTCAGCCAGGAACGGCGAGCATATGGCATACAAATCCTCAAATAGGCTGCATCGCCTCTTTAAATTTTCTCCAGAGAATACATCAAGGGATGTTATACTGCTTGAAGCATGTTTTTGATGTAGTGACTTTCATCTGGTGTTTCACTGATCCTGGCGTGGCAGTGACTGCCTTCCTTGATTTGGTGTTTTGACCTCAAACTCCACAGGTCCCACCACAACCCCGAGCTCTGGTTCTGCACGTCCTGAAGGAGCCCAGTGAAAGTGCATCTGCAACATCCCCCGTTCACACGGGTCCCTTACCTCAGGCTCTGGGTGCTGCGGCTGCCAATGGACTGTGCCGAAATGCTCCCGGCCACGCTGGTACCTGCCAGGGATGTCCAGCCTGTGGATGAACTTGGCCAGGACTTGATGCTCTCTGCAGGCTCCAGACTGAGTGTGGAGCCAACGCTAGAGCAGGCATCCCTGTGGAGAGAGGAGAGACCCCATTAGAGCCACAGGCACAGGTGGGAAGGCACCAGCTCAGAGGAGTGAGAGCATCCCACTGGGATAAGAGACAGAGCTCAAAGGGAAAGGGAGCGGGTCAATGGGCATGGGGCACACATCAGATATCTGGATGTCACTGTGACCCCTGCCCATGCAGGCTGCAACAGCCAGTGGTCTGTAACCCATCCCTGCAGCAGTCAGTAATCCATAACCCATGGCAGAAGCAGGCACAGGCTCCTGCCTGTCAGCAGCAGCTCCCCAGGTTCACTCACGTCTCTCTCCTGGAGCACAGCGACTCCCGCGCTGTCTGAACACTGCAAGGCACAATAGGAGAACAATGGCTCAGGGGGCCTCCCCAAAGCCACCACACAAGGCTGAGAAGGGGAAAAAACTGACTGAATCAGAACTTGCTGCTCTGGCAGTTGGTATGACCAGAGCAGAGGTTTGCATGAGCCAGCAAACACCCCCAAAACAGCCAGAGCAGCGGTGCCGCAGAGACCAGGGCATGGCCAGAACGGCTGGAGAGCCCTCACTGCTCCCTGGATGGGTCGGCCCTGGCTGAGCCAGGACCCCAGGGCAAAGGGCAGAGAGCAGAACACTCCAACACATAACAAACACACGGCTCCTCCTGCAGCAGCTGCCATTCCCACCGGGAAGCATTTCTCACCTCTGGCTGGTGCATTGGCTGCATTGGAAATCACTTTTCTTTTGAGAAGGAGCAAGTGTCTGAGCTCACGGTTTCTATCTCACCCTTCCCTGGTTTAATCACTACACAGAGCAAATCTCCCTTCACGGCGTGCTGACAAGCACACCTCTGCTCTTTATTTTTTTAAACTCATTTGTCTGTTTTGTCTCCATTTGTCACAATGCTTCTTTAGACATGTAGCAGAGGGGAAAATTGGAGGGCTGTAGAAATAACACCTGAAAAATGCACTGGAATTTTTTCCTCATTTTTTTGCTAGTGAAATCCTCTACCCAATCACCCAGTTCCATTGGCTCCTCTAGCTCTTGTGGCTCATAAAAGTAGGATTTTCACTCGATGAACCCAGCACTGGGGCACCCATTACTGCATGGCACACTTCCAGGAATGGGACCCACACTGCAAATGGGGTTTTTCCCACCCTTTTTGCTCAGTTTAAGCTGGGCCACACAGATTGATTTCAATGGTGAAACCTTTTCATTAAACCTTTCATTAACACCAAGTCCTTTGTTCATACACGTGTGCTGCTGCAGCAAAAGCACATGAGGACAAC